>NW_027102898.1:0-315000 GCF_036373705.1 Amia ocellicauda
GCGTACTTTGATCTGGAGCTGAAGGACGCCCAGGACTATGATAAATTGAAAGCGGAGATAATGACCCGATTGGGCGTGACCACCGCAGTGAGGGCACATCGGTTTCAGCAGTGGGCCTACCAACCAGGACAACCAATCCGAACGCAGATGTTTGATCTGATCCATCTGGCCAGGAAATGGCTACAGCCAGAGGTCCATTCATCAGCCGAGGTGGTGGAGGCCATAGTCCTTGACAACTACCAACGCTGTTTGCCCAAGGACGTTCGACGCTGGGTTGGCCAGAATGAGGTGCTGTCCGCTGACACCTTGGTGGCCATTGTAGAGCGGTTCTATACAGCCGGAGCAGCAGAGCATGTACCGGAGGTTAAAAACTCGTTCCCCAGGCCATGACGAACCAGCGGACCGGGTAAGATGGTTCCAAAGTACTCTGGGAAACATGACGCGCTGGATTGGAAGAAAAGAGCAAGACTGGGGGGGGCAAAGGTGGGGCCTAAAGCCGAGACTAAGGGTTATAGGGGGTCACCATCACAACCAATTGTCTGCTACAATTGTGACAAAGTAGGACATATTGCGGCCCACTGCCCAGGTAGAGAGGAACCAATGCAATGTAATGTGTGTGATATGGGGAAAGAGAAACCGGTATTTTATGCCTGCCCTGTTGGGACGGATGTTTTCATAGGCGGAGTACCTAATCCAAAACACATGTGTTCAGTGATAGTCGATGAGAAAGAAGTGGCTGCTCTACTCGACTCTGGCAGTATGGTTACACTGGTCACAGAAAAATTAGTAGCGACCAACAAGCTGGATAGACATCAGGAGCTCAGTATCACATGCACACATGGTGACACACGCCCCTATCCCACAGCCCTTGTAAACATACAGACAGAGGCCGGGAAACTAGATTACGAAGTCGGTGTGGTACCCAACATGCCATATGATGTGATACTGGGACGATATTTTCCTAATTTTGGAAAACTAGATAGAAAACATAGTAAATTGGAAATGCACACTGAAAACTGTAAGCCAGAAGTTGCCTCGATCCCACAACTAGAGCTAAAAGTAGACCTGGTTCCAGTTGAGTCGACAGTGAAGGTTTTGGTTGGGGAAAATTAAACTGAAAACATAGGGGTGGAATGTAGTGACGTAGATGACCCTATGGAGGGTGAGGAACCCAGCACTAGCAGGGTGGGTGAGAATCCATTCATAGAGACCCCTGAAGCTGACAATGTAGAAGTGTCAGTGTTAGAGGGACTCCCCACTGATTTTGGCAGCGCACAGGTGCGAGATCTCACTCTACACTATGCTAAAGAAAATGTGAAGGTAGTAAATGGGACCCCTATGACTACTGCAGACCCGCCAACAGCTTATCCTTATTTTATGGTAAAAAATGACCTATTGTACCGTGTAAATAAGATAGGGGTGGACATTGTGGAGCAATTGCTAGTTCCCACCCCATTCAGACGAACAGTTCTCAATCTGGCACATGGGCATATCCTGGGGGGACATCTGGGGATGGACAAAACCAAGGATAGACTCCTGAGGAGGTTTTACTGGCCAGGCGTACATGCAGACGTGACAGAACATTGTAGCTCATGTCCTGAATGTCAACTACATGCTCCTAAACCAGCCTTCAGAAGCCCACTGGTCCCTTTGCCCATCATAGAGACCCCCTTTGCTAGGATAGCTATGGATGTGGTGGGACCTCTCCCAAAATCAGCCAGAGGGCATCAGTATATACTGGTTATTTTGGATTATGCCACCAGGTACCCAGAAGCCATTCCACTGCGGACCATGGCTTCAAAAGGTATTGCAAAAGAGCTAATGTTGATGTGTAGTAGGGTGGGGATACCGAGGGAGATATTAACAGATCAGGGCACACCCTTTATGTCTAAGGTTATGACCGATCTGTGTAAATTGTTGCAGGTTAAGCAGTTGAGAACATCAGTCTACCACCCACAAACAGATGGGTTGGTTGAGAGATTTAATAGGACCTTGAAGTCCATGCTAAGAAAGGTAATCGATAAGGATGGGAAAAATTGGGAATTCATGCTGCCCTACTTGATGTCTGCCATTAGGGAAGTCCCACAGGCTTCCCTGGGCTTTTCGCCTTTTGAACTGTTAAATGGGAGGCACCCCAGGGGGATATTAGACATAGCCCGTGAAACGTGGGAACACGAGTCCACTCCTTTCCGGAGTGTAGTCGAGCACATCAATGCTATGCAAGAGAGAATAGCCACAGTCACTCCCATTGTGAGAGAGCACCTAAGGCAGGCACAGGAACACCAACAATTCGCCTATAATCGTCAGGCTACACTGAGGGTGTTCCAGCCTGGTGATAGGGTGTTGGTGTTGGTTCCCACTGTAGAATGTAAATTTCTGGCTACGTGGATGGGACCTTATGAGATTATAGAGCGAATACGGGAAGTGAACTATAAGGTTCAGCAACCCGGCCGCCGACCCCCAGAACAAATATATCATGTCAACTTAATAAAAGCCTGGAAGGACAGGGAAGTGTTGATGTTGACTTACCCCCCTCAGCCACTAGGGACACCGAAGGTGAATATTGCAGCTGCCTTGTCACCTGACCAGTTGAAGGAGGTGAACGACTTGATAATACGTAATAGGGAAGTTTTCTCCGGCATACCGGGGCGTACCCATTTAGTCTCTCACAACATTGTGTCTCTCCCAGGAAAGAAGGTAAATATGAGGCCTTACAGGGTACCAGAAGCTCGCAGGAACACTATTAGAAATGAGGTTAAGGAAATGCTGGAGGCAGGGGTTATTGAAGAATCCCACAGTGAGTGGTCCAGCCCTATAGTCATGGTTTCCAAACCTGATGGCTCCTGGAGATTCTGTAATGATTTTAGAAAGGTTAATGAAATTTCAAAGTTTGATGCATACCCAATGCCCCGAGTAGATGAATTGTTAGAGAATATTGGGAATGCTTGCTATATTTCAACTATTGACTTAGCCAAGGGCTACTGGCAGATTCCCTTGACCCCGGGTGCCAAAGAAAAAACAGCCTTTGCAACCCCAGATGGTCTGTTTCACTACACAGTGATGCCCTTTGGCCTGCATGGTGCTCCTGCCACCTTTCAAAGGTTGATGGACCACATACTTAGACCACACAGGACGTATGCGGCAGCATATTTAGATGATGTGGTCATTCACAGTCCAGATTGGGAATCACATTTGTCTCAGCTCCAAGCGGTATTGGATTCAATACATGCAGCAGGCCTGATGGCTAATCCAACCAAATGCAATTTGGGGTTGGAAGAGGCCAAATACTTGGGCTATACAGTAGGGAGGGGTATGGTGAAACCCCAAATATCCAAGGTTGAAGCCATAAACTCTTGGCCTAGGCCTGTCAATAAAAAGCAGGTTAGGGCATTTTTAGGGTTAACTGGGTATTACCGGAGGTTTATTCCCAACTATGCTACCTTAGCGGCCCCTCTGACTGATATGACTAAGGCTACAGAACCCAATATGGTTAGATGGGGTGATACAGCAAACCGGGCTTTCCGGAGCCTACAGGAGGCGCTCTGCCGCAACCCCGTTTTAATGGTACCAGACTTTCAGAAAGAATTTATAGTCCAGACGGACGCCTCTGAGGTGGGGATCGGAGTGGTTTTGTCCCAAAGAATGGGTGATCACGAACACCCGGTGTTGTTCCTTAGCAGAAAGTTGGAATCCAATGAGATAAATTATTTGGTAGTTGAAGAAGAATGTTTGGCAGTGAAGTGGGCTTTGGACAGTCTTCGATACTATTTGTTGGGCAGGCACTTCACCCTGATCACTGACCATGCCCCCCTCACTTGGATGCATCGTTCGAAAGACAGGAATGCCCGTGTGATGAGGTGGTTTTTGAGTCTCCAACATTTTCATTTCACCCTGCAGCACAGGCCAGGGAAGGCCATGGGGAATGTTGATGGGCTGTCCCGGGTGCATGCTTTTTTGCGGCTGTCGCTCGACCTATGGGGTCGCAGCTGGGGGGGAGGATGTGGGACAAACCAAGGGGCAGGGTCATACATGGCAGACATGTCAGGCCAGGTCTGCTGCAAGGTCTGCACTCTAGGGAAGAAAACCGACCCTAGACAACTACACTCCCCAGAAACCCTCAGGCAGCCTAATGTGGTCACTTGGTGCTACTTCCTCAATTATTCACCAAGTATATAAGGCGGAAAGATAGAGTCAAGCTAGAAGGTCAGGCCAGAAGCTAGTTTGATTTCTGTTTGTTATTTACGATGAGAACCTTGGAAACAATGTCAAACGGTATGACCTACGTGCCTGTTCCCTAAAACCATGTGTAGACCTATGGACTCTGTTCTATAATGATATATGTTCTGCTTAGTTAGCCTTTAAGATAACATAGTAATGACTTTCTAGCATGTATGCATGTATGTATGTCCAATTGCTTTGACAATACAAATGAATTGAATTGAGAGGGAGAGAGAGAGAGAGAGAGAGAGAGAGAGAGAGAGAGACAGACAGACTGAAAAACAGACAAACAGACACACACACACACACACAGACATACACACACACACACAGAGCCAGCCAGCCAGCCAGCTCAGCGATGACATCACGAGCCTCTCTCAGCTGACTGCTATGACATCACAGAGCACGTACATTCCGTTGCTTGCCGTCTGACAACCACTCAGTCACTGCCAGCCAGACTGGCTGGCTGGCTGGATGTGGGGGATGCTTGCTGCTGCTGCGTACCTTAGCAAGCTTATTTGCTTGACCGGCCTTCCAACTCCTCTGCCCACATGCCCACCTATGCCCGATCTGCTGTTCACCTGGTCACAGCTCCGCCCCAACAAGGCAGATTCTCCCAAAAATGGTACAAACGGATCCACGTTCCCCTCCACGGAAAGCTTTAGCCCAAAATAAGGGACAAATTCTGTAACAACATAATGGATGCCCACCCAACCTGTGACAAAACTGATAAAAAAGAAAAACGCTCAGTCCTCCTGGTGGAGGGACACACAGCCACCCTGGCTGCCCAATATGTCAGCGCCTACCACAGCCTGAGGGACACAGTGACACAGGAGCACCGGCTGTAAATATAATGTAAATACTTGTTTGTTATGCATGTCATTGTATTTCAAAAAAGGAATCTGGAAATAGTAAACCTATTTTCTTTATTTGTATGTATTAAAGATCACATTTTTTTACATTTTCATTTTCTGTACTTCATTACATCTTATTGTGATTCATAATTCTATTATTTATTTTCCGTGTAGATGTATGTATGTATGTATGTATGTATGTATGTATGTATATGTATGTATGTCCAATTGCTTTGACAATACAAATGAATTGAATTGAGAGGGAGAGAGAGAAAGAGAGAGAGAGAGAGAGAGAGAGAGAGAGAGAGAGGAATATGAGCTCCTAAAAAACATTTGTTTTTATACATAAGCGGATTTAATTTGTCATTTACAAATGAATATATAGCACTATAAACATACACAGAAGACATGGAATAGAAATTCAGAAGAAAAAGTATTCAAAAAATAATAATTTTAAGAGAAACACAAAAAGAAGAAAGCAGAGAGACAGTTCAGGAAGAAAAGTCAGAAAAGAAAAGCTGAAGACAAGAATTGGAGGTAAGACCTTTCACCTATAGAGACAAATAATTAAACAAAAAAATATGTATTAATAAAATAAATAAGCATTCTCAGTAGTTGACTCAGCCAATGAAAATGCAGAGCTCCAATTTGAATAGAGTGACAGTAGGAGAGAGCCCAACTGCCACTGAGACTGATACAAATCTATCGAACAGCAGTCTGACTGCAGAGCTGCCTTTTGAAATCCGATACCCTGAAGACATTCGCTCTGCACAGGCTATAAGGACTACAAACAAGCTGTGATGAGAGCATCTCCTGAGACCCTCATCCTAGACTACACCGGTAAAGGAGAAAACAGGGTCAAGAACAATCTACTGTTCTACACTCAGTACCCCACCGCCTTTCACAAAACCCTGTGCCAGACATACCCCAATAACAACAAGAGGGGCATTAGCAGAGGCAGGCAGATCTCAGTGCTGGTAGAGAAAGACACAGACAGTGTGATGCTCACTTTTAATGTATACCACAACGGGACCATCATGGTGCAGGACAGCGAGAGCAGCCTGGACCAATTATCTCTCGGCTTCCACACCTCAAAGCAGCAGACTGAGGTAGAGAAACACGAGCCAGAGCCGGCCACCCTGCAGTCTGCCCCCAGCCACACGGAGCCAGACAGTGCCCCATCTCCCACAGACTGCCCCCCTGTCTCCCCAAAACTCTCCAGCAACATTAAAACACTAAAGGAATGCCTATCAGTGCTGGAGCTGAAGTTTGCGGAGTTCAGGGACTAAAGATGCACCACAAGGCTGAGATCCATAAGCTGAGAGCAGCAGTGAGAGACCAGGAGGAGCAGAGCCAAACCCTGAGGACGGAGCTGCACAGAGCGAGGGAGGAGCTGACCAGGACACCCCAGCACAGCCAGCTGGAGAAGCTAAGAGAGGAGCACAGAGACTGCACTGCACTGACCCCACAACACCTACAACCCCTGACGCACCCACTGACGCACCCACTGATCCACCCACACTCCCCACCACTCCTGACACCCCCACTATCACCAGACCTGCCACTAATACACAAACCCCTGAAACGCCACTCCCCTAAAACACACCCGCTGCCCCCACCACTCCCGACGCAAAACCCGGAGTGGCAGGTCAACACAGAGGTGGTCATTCTGAGCGACTCCAATGGGAAGTTCCTGGATGAGAGGCGCCTCTTCCCTGGGCGAAAAGTGAAAAAGCTTTGGTGCCCGACAGCACAGAGAGCCCTGGAGCTGCTCTCCAAGAGGAGGCTGTGCCAGGTCAAACACATCCTCATCCACACCGGCACTAACGACCTGAGTGCCCGCAGGGGCGATGTGGCCTCAGCCCTGAGACAGGTGGCAAAGAAAGCCACAGAGGAATTCCAAACTGCCAAAATCACCATCTCCACACTGCTGCCCCGCACAGACGTGCCCCTGCACATCATCCAGGCCATCAACGCAGAAGTATCCCGAAGATGTGCCCTCCTCCCCAACGTCCACCTGGCACACCACTGAGACATCCAGCCACATCACCTGTATGACCACGTCCACCTCAACAAGACGGGTGTGAGGAAGGTCCGTTTTTAGTGTTTCTCTGAACACATCCAAGCTTACCTAGGCGCTACATATTATTTTCAATTACCCGTAATTCTGATCTGTATTTTGGCTTGTTAATAGAAGTTATTGAAGTTGGACTCCTAATTCAAAATAACCAATATGTATCTCAACGTAATTTACTGACAGACATCACTCTTTATCACTTTCACTTTTGAAGGAACTGCTTTGTATTCTGTGTATTGTTTTATTGTAGTGCTGCTTCCTTTCTTGGCCAGGTTTTACTTGCAAAAGTGATTTTATTCTCAATGTAAGCTCAAAGTCAAATAGTTTAAATAAGAAAACAATGTATTGAAATGAGAACATCATGAACCTGTGTAATTGTGCTGAAGGACAAGCACTGAAAGCAGAGAGAATTTTGTGTTTGGCATTGAATAGCCTTAAAGAAAACTATGCCGTTTTTGGAAACTTTCATATTTAAGTTGAATGTAGGCAAAAACATTCCAGTCACTCTGAAGAGAGAATACAGTTTACTGTTCGAATAAGTAGCCCCTGAATTGAAGATAAAAATCAAAAGTGCTGTTCGTAATTAGTTTACACTTTTACATCAGATGTCTTGTTTTTGCGTTCCAAATTGAGGAGTTGTGGCATATAATGTAAATGAAGTTACTTCACTAGTAGTGCGATTTTTACGTTGTGTATGTGTGTTTGTATATATGAACTCATACATTTTTTAAAGATTGTATTTGGAAAACAAATTCAGGTATAGCACGTGTCCCCCTTTTGAATGGGTTCTATATATAACATTTTAAAACGAATGGTTCTGTGTAGAACGCTATGTTTGGGGGTTCTTCATGTAACCCCTTTGAAGGGGTTCTACATAGAACCATAAAGGGATCCACCAGAGCGATTACTCGAGGAACCCTTTATGGTTCTGTGCAGAACAATTTCTTCTAAGAGTGTGGAGTGTCGCCACACAATTTCTCTCAGAGGGCTTTTGACCAATGGCAATCCAATCCTGAATGACGTCACCACTATCCTGTTGTACTTTATGGGAGAGATGTATTAAGTAGTTTATAATGAGAAGAATAACAATAATCACCTGTTTTTCATAGGTTTTGTATCCATGGTCTCCTTCATATTAGGAAAGGAAGTTGATCCATAGCCTACTCAGAGACAACTGAGAGTTGGTCTCTGAGCAGCAGCACAAAGGGGTCGAGTCTCTCAATGTCCGTGTGTTGGAGATATTCCACCATATTGGTCCCAGCCTTTAAAACAATGTTAAAGAAGATGTTAAAGATATTGTAGAAATATATTGCAGAAGAGCAGAACTACAATCACACTTTTTCAATGCTATTGCTGTTTTCTACCTCCCTGGTGAGGTACCAATGCGGGAAGTTTGAGAGAGTATTTCTAAAATGTGTATGATCCAATACACACAGTTATTTAAAAAGCTGACGTCTTGTACATGCTCACCAGAACCAAGCCTAATTAAATAACACATTTAATATTAAATAAGTACATGTGCAGTAGCCACTTGGACAATTACAGATCCCCAGGTCAAAACACAACAGAAAGACATGGAAGATCGTATTTTCAAATCACATCTGTGGCCCCCATAACTGTAATTTGGTATTAGTGGGTCAAAGGATTTATTTGGTTCAAGTGATAATAAGATCATATTTTGAAAACAAACACTACAGGATGTCATATTTAAAATGACTGTGAGTACCTTTCTTTAGTGACGGTTCTGAGGGGGGCAGGGATTAGTTGAGTGTGCTAATTGGAGCTGTGAAGTGTGCAGAGAAAATACAAATGTTTTCTTTTAATATGAAAACAAAGAACTTTTTTTTAACACCGACCTGGGATTGTGTTTCTTTCCAAGTTTCCTTATTGTTTCTGAGAAGAGACTGTTCACTTGCAAAGTGAACTGGACCCGTGTGACTCGCAGGTAAGGAGAGCCCGTGTTGAACTAAGATGGCTACAGTGAGTTTTCCTGGACAAAGCTCGGGCAAAGGATAGCGCAGAGTGCACCTGCACCTGAGATTGTGTTGAGAAGCTTTGTGATAAGAGCAGGTAAAGAGGGAAAAGAAACACAAGTATTTTCTTTGTTTGAAGAACACATTTTGTTTTAACTGAAACGGGACTACAACTTTTGAAAGGGAAATAGTTGCTAGTGCACTGTATTTGTATTGAGTTTATTAGAAGAAAAAAGCTTATATTTTGGACAGAACGAACTCGTTTGGCATGCAACTAGCAGCAAACGATGTGAAACAAAACAGTTAGCAAGTTAGCAAGTTACAGTCTGTCCTAGGTCCGGGGGTGCTTATGGTTGTTTATGGGTTCCCTTACCTTAGCCAGTGTCATGTACGGGTGTCCGTACCTTACTGGAGTGTTTGTTTTTATTATAATATATATACATAATATAATATATAATAATGTAATATTTCAGATAAATCGTCACAGTGAGTGACACCAGCATTATTGGTTTTTTGAGAAATAAAAAAACAGAATGTAGAGAAGAAAATGTTGGAAGGAAGTTGGGAGAAAGACTGGTCTCCGAAGGAGCACCGGGACTGGTGGAAGCAACAACAACCAGATAAGACAGAGAAAGGAATTGTGATATTGTGTCAGGTTGGTGAGAATCAAGAAAAGAAAATAACAGAAATGGAAGATCATCATAAACAGTAATGTGAATTGAGAGAAGAAGTTGTGAAAAATACGATAGAATTAATAGAACTACAAGGCAAATTAGAAGGGCAAGAAAAGTGGTCAGAAAAGGTGAAGGTGTAGGTGCGCGATGTGCTGCCGTGTTAGGAGCGCGTCGCGACACAGATCACTCCGAGGACGACAGGCCCGATTGGGATGATTTAGATCGCAAAGCATGGGAATATGAAAAAGGAGGTTTTGCTAGCGCTCCTCCCCCATATAATCCGGAATATAAATCAATCACTGATTTTGGTTATAATAATACATTGTATCCAGATCTGACCGCTCTGAAAACGGTCCCAGCTGCACCCATGCAAGTCAAAACTAGACAGAGTAAAGAGGAAGGTCAATCAATAGTCTATACGACTAAAACCCATGTCCCCTTCTCCCCAGGAGAAAAAGAAATGATATGGGCGTCCCTCCCAAAATTAAAACCAAACCAGGGTAACACAACTTTTTGGGATATTCTAGATGAAAAGATGGTTATTCACCTCCTTCACCCGCACGATGTACACATCATCGTGAAGGCTAAATGTCCGCCCAACATTTGGATACAGTTACTACGAGAATATCAGACCGGGGAGTGGGCTAATGTAGCCTCTACAGATGAGGAGGAAATAACAGAACTTTTTCACAATGGATCAAGAAAACTGAGATAGTGAAATAATGAAATAATCGAGTGGGATTATTTGACATTTTATTCTAAATAATCATAAGCTTAAATAATAAGTTATAAGGGCTGTTTGAGACACTGCAGGGTCAATAAAACATGCCACAGATCGGATATCTGAATTATCTTTAGATATCAATGTGTATGTGCTTTGTGTGTTTATGAATATGTATAGTTTGAAGGTGATATAAGGTAAATGTCTATGTTTTGGCAATCATTTTAGAATTATATTTAAAAATGTAACAACAGATTTATCATATTCATGAGGATCTTTGGCTCTATACAGAGTGCCTCAAGCATCAGAAATCAGAAAGAAAGACTATTATAAGAAAAGTAATCCAAAATATACATTGAATAAACAGATGGATAATAATAGTAATACATAAATAGTCATGGTGTCTCCACAAGAAGAACCAGAATTTGTTTGTTAAACATCATGTTATGGACAAGCTCTGTCAAAAGTCAAATTCAAGGAAACGAAAGGCTAGAAGAGAGCCTGGTGCAGCCCTGACAGCCTGTGAAAGCAGGAGAATGTAAACAGTCTGGTGACATGTTACAGTCTTTCAGAAAATGTTTGGTTATTGGTGCCTAGCATATAATACCTGAAATGAAAGTCAAAGTAGACCATGGTTTTAAGATGAGTGATGTAGGAAAAGGGTAAGATACCGCAGAAGTATAAGATTACAACTATAGAATAAGTAAGCTCAAGTAATATAAAATGCTTTACAGGAGAAAAGTAAGAATGGAAAGGAAGAGTAAAAGAGAAGGTGTCCTAGGATTATGGGAATCATTATTGAGATCAATGGCCTATTGGCTAATATTTTGTTAGGTACATATATGACTTCAATAAACGAATAATGGAGTGACATCTGTATAAATATAAATAAAACATATTGATAAAAAAACCTGAATACATTTCTTGTAAGAAATTAAGAATAGGAGAAAGAATAGCTGTTAGAATGCAGAGCAATGTTGACCAAAGTTGAAGAGGGTTTGAGTAAGTTGACGAGGGTCTGAGTAAGTTGATAAGGCTTGGGAAGCAGGAAAAGGCGAGTTTGATGTGTGTGAGACAAATGTGCTGCCACTTTTAGCACAGAGAGCTTCTGATGGTGATTGAATGAAACGTGGGAAAATAAATAAACTTGATGTAGGATAAATGAATAAATAATTGAATGAGATATGAGCCGCAGAGACCTCCCACATTGGAAAGTGGACTACAGCAGATAATCCTCTCCTCTCCCAGGGCAGGGTGATTAAGTGGGGACGCGTGTGAAGAGTGCAGGTGGACCCAGGTGAGTTGTGTAAGAAAGAAGAAACAAAAATAATAAGGCACGCGTGCAAACAATCAAAATAATACTAAGTGAATAACAAATTAAACAATAAAGTGAAAGATAATCAACACACAAAATAATGGCAATATAGAACCAAACAAAATACACAAGCCATATTGCATAAAGTGAAGTGAAATATAAATATAATAAGTAATGGTGATTAAGGAGCTAATTAACACCGTCCGTGACATTTACATTGGTTGGGTGTGTGGATACCAGTAATAATTTTTGTTTTATTGAAATACAAAATAATTCTATTTTTCCGAAGTGCTGAACTTTAATACAGTCTAGAAAGATTAATATTTTTTGTCTTGGGCTATATTATTATTACCATAGTTTTTCTATTGTATAAGTATCTTGGAGTAGAGGCATAGGTGGGCATGTGGGCAGAGGAGTAGGAAGGCCGGTCAAGCAAATAAGCTTGCTAAGGTACGCAGCAGCAGCAAGCAGCCCCCACATCCAGCCAGCCAGCCAGTCTGGCTGGCAGTGACTGAGTGGTTGACAGACGGCAAGCAACGGAATGTACGTGCTCTGTGATGTCATAGCAGTCAGCTGAGAGAGGCTCGTGATGTCATCGCTGAGCTGGCTGGCTGGCTGGCTGGCTGGCTGGCTGGCTGGCTGGCGGACTGGCTGGCTCTGTGTGTGTGTGTGTTTGTGTGTGTGTCTGTTTTTCTGTTTGTCAGTCTGTCTGTCTGTCTCTCTCTCTCTCTCTCTCCCTCTCAATTCATTTGTATTGTCAAAAGCAATTGGACATACATACATTCATACATATATATATATATATATATATACATACATACATACATGCTAGAAAGTCATTACTATGTTATCTTAAAGGCTAACTAAGCAGAACATATATCATTATCGAACAGAGTTCATAGGTCTATACATGGTATTAGGGAACAGGCACGTAGGTCATTCTGTTTGACATTGTCTCCAAGGTTCTCATTGTAAATAACAAAGAGAAATCAAACTACCTTATGGCCTCCTGACCTTCTAGCTTGACCTTATCTTTCTTAAGTATACAAGAGAGAAAAACAGTTGTGAGAAAAGAATTTCTAACTTTCCTTCCACACATACATACATACATACATACATACATACAAACCAGAGGCATGCAAAAAAATATAAAGAGGAAGAAAATGTTGTATAGCACATACAAAAGGGATGGTGATGAAACAAAATACATAGAATATGTTGAGCTGCAAAGAGATCTTAAGAAAGGGATCAGGAAAGCAAAGAGGGAAATAGAAAGAAACATAGCTCTTGGAGCTACAACCAATGCAATGAGCTTTTTTCAAAATTACAACAGCAAGCAGTCAATTAAGGAGGAGGTGAAACAGATAAAGGGCAAAAATGGAGGTATCTTGGAAAACGAACAAGATGTGGCAAATATTCTAAATGAGTATTTCACAGAGGTTTGTACAAAAGAAAAAACAGATGACATGCCACAGGTTGACAATCAATCCAGTCAAACCCTAAGAGAGATCAGGATAAATGAGGAGGAGGTACTAAAGGGACTAGCAGAATTAAAATCAAACAAATCACCTGGGCCAGATGGGATATTTCCAACAGTACTTAAAGAAATGAGGGAAATTATGTATAGGCCGTTAACTCGATTATTTCAAATGACACTTAGAACAGGGGATGTTCCCACTGACTGGAAGACAGCAAATTTCATACCAATCCACAAGAAAGGGGACAAAACTGAGCCAGGAAATTACAGACCAATCAGTCTCACCTGCATCACCTGTAAAATGTTGGAAAAAATGATTAGACAGAAAATAGAGGAGCATCTCAATGAAAACCATATTCTTGGAGATAGTCAACATGGGTTTAGACGAGGCAGATCATGTCTTACTAACTTAATACATTTTTTTGAACATGCAACTGCAGCTGTAGATCACGTGAAAGCATATGATATGATATACTTAGATTTCCAAAAAGCTTTTGATAAGGTTCCACACCAAAGACTGATCCTCAAATTGGAAGCTGTAGGCATTCAGGGTCATGTAAGTAGATGGATTATGAACTGGTTGATGTATAGGAAACAGATTAGAGGAGTCACTTCTAACTGGAGTGAGGTTGTTAGTGGAGTTCCACAGGGATCAGTACTAGGGCCTTTGCTTTTTCTAATCTATATTAATGATCTGGACTCTGGGATACTTAGCAACCTTGTCAAATTTGCAGATGATACTAAAATAGGTGGCTTAGCAGATACAATCTTGGCAGCACATGCTATTCAGAGGAACTTAGATAAATTCAGTTGTGGGCTGACACCTGGCAAATGAAATTCAATGTGGACAAGTGCAAGGTAATACATGCAGGACACAAAAATGTCCACTATAATTACACTATGGGAGGTACAGATCTAGATGAAGTAATGCATGAGAAAGACCTAGGAATCTATGTGGATTCACTTTCTCCATCCAAACAATGTGGGGAAGCAATACAAAAGGCATACAGAATGCTAGGGTATATCGTCAAAAGTGTAGAATTTAAGTAATGTTAAGACTGTACAATGCACTAGACCTCATCTGGAATACTGTGTACAGTTCTGGGCACCACACTTCAAGAAGGATATTGCTGCTTTAGAGACAGTTCAGAGGAGAGCAACCAGACTTATTCCAGGTCTGAAGGGAAAGTCCTACTCGGAGAGACTGAGGGAACTGAACCTTTTCACCCTGGAACAGAGGAGATTACGTGGGGACTTGATCCAAGTCTTCAAAATCATGAAAGGTTCCTCAAACCAGAGGAGCTTTTCCAGATCAGCAGGGACACACGCACCAGGGGACAACAAATGGAAATTGGGCTTCAAGGCATTCAAGATGGAAAGTGGTAGAAGCTGAAAGTTTGGGAACATTTAAAAATAGACTGGATAGGATCCATGGATCACTTAGATATTAATGGACACCAAACGAGCATGATGGGTCGAATGGCCTCCTCTCGTGTGTAAACTTTCTTATGTTCTTATGTTCTTATGAATGTTCCCTAAGCATGTTTCAAATGTTCCCTAATTTATGTTACAAATGTGCCTTAGCACCTCTCTCTCTCTCTCTCTCTCTCTCTCTCTCTGTCTCAATTCAGTGCATTTGTATTGTCAAAGCAATTGGACATGCATACATACATACATACATACATATATATGGAAAATAAACAATATGTGTACATCTCTGCATTAATGGTGCCCTAACAGATGTGCAAGTTACATGACAGACAGACAGACAGACACTCACACACACTTTCACACACACACACACACACACACTTTCACAGACAGACAGACAGACAGACACACACACACACACACACACACACTTGTATACCTGACACGTATAGAAGACTGGATAGGGAGATATAAATAGCAATGGGGAGACTCTTGTACTTGGTGTGGCTCTATCCATATAGTGGGGCCAGCAGCCACTTAGCAGGTGTAGCAATAGAAGCTCAGCCTGGGGAGACTGGATTTAGCATTTCCTCTCCATTTTGATAAGTATCCATAATCATTTCTGCAAAATACTTCTATGATACCTATGTATGTTTTTTACTTGTACTATATTATACTATCAAGTATCAGTGTACACATACAATGTGACCTGTTACATTAATACAGAGGCCACGGAAGGCCAGATCACTAATAGCCACTGTCCCCTGATATTACACTTTTTTACAATCACTTTGGCACTCATTTCAGAACCTTGATGTCATTTTTCAAAACTCTAGACACTAAACTCACACCCGATGATCAAAATGCACATTTTTCAAAACTCTAACACTTTTTTACAATTGCTTGGATACAATACACATCAACCTCAGATCATTTGTTCATTGAACTAAAATGACACAACTTAACATCAAAGTATTACCATTTCAAAATGCAATTCACACATTACATCTGAGATCACTGTCTATTCATTTCATTACAAAGATCTAACTATCAATTGATACAGCTGCTCAAAATGATAAGTGACTGTTGCATTACTCTTAATGCATAGTTTTATGGAAACTGACAAACAGTATTCCATGTTTCGATCATGAAAGTTTCAGGATAATGAGATCCATTGACACCAATAACCGAGGAGCATGGTTTCTTAGGGTTACCATAGACTTGACTGTGTCTTCTTGTTTGTGAAGGAACAGGACTGTGTTTTCCTGTCTGGGTTCCCGCAGGCTTAAGTGTGTTTGTAAACTGCAGCGTAGGTTTGACCTACTATTAGAAAAAAAAAAAAAAAGGAGCGCTAATTAATTGTTCAATATCTGATACGCCGGTGATAATATAAAATAACATGTTTATAGTTTATAGAAGTTTATAGTGTTTATGGTAAATGAAGAAAAGTCATTAAGTTATATACAAGTTCTATAAATGCAAACATTGAAAAGCATGTTTGTTGTTATTCCTATATAGGATTTAGTATTATTTGTGTTTTCTTGTTTTTTGCTATGTTTTCTCCCCTGTCGTTTATTGTTATTTTGCGGGCTTGCACGCCTTGGTTGTTGTGTACAAAACGATACATAGAAAATGGGAAAACGTGTTACTGTGTGGGAACAGCTCTAGTAAGACGGGCGACCCGCCACTTAAAGGTACACATGTAAGGTACATGTATGATAACTATGGAGTGAAGCGGTGCGTTTGACTGGACAATAGGTGACAGAAAATTAAGGTTTCCAGAAGATGGGACTTTTGATTCAGATAGACTTGAGCACCTAAAAACGGTTTTGCAAAATAGGAATACAAAGCATTAAGAAATGAGAAACCAAAGCTAGCTATCTTAAAACATTTGTTAGAGAAAAGAAAGAAAAGACAACAGGCATAATTCAATCTGAATGCCCCGAAGACAAATTAAAAATATATATATATGTTTTTCAGTATAAATGACAGTCCTCAAGATACTGAAGGAAAATTACTAGATAAGTAATAAATAAGGGTAGTTTGAGACACTGCAGGTCAATATAACATGCCAACCAAAACCATGGTATCTGAATTTACTATGGATATAAATTAATATGTGTCTCTTTGTATGTTTGTACGTTTTCAGTTTGCGCAAGGTAAATGTCCATATTTTGACTTTTTCATGTACTGTATAGTCCAGAATATGACTAAGAGAGTCATAAGTCACAAATAGTTACAGAATGATAGCTAAAAAACGCCAGTTAAATATGTTGTAATAACAGACCTACAAGAAAGTCAGCATTTAACTGTACACAGAATGCTATTGCAAACAGAAATAATAATACAAAATTAAGTTATTTAAATAGGTCTTACGAATACAGAAGTTAAAAGTAACATGTTAGAAATGGAATTAGAGCCAAATTTAGAAATAGGAATCCGAGGCAACCACAAACATTCGGTGAAGGTTTCTTACATATTGATAAATAGATAACCAGATACTCCAGGAAATTAACGATGTGCTCATTTGGAAGCTATGAGTTCCACAATGAAGAGTTTTTAAATCCCTAGAAATAGATCCCTAAATACAATGTGTAGGTAAGAAATTAACTATTGATCAGTTCAATCTGGATTCGGGAACAGTTCTTCTGAACCTGTACTGGTGTAGATTGGACTTCAATAGGAGGAAGTGACACAATAAAGACATGAGCCGCGCAGGAGGACAGTCTTAGTGCCCACTCAGGTTCTTAGTTGGGGAAATCATTGACTGGACACATTTTTTGAAAATGTGCTTTCCTGAAGTACCTGGACATCATTATTGAGATCAATGAAAAGGCTTATTTTCCAAAGATTAAATACATTCATTAACTACAATAATGTAGTGAAATGTATATAAATAGTAATAATACAAATCGATCAAATATAACTTGCATTTTCTTGTAAGAAATTAGGAATAGGAGAAAGAACAGCTGTTGGGATGCAGTGCGATGTTATCCAAAATTGAAAGCGGTTGAGAAAGGAGAGTTTGTTCTGTGTGAGACAAATGTACTGCCACGAGAGACTCTGATGGTGATTGACTGGAATATGAGGGAAAATAATGAAGTTACTACAGGTATAACTAAAGGTGTAACATAACTAATTTAATGAAACATAGTCATGGCAAGTTATAAAACTGTTTGGAAATAGTCCTTTCACAAACAGAAATACCCTATCAATTAGGAAGAGGGGGGCAGGGGGCAAGGGCCGTATGTGCTCCTCTGCTCCCCCTGTTCGCCTGAGCAGACAAGCAGCCTGAGATGAGAGAGAGAGAGAGAGAGAGAGAGAGAGAGAGAGAGAGAGAGAGAGAGAGAAGTCAGAGACAAGGCAGAGACTGTAAGTACGTGTAAGGGTTCATAACTTATTACAAACAGAGCAAGAGTGTAATGAATGGTAATTTACACTGCTTGTATTAATAATGATAATAATATTGATGTTGATACAGACAAATACATCACATACTAGATGACAACCGCATAAAACTAATAATAATGAAAATAGGAATAATAGGAGTATGGAAATAATTTCAAATTATGGTTTATTGGTAAAAAATGAATTGAGAAACAAAGATTAATAACTGCCATCATTTACCCAACTACTATTAACTATGGTGTTGAAGGAGCTGCTGTAATAGTTATTGTAATGTTCTCAGGTATTTAAGTTAGATAAAAGGACAAAGATAAGCACATTGTTTTGAAACTTTGACAACTCCACACAAAAAGAGTATCTACACTAGGAAGTAAAGCTGATTCAATAAACACAGGAGATATGATGCTGCTGACGACAGCTGAGTGCTGTACTGAAATAATTTGATAAATGAGATAAATTGGAATCAAGATTATTATTATTTTGAATTGTCCCTTTACTAGAAACCTTATAGATTGTGCGAATGTCAACTAATGTGATAGAGATGCCTTTTATAAGGACGATCTCTGATGTTGTGTGAACCACACATTGTGTCTTCAGACTGATTTATTCCACATGGCAGATATGCATATTATGAATCGTGTCCTGAAGGAACCGATGTCTGACCCATATGGAGAAGATGCTGGTGTTCTTGTTGAGACACAGTAGGCCGAGGGCGCGGCTTTAAAGACAGCCTCACAGCAACTTGAACAGACCAATGCTGAGGTCCACTACGCTGAAGTGATGCTTGACTCAGTGGAGAAATAAGTTAAAATACTATAATTAAAGGTTTTCCAGATTATAGGAATCTACAATATATTGTGAAACTGCTCAGATGACGTCCGCAGTAGCACATATTCTTCTATTGATAGTTTAATTTATAATGTACTATTAGTGGAGATGTCACATTATTCAAATGAATAGAATGACAGCCATGAAGTCAGAATCAGTCCATTGCCCTTCACTTAAGATTTGTACAATGTATAATGTTTATAAATCAAAACGCAACAAATATATGTACAATACAGTTTACAAACTGAATTTGTAAAAAAGAATGTTTTGCTGACTTTTGTATTCTCTTTGAAGCAACAAAATGTATGTGTTATGTATGTCGTAACTAGGGTTTGACTTTTATGACCTGGGGCTGGATGAAATTTAATTTGAGATGCACTGTAAAAGCTCCAGGAAATTGCAACTGGCCACTGCACCTTCCATAAGAGAGCTCAAACATTTGCTAATGCATTGGTTGCCTCACAGGCACTCTTTCCCTGGTTTGCCCATGTGGCGCATGGTGTTGGCCACACGGGCAAAGGGGGGATGTGTGCATCAGTCTTTTAAATTGGTTTGCCCCAGGTTTTATAGTAACAGCTTAGCAATATTGTAGAACTTGCCACATTTGTCAAGCTCATAATCCTGCAATATGCAAATAGATTGTGTTCAAAAGCTTAAATGTTGTGGATATGAATATATACTTGTAATAATATATAGGTGTTCTAAATGGGTTGAAGCCTATCCCGTAGGAAGGCTGAAGTAGTAAAAGTAGCAAAAATACAGTTAAGGGATGTTATATGTAGATTTCGCATTCCAGGGAAATTTCCAGTGATAGGAACACTCACTTCACTGGGACAATAGTGCAGGAACTATGCAAAGCCCTGCGAGGTAAACAACATTTTCACTGCCCCATCAGGCTCAGTCAGCTGGAGCAGTGGAGAAACAAAATGGGATATTAAAGAATAAGCTGTCTAATATATGCAAACAAACAGGACTCAAACGTCCAGATCCCCTTCCTATAGTCCTAATGACAATGAAATCGTCAGCAAATTGAGAAAAACAGGTCTTTCTCCGTGTGAGATTATTATGGGATGACTTATGAGACTCTCCATCACTCCTCCATTGTCTGTAAGGGAAATGGACATCCACTTGATGGATGATGCTATGTTGTCTTTTTGTATGGGACTAACACGTGCTTTCGAAGCTGTCCATTCACAGATGAAAGCCGCCCAGACTGAACCATCCCAGCAGGTTTACCACTCCTTCCAGCAAGATGACTGTGTATATCAAAGCACACAAGAGAAAGTCCTCCCAACAGCCCAGGTGGACAGGGCCCTACCAGGTGCTCCTGACCACCCACACAGCTGTGAAGTGCCTAGGAACGACGACATGGATCCACTCCTCACACTGCAAACTTGCCAATCGAGGCGATCAGCACAACCCTGGTGGAGAACAGAGGGATAAAGGAATTGTTCTTCCACATCAGATTTGACATTACTGTATGTATGCAGGCCCTTGTAATTGCTTTTCCAATACTGCCAACTGGTTATTGATGATTGATTTCACATTGTGGTACGAGTATCGAGTGAAATGCGTGCTATCCACCTCAACAACACAGCGATAACATGGAGCCGGCAGGTGATCCAGGTCACAATAGAGGTCAAGCAGTGGGAGGAGGAAGACGTGGTGGTCAAAGGTGTAGCGTAAGGTACACTTATAAAATTCAATTAAAGAAGTGAATTTATAGTATCACCTTATCACGAATCCTGGAATCTTGTAGAACTCATTTTCTGTAATAATTGGATGCAGACACCAATTCCAAAGATATAAATTGTCAAATTTATTCAAAAACAAAGACTAAATGTAGCACTACACTAATTATACAAAAGGGAAAAACTAATTAAAATTCAACTCTAGATCAACAAATCAAAGACAAATCACTTCCGTGACCAAATCAAAGACCATGGGATCGCATATGATAACACACAAATCATTAAACAAAAAAGGTTATAAACACATTGACTACAATACCGGTTAGTAAGACGAAGGTGAGTCTCTCATTAGTATTGTTAGTCAGACATTCAATAACTATGCAGGTTAGTATTTATGTCAGGTAACTTCTCGTTATATATATATCAGTCTCATTAACGTTTAGGTGGAGAGAAAGATCCTATCATTACTTGTTACCACAATTTCCCTTAACTGATTATTATTCAATGATTAAGGATAGGCAGGGCCACCTATAATCTGGTGTCTATTAACTTGTGTCAATTTCAGACTAAACAGTTAAACAGGAATGAGAAGATATTTCTCGGCGTTGACAGATTTTATTTCTAAAATTATCAACAAAACAGTTGAATGCAACACACATTTATATTTAAGAAAACTAAATGATATTACACATTCTAGAGTTATGAATCACAGATTAACATTTCTAATTGATTTCTCAAATGTCATGAATCACAAACTCCAAACTGTTAAACTTATGTGAACTTCGTCGCAGAGAGGCCTCTCTGGCTTCGGGCTCAGATAACAGCACACGGCACGAGGTCCGTGTGGTTTGGAACAAAGGCAGTCCGGTTCGGCTTTGTCCAAGAACTTCCACTCAGTCGATGCACCTGGAAGTTGGGGTTTCGCGAATGTAGAGTCTTTTCCAAACAGATTTTCCACTGGTTTGAAGGCTCCAAGGTTGTGCACAAAATCTTCTTTGTAAGCAGGGTTCCACCGTAGTTACTTGAAGACAAAGTCTTTGAGGAAAGCAGGGCCCTGTTCGTTCCAAGGGTCAAGTTTCTTAAGACTCAAATAGCTATTTAAATGACTTTCGTATTCAGTCGACTTAGTCAATTGTCCAGCTGGATGGCTGGGCACAGGCGGGCAGCGCAGTCTGTAAAGTTCTTTATTTAATAAAGTCCTTTAAAAGAATTCTTCGTACGGCTCAATCTCCTTCTCCCAGTTTAACCCTTCTGTTGCTGGTAAAGACTTAGTTGGTTTCTGGTTCCGGTTCTGGCAACAGAGATACAAGTTGAGCTGTGGCAGCGAGTTACTGGTTTAGGTGAGAGAGAGAGAGAGATGCCGTGCGTTACCCTTTATACGCCTGTCAGATCAATAGGTGATTGGTTCTTTAGTTTGTGAGATTGGATTTCGGCTTCAGCCCCCAGTGTCCTATTGGAGGGGGGCTTGATTTATGACTGATGTCAATCCATGCCATCTTTTGGAAATGCCGGTTGGCACGGGTTCGTAGCTCTGTGTCGGGATTTCGGCTCTCGTCCATTTCAAAGAGTTTTTATTTCCTACAGGCCCCCTTCCCCAGACATCTCACAGCAGGGATTCCAAGCTATTTGGCCCATTCTTGGTGCCATCCTCCCAAGACTGTCACTTTGATGTAAACCAGTTCACATGCTGATGAGTTAAGGAAATCTGATAAATTTGGGGGGGAGAGGTCTTCTTTAGATCAGTGCTTCAGCTCAGAGCTAAAATGCTCTTATCAGAATACACCCAACATAACGCTACACTGGTTAATTCTGTTCTGGGAAAACCACAATCCTGCAGGTTTAATAAGTCTCTCTACACATCAGTCCCTGAGTACCTTCAACCAATGGTCATTTTGACCAATTAAGCCCAAGAATTGAGTCAATTAAGTTGTCAAGGACTACCCAGTGAAGACGTGAACTCACGACTAGGTCACACTGTGAGCTCACCAGAGCAGACATTACACTGAGCTCACTGTGAGCTCACTTAGCGCTTTTCCAGCGACATGGTGCCGGTGCTGGAGCCGGAGCTGCTGCTCGGCCTGGGATCCAGCTGATCTTTTTTGAACCGGCCCGCTTTTCCACCGGTTTTGACGTCACTGGATGTGGGCGTTCCCAAGCATGGAGTAGAAGTGGAGAAACACAGCAATAGTAATCAGCACCGAGGCGACTGCGTCTTTAAACCCCATTTAACATCACAATCAAACTCATTCCGCGTCTATGGCAAATCGTAACCCTAATGTTACAAATGTTCCCTAAATATGTGTTTTGCAGAATACACAAGCAAACGTTATGGAATATCAGCATTTTATCGACACACATGATAGAACTTATTGTTCTTTAACATTGATGAGAATAATTAACATGAATAAACTTACTGCTGAAGATGTAACCCTTACCCAGTGGCTAACCCTAACTATGTTACAAATGTTCCCTAAACACTTATTTTGCAGGATCAATAAAAAATTGTTAGGATTTTTTAAACTTTTACTGACACACATAGTTAATAGCAATGTGTTATAACTTTACCGAAAATAATAATCTGTATATCTTTAATTGTTTAGACGTTATTAAGATATAATGCATCTTTCACATAGGGAACATTTGTAACATGTTAGGAAAAACAAACAAATGATTTGAAAATATTCATAATTACAGCATACAATTTGTCAGGCTTCATAACAATGGTATTTATAACATACTCTGTAAAAATCAAGCAAATAGCATTTGTGGTTCACGAGAAAATATATATATATATAATCAAAGCTATCAGACTATAGCAGCCGGTGTATGAAGACACATACGATTATACAGCATTATTTGGCAGCTTCGCAAGACCTAATTTGAAACGTTGTTGGTAAGTTAGATAATTAGTGGGGACCCTCTATTTGCAGTTCTTCCCCTCCATAATTGCTAAAATAAAGTTTTACTGACATTTTATTGACCCTACCACTGCATAGGGCACATCTGTAACATGAACGCTACTGAATGGCACATACATTGAAAACTACGGAGAACTGAGACAAATCCACTTTACACTTCATAAATAATCTTAAAACGTTTCCAACCAAGGCAACACCCACTTGAAATACGTTCATTCTCATTTTTGGTAAACAAAAAGAGAGATTGTTACATATGTTCCCTATGATGCATCTACAGAGAGAGAGAGACAGACAGACACTAACTCTCTCTCTCTCTCAGCTGGGAGTGTGTGGGAGGGGTCTGCAGTGAGCGGGAGTGCTGCTGAGAGCTCTGTCCTTTGGCTGCGTTTTTTTGTTGCTTTACTTTTTTCAGTTTGTTTATTTTGTCTTCTGTTTTCAGTGCTTTTCTTATTGTGGGGGAACAGGGGAGGGGAGGGGGGAGTACCGGTAGTTCTTCCCGGGTCGGGGGGTCGGACCCCCTGAATGCGTCTTTTGAAAAACTGACCCGACGCCATGGAGTCAAGATCGCTCCGGTGCAGTTCTGCCCCCTAGAGCAGTGTGTGTTAGCGGTTGGGGAGGTAGCAGGGTGTGAAAATATCAAGTCTGCTGCCATTGTTATCTTCTTAAAAACCACTGATCTGCTCAATCAGCTAGTGGCTAATGGCACAGTGTTAGACGACACTTTCACCCCGGTGTTGCCGCTCGCTGCTCCTGCCCGGAAGGTAACGCTGTCTAACGTCCCTCCGTTCATCCGCACCGGCTCGGGCAGCTGATGTCCGGCATTAAGAGGGTCCCGCTGGGCTGCAAAGCCCCGCAACTGAAACACGTCGTGTCCTTCCGAAGGCAGCTGTATATGATCCTCAATAACATCAATGAGGATCTTAATGTCATTTTTAAATTTAAGATCGACAATACCGACTACGTCGTGTTCGCTACTTCGGAGTCCATGAAGTGTTTCAGGTGTGGGAGCGAGGGGCATGTCGTGAGGAACTGTCCCGAGCAGGACAGGGAGCGGGAGGAGGAGCGGGGCGACGCGGGGAGGAATAGAGACACCGGCCCGCAGCCACAGATGCAGCGGGCAGACAGAGATCGAGCCCCGGCGGAGGAGACAGTCGCCGGTCGGACCGATGGTACCACTGATGCCGTGACGGGGGAAGAGCTGCCCGGAGGCGATGACGCACAGCTGGGGGACGGGGTCGAGGCAGCGGGGGATAGTGACGACCGAGACGCCGGGGGGAGATGGTGTTGAGGCGGTGCACGGGGCGCTGGTTAGTGACGAGGAACAACCTCAGCAGCCAGCAGACGGGCGGACAGACACACAGGGTGTAGCCGAGGAGGAGGCAGAGCCAGGCTCGGCGGTACAAGCCGAGGCGCCGGGTGGAAAAAACGCACTAAGAAGGTGCTGGGAGGGAGCACGGACGGTGTTGGTAAATAGTGGCAGTAAAAGAAGTGGTGGCACAGTAGTGAAGCTGGGGTAGCGAGCGGCTTGGTGGGGAAAGGTCCGGCTACACGCTGGAGCATCGCGGCTCGGAGTGACAGTGAGGGCGGCTTCACGGATTCCTCTCTCGCCTCCTCGTCCTCGGTGAGTCAGAGCTGCAGTGAAGGATATCAGGAGGTTTTTAGAGAAAACGAAGGGAAAGAGGTCTGTTGTAGTGGAGCAGTTTTTCCCAGATCGTGCACGCCTGCTGGCCTCTATTAAGTTTTTACAGAAACCCTGACCTATCAATTTGTACAACACTCACTGAAAACCATGGTTGGGGTCAATTCCTGTTTTTCAATTCCAATTCCTCCTACAAATCAATTCAAAATTGCAATTACTTTTTGCATTCACAGAATATTCTTTATTGGAATTGAATTGAAAAGGGAATTAAAAATTGAATTGGAATTGACCCCAACCCTGTTGAAAACAAAACAAAAAATACAGATCTGGTTCTTCAAATCTTCACTCTGGTTTCATTCTGTGTCGTAGTTCATTTATCTTGCTGTTAATTGCACCACCAATTACACTCTTTGGGGTACTGGGCAATTTTTTCAAGGTAGCCCCTAAAAAACATGTATCACATAGATTTAATGACTTGCACATAGATATATAAAAATCTTTTAATAAACATACCACATATCTTTGAGAAGGGTTCATTAGTTACATATTGCCACAGTAAATCAACATTTTTGTGTGTGGGTGTATTTAAATGTTTTGGTGTATGCTCTTAAACTTGTCTTACACTAGTTCATAGTAAAATCTGTACTTGGCGAAGCAGCTATGCAAAGGCAGTCTTTTCTCCATTAATACCTTGCTTAAGCATTACATTGATGTGGCACAACTGGACTGAAATGTGAAGTATTTGCTCAAAAGTCAAATTTAAATGAGACATGAAAGTTTATATTGTCAAGGATCCCATGGCACTATTCATTATTATTATGTATTAATATGTCTGAAGCATTAATCCAAGGTGATTTACAAGGTGTTGTTGAAAGAGTGACGTGGCTGAATTCTAAGTCAGGCTTCCCTCAATCAGGTCTAACAAATTTGTTACGACTCCACCTTTACTGCTGTGTAGTAATCTGCTGGTACAAAATGGCTGCACCCCAGAGGGTGGTGGGTGAAGTGAGTCTGTAGAGCACTTTGGGATCTTTCCAGCTGCTACATGTAAGGTATTATTATTTATTAATAAATTAACTCTAGTCTCTGAAACTAAAACAAAGGCCAAAGGAACATTTCAAATGCTAACCCTTTGTGTTCTATACAGTTAAAAAGGAGAGTTAGAAATTTTGTACAACAGCATTTACATACCATATATGGCTTCCACCTTTAAGCGATCCAGAGGTGTCTTTTTCTCCGAAGTTGCTGCCACCACCACGAAGATTGCTCTTTAATAATGTTGGAAAGTCAAAGACAGCAACCGTCAGGGTTCTTGCATATGACGTATTCGTGCTGCACCTCTCTGCAAGGATCCAGGACAGTTTGTCAATGTAAACTCCAGTGCCTGGGAATATTTCCACCTAAAAGACAATGGTAAATAAAAATCAAGTTTATCCCCAAACTATTCTTATATTATGTTAAGTGGAATACATTATCAGTAAGGCTGTGATTTTGTTACAGAAATGTGTTATTAAAGACCACAGTATGTCTCAATTCTAAGTTTATTAATTTACAGACATAATAAAGTCAGTGAATCTGTGACACCCATAATTCAATTACATTCTTATTATCAACTATAACTATGAATATAACTGATAATGTAGCATCATTAGATTGTTTACAACCAATATTTGTTTTCAATATATATATTTTTACCTTGTCTTTGTAATATTGTAGACTAAGAGTGTTATACCTGTTTTGGTGATTCTTTGTCAGATTCAGAACAATTTGCTGTGGGGCTGTCAGAACCACTTGATGGTGACACACTTTTGTCTTCATTGCTGATAAATGTGGCTTTTGTTACAATTTTTTTCAGATTGTCCAAAAGGTCTGGAATCTCTGGAGAAAAAAACCTTAGTATTAAATGATAATCATTTCTAGTAATATATTTAATACAAAGTGAAAACAAAACCATCAATGCCTGCAATTATACTTGAGAGACTTGCTCTATGTTATTGGGAAACTGACCTTTTTGTGGGTCATTAACATTAGCTACGAAAAAAATAAAAAAGATAAAATACAAGAATTACCAGGTCTAATGTAATGCATATAGTCATTAATGTAGGATTATGAAGTTATGTTGAAAAACTTTATTTAATAATCAGTATTATTAAACTATTAGACAGTGCACATTAAGAGTCTGTATTGTGGTTCTAGATTACTTCAGTATGATCAACTATAATACATTACTCTGGAATCTAAATTACTGAAGAATAACATTTATCAAGGTAAGGAATTATTTGCTATAAATAAAAAAACTTACCATCAACCATACGGTTTCGAAGACATTGGTTTTCATTTTTAAGTCTTGTGTTTTCCTTTTCGAGCTGCTTAACTTTTTGCTGTAGCTCAACTTCACTGGACTCTTTAAATGTCTGTAGAATATGACGGGATCTAATTCTTGAAGCTCCATCGGTTTTCTTTCTTATTTTGTGCTGTATTCAGAGAGGAAGAGAGTTTAAAATGAAAATATATATATATATATATATATGAATATGATTAAAAAAAAAACAATCCTGCAATACATTTATTTATTATATGCAGTAATTATCTCACCGGTAACTGTGGTTCATCAAGGTCACTATCATCTGAAATTTGAAGTTTTTTGTTTGGTTTAGGTACTCTCTTCATTTTAGGACAGGGCATTTTTGTTAGGTCATTAAGTTTTCTTCTTAGTTCGCCTTCTTTTCCTAAAATAAAAATAAAATAAATAAAACCCTGCATTATGTCCACAGATATTTGGGGATTATATTTATTTGTCATAAAAATACTGTGCTTTGACCATACAAATTAAGATGAACAGCCAACACTGAATCAAAACTGAAGTTAAATTATATCTGGTTTAATTTATTTTGTGATTTGGGGGATTTTATTGTAAAGCACAACACACAATAAATCGTTCTTACAAATGCCAGTCAAGTATGACGAGTTTTTAGCGCCCTCACCACCACCTACCATGTTATAAGAGTATGTTAGAAGTACAACACATTAATAACTTAAACATTCATTTCAAATATACTGTGATTGTATATATCAAATAGCATGTAAAGACTTTAATGTTTTTTTTTTAAATAAACATTGTTACCAGTCATAATGATCTGCGCTTCATGGACAGGCCATCCACCTTTTGGAGGTTTGTTCGTGTCTCTCCACTCTGCTCTGAAGTTTCGAGTCGTCTCTTCGTCATCATCAGCAATGCTGAATAAATCAAAATTGCGAAAGCAAGCAGTGGGAATCACGCTGTAAGAGTCTTTGTCGACCCCGCTTTCCCACTTCACCAACGCGTGCATCACCGCCATACTACCTTCACCTTCTCGTCCGTTTTTTCTGCGCCTTTTTCCCCCGACAAGTCACGGCACAAAAAACAGTCCCGCTCTGCATTCTGGTACTTGGCGTTCTTAATAACACCAACAGGGTGTAATCGCATAGACCACTCGAGTATAAAGTACTACATATCCCATCAGTTACAGTTTTTTTTCATCTTCTGAAACTGCAATTTAGCACTTTCAACTGTTTCTTAGTGATTCCTAGAATTACTAACCGGTATTGTAGTCAATGTGTTTATAACCTTTTTTGTTTAACGATTTGTGTGTTATCCTATGGGATCCCATGGTCTTTGATTTGGTCACGGAAGTGATTTGTCTTTGATTTGTTGATCTAGAGTTGAATTTTAATTAGTTTTTCCCTTTTGTATAATTAGTGTAGTGCTACATTTAGTCTTTGTTTTTAAATAAATTTGACAATTTATATCTTTGGAATTGGTGTCTGCGTCCAATTATTACAGAAATTGAGTTCTACAAGACTCCAGGATTCGTGATAAGGTGATACTATGAATTCACTTCTTTAATTGAAATGTATAAGTGTACCTTACGCTACATATATGTATGTATGTATGTATGTATGTCCAATTGCTTTGACAATACAAATGAATTGAGAGGGAGAGAGAGAGAGAGAGAGACAGACAGACAGACTGACAAACAGAAAAACAGACACACACACAAACACACACACACACAGAGCCAGCCAGTCCGCCAGCCAGCCAGCCAGCCAGCCAGCTCAGCGATGACATCACGAGCCTCTCTCAGCTGACTGCTATGACATCACAGAGCACGTACATTCCGTTGCTTGCCGTCTGTCAACCACTCAGTCACTGCCAGCCAGACTGGCTGGCTGGCTGGATGTGGGGGCTGCTTGCTGCTGCTGCGTACCTTAGCAAGCTTATTTGCTTGACCGGCCTTCCTACTCCTCTGCCCACATGCCCACCTATGCCCGATCTGCTGTTCACCTGGATCACAGCTCCGCCCCAACAAGGCAGAGCCCCCCAAGAATGGTACAAACTCACCCACGATCCCCTCCACGGAAAGCTTTAGCAAAAGGCAAAAGCGTTATACGTAATGAAGAGGAACCCGAGTCCAAGACGCATCCGACCAGCCATACATATTTGTGTGTATTAAAGATCACATTTTCTTACATTTAGTTTTTCTGTACTTTATTACATCTTATTGTGATTTATAAAAGTATTGTTTCTTTTCCATATGTATGTATGTATGTGTGTGTGTGTGTGTGTGTGTGTGTCTGTCTCTGTGTGAAAGTTAGTGTGTGTGTCTGTACGTGTGTGTGCCTGTCTCTGTGTGAAAGTGTGTGTGTGTGTGTGTGTGTGTATATGTCTCTCTGTGAAAGTGTGTGTGTGGGTGTGACAGTGTGTGTGAGTGTCTGTCTGTCTGTCTGTCATGTAACTCGCACATCTGTGAGGGCACCATTTTTGCAGAAGAGATGTACACATTTTGGAGCAACATATGCTGCCATCCAGACATCATCTTTTCCAGTGACGTCCCTGCATTTTCAAACAGATCACATTTTATTACACTTTGTTTATCTGTACCTTATTACATCTTATTGTGATTTATACTTGTAATGTTTCTTTTCCATATATATGTATGTACAGTGGGGGAAAAAAGTAATTGATCCCCTGCTGATTTTGTACGTTTGCCCACTGACAAAGAAATGATCAGTCTATAATTTTAATGGTAGGTGTATTTTAGCAGTGAGAGACAGAATAACAACAAGAAAATCCAGAAAAATGCATTTCAAAAAAGTTATAAATTGATTTGCATGTTAATGAGGGAAATAAGTATTTGACCCATTTTCAATGCCCTGGCTTAGGGAAGGAGGTTCTCACCCATGATTTGACGGTACATGGCCCCGTCCATCGTCCCTTTGATGCGGTGCAGTTGTCCTGTCCCCTTAGCAGAAAAACAGCCCCAAAGCATAATGTTTCCACCTCCATGTTTGATGGTGGGAATGGTGTTCTTGGGGTCATTCCTCCTCCTCCAAACACGGCGAGTTGAGTTGATGGCAAAGAGCTTGATTTTGGTCTCATCTGAGACCACTTTCACCCAGTTCTCCTCTGAATCATTCAGATGTTCATTGGCAAACTTCAGACGGGTCTGTACATGTGCTTTCTTGAGCAGGGGGACCTTGCGGGCGCTGCAGGATTTCAGTCCTTCACGGCATAGTGTGTTACCAATTGTTTTCTTGGTGACTATGGTCCCAGCTACCTTGAGATCATTAACATCTTTACATCTACATTTACATTTACATCTTTTTGTGATTTTTAAATGTATTGTTTCTTTTCCTTATATATGTATGTATGTATGTATGTATGTGTGTGTGTGTCTGTGTGAAAGTGTATGTGTTTGTGTGTCTCTGTGTGAAAGTGAGTGTGTGTGTGTCTGTCTCTGTGTTTGTGTGTCTGTCTCTGTGTGAAAGTGAGTGTGTGTGCGTGTGTCTGTCTGTGAAAGTGTGTGTGTGTGTGTGGGTGTGACAGTGTGTATGAGTGTCTGTCTGTCATGTAACTCGCACATCTGTGAGGGCACCATTTTTGCAGAAAGAGATGTACACATTTTGGAGCAACATATGCTGCCATCCAGACATCGTCTTTTCCAGGGACGTACCTGCATTTTTCAGCAGGATAACGCCAAACCACATTCTGCCCAGATTTCAAGCGCATGGTTGCATAGGCAGAGAGTGCGGGTGCTAGCATGGCCTGCCTGCAGTCCTGACCTGTCTCCGAATTGAGAATGTGTGGCGCACTATGAAGTGCAAATTAAGACAACGAAGGCCCTGTGCAGTTGCGCAGCTGAGGAAATGCATAATGGATGAATGGGGGAAAATCCCGCTTGCTAAACTTAACCAAGTGGTGTCTTCAGTGCCCAAGTGCTTAATAAGTGTTATTAAAAGAAAAGGTGATGTTACATAGTGGTAAACAGTCGACTGTCCCAACTTTCTTGGTTTCTTTTCACTGCTAATGAGATGCTGTAGAGTGAGTTAGTTATATTGCTTTCAGGAGCTCTAATCGTATTGATGAGTTCATGCAGCATTTGTAATTGAATTTCAAAAAGAAATCCTTGCTGTCTGGCCTGTGTGTATGAGATGTACTCTGTCAATCTTTGGCTAACAACTGAAACATTGGTAGAACAGAAATGGCAACATAAAAAAGAAAAGTACATTTTAAAAGAGCACATTAAATAGGATGAATATACAGTTTTTTACAATCACTTTGTCACTCATTTCAGAACCTTGATGTCATTTTTCAAAACTAGACACAAAACTGAAAACGGTCATCACTTGTAACACAGGCTGTCCAATGTTCAAAACATTGCATTGTGCATTCATATCTTTAAAGAAACCTAGCACTTGCAGACTTGTTGGTTCAAATAACTCATTTATCATGAAATACCATAGTAACATAGTAACACAGAAGATACCGATAGTTTCACTGTGTAGTTGTTCGTACAATCATTAAATATTGTAGTACAAAATATGTGATACATGTTTCATTATGGTACTACACATAAATACATCACTGTAGGACTAGTAGAGAGAATACTACAGACACAGTGGAATCATTGAACAAAATCTGAAATGTATTGATGCAATACAATCAAATCACACCATAGGTTTCTTTGAATCCATGCAACAATAATTAGCTACAAAAAAGAACAAAACTACAGTAAAATGTCAACTGCAGTGTTCCTCACCTGGCTTAGTGTAAAAAGCAAAACAAAGGATTGATTACTGTACTTCTAAATTTCCATCAGCCCTGTGTTCAGGTTCAGGTTCTCACAACCATTTTTCACAAGAGGCATCTTGAAACTGAACATACCTGAACATACTCAGTCATCAGCTGCTTCACTCTGTCTGCATTTCTTTCAAAAGGCACACTATACTCTGTGCTACACATTGGTATGCAGTATACAGTCATTTGACAATTGAGAGTAGCCTAATGTTTAGTGCATGCTGAAGACTTGCCGCTTCTCAGTACGGACATTTCTGATGATTGAGGCCACAGTTGATCCTGAGTTGATTCTGAGGTTTGATTGAATCATTGTAGCTGCCTCAGTCATGGTCATGCCATGATTTACAACATGTTCTACAACTATTTCTCGGATTTCACTGGACACTATTTGCTGTTGCTGCCGCTGTCTGGTCCGTGGCCTTGTCCTCTACAACGTTCCCCCAACACCTCTCAAATGAGGCCCATGGCTGCCTCTCTGGTGAGGCCTAAGCCCTCCTCTATGACGAGGCCCACGACCACCTCTCAGAAGGGGTGCATGTCCCCTTCCATTCCTTTGACCACCACGTCTTCCTCCTCCCACTGCTTGACCTCTATTGTGACCTGGATGACTTGCCGGCTCCATGTTATCACTGTGTTGCTGGGGTGGATAGCACTCATTTCACTCGATACTCGTACCACAATGTGAAATCAATCATCAATAACCAGTTGGCAGTATTGGAAAAGCAATTACAAGGGCCTGCATACATACAGTAATGTCAAATCTGATGTGGAAGAACAATCATCTTCAACCAGGTTGGAGCGTTAGTTGCAATGCCTTTAATACACGCAGCGTGGAGAGGAACAGTGACTCAAGAAGATCCCAAAGTCGCTCTGCCTTCATTTTAACAGTCAGAGCTTTTATACACAAAAATCAAAGAGCTGGTTATAATCAGAAAGTCATTACTATGTTATCTTAAAAGTTAGCTAAGCAGAATTTATATCATTATAGGACAGAGTTCATAGATCAACACATGGATTAGGGAGCAGGCACTTCAATCATACTGTTTGACATTGTCCAAGATACTCCAAGATACTTATACAATAGAAAAACTATGGTTATAATAATATAGCCCAAGACAAAAAATATTAATCTTTCTAGACTGTATTAAAGTTCAGCACTTCGGAAAAATAGAATTATTTTGTATTTCAATAAAACAAAAATTATTACTGGTATCCACACACCCAACCAATGTAAATGTCACGGACGGTGTTAATTAGCTCCTTAATCACCATTACTTATTATATTTATATTTCACTTCACTTTATGCAATATGGCTTGTGTATTTTGTTTGGTTCTATATTGCCATTATTTTGTGTGTTGATTATCTTTCACTTTATTGTTTAATTTGTTATTCACTTAGTATTATTTTGATTGTTTGCACGCGTGCCTTATTATTTTTGTTTCTTCTTTCTTACACAACTCACCTGGGTCCACCTGCACTCTTCACACGCGTCCCCACTTAATCACCCTGCCCTGGGAGAGGAGAGGATTATCTGCTGTAGTCCACTTTCCAATGTGGGAGGTCTCTGCGGCTCATATCTCATTCAATTATTTATTCATTTATCCTACATCAAGTTTATTTATTTTCCCACGTTTCATTCAATCACCATCAGAAGCTCTCTGTGCTAAAAGTGGCAGCACATTTGTCTCACACACATCAAACTCGCCTTTTCCTGCTTCCCAAGCCTTATCAACTTACTCAGACCCTCGTCAACTTACTCAAACCCTCTTCAACTTTGGTCAACATTGCTCTGCATTCTAACAGCTATTCTTTCTCCTATTCTTAATTTCTTACAAGAAATGTATTCAGGTTTTTTTATCAATATGTTTTATTTATATTTATACAGATATCACTCCATTATTCGTTTATTGAAGTCATATATGTACCTAACAAAATATTAGCCAATAGGCCATTGATCTCAATAATGATTCCCATAATCCTAGGACACCTTCTCTTTTACTCTTCCTTTCCATTCTTACTTTTCTCCTGTAAAGCATTTTATATTACTTGAGCTTACTTATTCTATAGTTGTAATCTTATACTTCTGCGGTATCTTACCCTTTTCCTACATCACTCATCTTAAAACCATGGTCTACTTTGACTTTCATTTCAGGTATTATATGCTAGGCACCAATAACCAAACATTTTCTGAAAGACTGTAACATGTCACCAGACTGTTTACATTCTCCTGCTTTCACAGGCTGTCAGGGCTGCACCAGGCTCTCTTCTAGCCTTTCGTTTCCTTGAATTTGACTTTTGACAGAGCTTGTCCATAACATGATGTTTAACAAACAAATTCTGGTTCTTCTTGTGGAGACACCATGACTATTTATGTATTACTATTATTATCCATCTGTTTATTCAATGTATATTTTGGATTACTTTTCTTATAATAGTCTTTCTTTCTGATTTCTGATGCTTGAGGCACTCTGTATAGAGCCAAAGATCCTCATGAATATGATAAATCTGTTGTTACATTTTTAAATATAATTCTAAAATGATTGCCAAAACATAGACATTTACCTTATATCACCTTCAAACTATACATATTCATAAACACACAAAGCACATACACATTGATATCTAAAGATAATTCAGATATCCGATCTGTGGCATGTTTTATTGACCCTGCAGTGTCTCAAACAGCCCTTATAACTTATTATTTAAGCTTATGATTATTTAGAATAAAATGTCAAATAATCCCACTCGATTATTTCATTATTTCACTATCTCAGTTTTCTTGATCCATTGTGAAAAAGTTCTGTTATTTCCTCCTCATCTGTAGAGGCTACATTAGCCCACTCCCCGGTCTGATATTCTCGTAGTAACTGTATCCAAATGTTGGGCGGACATTTAGCCTTCACGATGATGTGTACATCGTGCGGGTGAAGGAGGTGAATAACCATCTTTTCATCTAGAATATCCCAAAAAGTTGTGTTACCCTGGTTTGGTTTTAATTTTGGGAGGGACGCCCATATCATTTCTTTTTCTCCTGGGGAGAAGGGGACATGGGTTTTAGTCGTATAGACTATTGATTGACCTTCCTCTTTACTCTGTCTAGTTTTGACTTGCATGGGTGCAGCTGGGACCGTTTTCAGAGCGGTCAGATCTGGATACAATGTATTATTATAACCAAAATCAGTGATTGATTTATATTCCGGATTATATGGGGGAGGAGCGCTAGCAAAACCTCCTTTTTCATATTCCCATGCTTTGCGATCTAAATCATCCCAATCGGGCCTGTCGTCCTCGGAGTGATCTGTGTCGCGACGCGCTCCTAACACGGCAGCACATCGCGCACCTACACCTTCACCTTTTCTGACCACTTTTCTTGCCCTTCTAATTTGCCTTGTAGTTCTATTAATTCTATCGTATTTTTCACAACTTCTTCTCTCAATTCACATTACTGTTTATGATGATCTTCCATTTCTGTTATTTTCTTTTCTTGATTCTCACCAACCTGACACAATATCACAATTCCTTTCTCTGTCTTATCTGGTTGTTGTTGCTTCCACCAGTCCCGGTGCTCCTTCGGAGACCAGTCTTTCTCCCAACTTCCTTCCAACATTTTCTTCTCTACATTCTGTTTTTTTATTTCTCAAAAAACCAATAATGCTGGTGTCACTCACTGTGACGATTTATCTGAAATATTACATTATTATATATTATATTATGTATATATATTATAATAAAAACAAACACTCCAGTAAGGTACGGACACCCGTACATGACACTGGCTAAGGTAAGGGAACCCATAAACAACCATAAGCACCCCCGGACCTAGGACAGACTGTAACTTGCTAACTTGCTAACTGTTTTGTTTGCTTCACATCGTTTGCTGCTAGTTGCATGCCAAACGAGTTCGTTCTGTCCAAAATATAAGCTTTTTTCTTCTAATAAACTCAATAAAAATACAGTGCACTAGCAACTATTTCCCTTTCAAAAGTTGTAGTCCCGTTTCAGTTAAAACAAAATGTGTTCTTCAAACAAAGAAAATACTTGTGTTTCTTTTCCCTCTTTACCTGCTCTTATCACAAAGCTTCTCAACACAATCTCAGGTGCAGGTGCACTCTGCGCTATCCTTTGCCCGAGCTTTGTCCAGGAAAACTCACTGTAGCCATCTTAGTTCAACACGGGCTCTCCTTACCTGCGAGTCACACGGGTCCAGTTCACTTTGCAAGTGAACAGTCTCTTCTCAGAAACAATAAGGAAACTTGGAAAGAAACACAATCCCAGGTCGGTGTTAAAAAAAAGTTCTTTGTTTTCATATTAAAAGAAAACATTTGTATTTTCTCTGCACACTTCACAGCTCCAATTAGCACACTCAACTAATCCCTGCCCCCCTCAGAACCGTCACTAAAGAAAGGTACTCACAGTCATTTTAAATATGACATCCTGTAGTGTTTGTTTTCAAAATATGATCTTATTATCACTTGAACCAAATAAATCCTTTGACCCACTAATACCAAATTACAGTTATGGGGGCCACAGATGTGATTTGAAAATACGATCTTCCATGTCTTTCTGTTGTGTTTTGACCTGGGGATCTGTAATTGTCCAAGTGGCTACTGCACATGTACTTATTTAATATTAAATGTGTTATTTAATTAGGCTTGGTTCTGGTGAGCATGTACAAGACGTCAGCTTTTTAAATAACTGTGTGTATTGGATCATACACATTTTAGAAATACTCTCTCAAACTTCCCGCATTGGTACCTCACCAGGGAGGTAGAAAACAGCAATAGCATTGAAAAAGTGTGATTGTAGTTCTGCTCTTCTGCAATATATTTCTACAATATCTTTAACATCTTCTTTAACATTGTTTTAAAGGCTGGGACCAATATGGTGGAATATCTCCAACACACGGACATTGAGAGACTCGACCCCTTTGTGCTGCTGCTCAGAGACCAACTCTCAGTTGTCTCTGAGTAGGCTATGGATCAACTTCCTTTCCTAATATGAAGGAGACCATGGATACAAAACCTATGAAAAACAGGTGATTATTGTTATTCTTCTCATTATAAACTACTTAATACATCTCTCCCATAAAGTACAACAGGATAGTGGTGACGTCATTCAGGATTGGATTGCCATTGGTCAAAAGCCCTCTGAGAGAAATTGTGTGGCGACACTCCACACTCTTAGAAGAAATTGTTCTGCACAGAACCATAAAGGGTTCCTCGAGTAATCGCTCTGGTGGATCCCTTTATGGTTCTATGTAGAACCCCTTCAAAGGGGTTACATGAAGAACCCCCAAACATAGCGTTCTACACAGAACCATTCGTTTTAAAATGTTATATATAGAACCCATTCAAAAGGGGGACACGTGCTATACCTGAATTTGTTTTCCAAATACAATCTTTAAAAAATGTATGAGTTCATATATACAAACACACATACACAACGTAAAAATCGCACTACTAGTGAAGTAACTTCATTTACATTATATGCCACAACTCCTCAATTTGGAACGCAAAAACAAGACATCTGATGTAAAAGTGTAAACTAATTACGAACAGCACTTTTGATTTTTATCTTCAATTCAGGGGCTACTTATTCGAACAGTAAACTGTATTCTCTCTTCAGAGTGACTGGAATGTTTTTGCCTACATTCAACTTAAATATGAAAGTTTCCAAAAACGGCATAGTTTTCTTTAAGGCTATTCAATGCCAAACACAAAATTCTCTCTGCTTTCAGTGCTTGTCCTTCAGCACAATTACACAGGTTCATGATGTTCTCATTTCAATACATTGTTTTCTTATTTAAACTATTTGACTTTGAGCTTACATTGAGAATAAAATCACTTTTGCAAGTAAAACCTGGCCAAGAAAGGAAGCAGCACTACAATAAAACAATACACAGAATACAAAGCAGTTCCTTCAAAAGTGAAAGTGATAAAGAGTGATGTCTGTCAGTAAATTACGTTGAGATACATATTGGTTATTTTGAATTAGGAGTCCAACTTCAATAACTTCTATTAACAAGCCAAAATACAGATCAGAATTACGGGTAATTGAAAATAATATGTAGCGCCTAGGTAAGCTTGGATGTGTTCAGAGAAACACTAAAAACGGACCTTCCTCACACCCGTCTTGTTGAGGTGGACGTGGTCATACAGGTGATGTGGCTGGATGTCTCAGTGGTGTGCCAGGTGGACGTTGGGGAGGAGGGCACATCTTCGGGATACTTCTGCGTTGATGGCCTGGATGATGTGCAGGGGCACGTCTGTGCGGGGCAGCAGTGTGGAGATGGTGATTTTGGCAGTTTGGAATTCCTCTGTGGCTTTCTTTGCCACCTGTCTCAGGGCTGAGGCCACATCGCCCCTGCGGGCACTCAGGTCGTTAGTGCCGGTGTGGATGAGGATGTGTTTGACCTGGCACAGCCTCCTCTTGGAGAGCAGCTCCAGGGCTCTCTGTGCTGTCGGGCACCAAAGCTTTTTCACTTTTCGCCCAGGGAAGAGGCGCCTCTCATCCAGGAACTTCCCATTGGAGTCGCTCAGAATGACCACCTCTGTGTTGACCTGCCACTCCGGGTTTTGCGTCGGGAGTGGTGGGGGCAGCGGGTGTGTTTTAGGGGAGTGGCGTTTCAGGGGTTTGTGTATTAGTGGCAGGTCTGGTGATAGTGGGGGTGTCAGGAGTGGTGGGGAGTGTGGGTGGATCAGTGGGTGCGTCAGTGGGTGCGTCAGGGGTTGTAGGTGTTGTGGGGTCAGTGCAGTGCAGTCTCTGTGCTCCTCTCTTAGCTTCTCCAGCTGGCTGTGCTGGGGTGTCCTGGTCAGCTCCTCCCTCGCTCTGTGCAGCTCCGTCCTCAGGGTTTGGCTCTGCTCCTCCTGGTCTCTCACTGCTGCTCTCAGCTTATGGATCTCAGCCTTGTGGTGCATCTTTAGTCCCTGAACTCCGCAAACTTCAGCTCCAGCACTGATAGGCATTCCTTTAGTGTTTTAATGTTGCTGGAGAGTTTTGGGGAGACAGGGGGGCAGTCTGTGGGAGATGGGGCACTGTCTGGCTCCGTGTGGCTGGGGGCAGACTGCAGGGTGGTCGGCTCTGGCTCGTGTTTCTCTACCTCAGTCTGCTGCTTTGAGGTGTGGAAGCCGAGAGATAATTGGTCCAGGCTGCTCTCGCTGTCCTGCACCATGATGGTCCCGTTGTGGTATACATTAAAAGTGAGCATCACACTGTCTGTGTCTTTCTCTACCAGCACTGAGATCTGCCTGCCTCTGCTAATGCCCCTCTTGTTGTTATTGGGGTATGTCTGGCACAGGGTTTTGTGAAAGGCGGTGTAGAACAGTAGATTGTTCTTGACCCTGTTTTCTCCTTTACCGGTGTAGTCTAGGATGAGGGTCTCAGGAGATGCTCTCATCACAGCTTGTTTGTAGTCCTTCTTAGCCTGTGCAGAGCGAATGTCTTCAGGGTATCGGATTTCAAAAGGCAGCTCTGCAGTCAGACTGCTGTTCGATAGATTTGTATCAGTCTCAGTGGCAGTTGGGCTCTCTCCTACTGTCACTCTATTCAAATTGGAGCTCTGCATTTTCATTGGCTGAGTCAACTACTGAGAATGCTTATTTATTTTATTAATACATATTTTTTTGTTTAATTATTTGTCTCTATAGGTGAAAGGTCTTACCTCCAATTCTTGTCTTCAGCTTTTCTTTTCTGACTTTTCTTCCTGAACTGTCTCTCTGCTTTCTTCTTTTTGTGTTTCTCTTAAAATTATTATTTTTTGAATACTTTTTCTTCTGAATTTCTATTCCATGTCTTCTGTGTATGTTTATAGTGCTATATATTCCTTTGTAAATCACAAATTAAATCCGCTTATGTATAAAAACAAATGTTTTTTAGGAGCTCATATTCCTCTCTCTCTCTCTCTCTCTCTCTCTCTCTCTCTCTCTCTCTCTCTCTCTCTCTCTCTCTCTCTTTCTCTCTCTCCCTCTCAATTCAATTCATTTGTATTGTCAAAGCAATTGGACATACATACATATACATACATACATACATACATACATACATACATACATACATACATCTACACGGAAAATAAATAATAGAATTATGAATCACAATAAGATGTAATGAAGTACAGAAAATGAAAATGTAAAAAAATGTGATCTTTAATACATACAAATAAAGAAAATAGGTTTACTATTTCCAGATTCCTTTTTTGAAATACAATGACATGCATAACAAACAAGTATTTACATTATATTTACAGCCGGTGCTCGTGTGTCACTGTGTCCCTCAGGCTGTGGTAGGCGCTGACATATTGGGCAGCCAGGGTGGCTGTGTGTCCCTCCCCCAGGAGGACTGGCGTTTTTCTTTTTTCTCAGTTTTGTCACAGGTTGGGTGGGCATCCATTATGTTGTTACAGAATTTGTCCCTTATTTTGGGCTAAAGCTTTCCGTGGAGGGGAACGTGGATCCGTTTGTACCATTTTTGGGAGAATCTGCCTTGTTGGGGCGGAGCTGTGACCAGGTGAACAGCAGATCGGGCATAGGTGGGCATGTGGGCAGAGGAGTTGGAAGGCCGGTCAAGCAAATAAGCTTGCTAAGGTACGCAGCAGCAGCAAGCATCCCCCACATCCAGCCAGCCAGCCAGTCTGGCTGGCAGTGACTGAGTGGTTGTCAGACGGCAAGCAACGGAATGTACGTGCTCTGTGATGTCATAGCAGTCAGCTGAGAGAGGCTCGTGATGTCATCGCTGAGCTGGCTGGCTGGCTGGCTCTGTGTGTGTGTGTGTATGTCTGTGTGTGTGTGTGTGTGTCTGTTTGTCTGTTTTTCAGTCTGTCTGTCTCTCTCTCTCTCTCTCTCTCTCTCTCTCTCTCTCTCTCCCTCTCAATTCAATTCATTTGTATTGTCAAAGCAATTGGACATACATACATGCATACATGCTAGAAAGTCATTACTATGTTATCTTAAAGGCTAACTAAGCAGAACATATATCATTATAGAACAGAGTCCATAGGTCTACACATGGTTTTAGGGAACAGGCACGTAGGTCATACCGTTTGACATTGTTTCCAAGGTTCTCATCGTAAATAACAAACAGAAATCAAACTAGCTTCTGGCCTGACCTTCTAGCTTGACTCTATCTTTCCGCCTTATATACTTGGTGAATAATTGAGGAAGTAGCACCAAGTGACCACATTAGGCTGCCTGAGGGTTTCTGGGGAGTGTAGTTGTCTAGGGTCGGTTTTCTTCCCTAGAGTGCAGACCTTGCAGCAGACCTGGCCTCACATGTCTGCCATGTATGACCCTGCCCCTTGGTTTGTCCCACATCCTCCCCCCCAGCTGCGACCCCATAGGTCGAGCGACAGCCGCAAAAAAGCATGCACCCGGGACAGCCCATCAACATTCCCCATGGCCTTCCCTGGCCTGTGCTGCAGTGTGAAATGAAAATGTTGGAGACTCAAAAACCACCTCATCACACGGGCATTCCTGTCTTTCGAACGATGCATCCAAGTGAGGGGGGCATGGTCAGTGATCAGGGTGAAGTGCCTGCCCAACAAATAGTATCGAAGACTGTCCAAAGCCCACTTCACTGCCAAACATTCTTCTTCAACTACCAAATAATTTATCTCATTGGATTCCAACTTTCTGCTAAGGAACAACACCGGGTGTTCGTGATCACCCATTCTTTGGGACAAAACCACTCCGATCCCCACCTCAGAGGCGTCCGTCTGGACTATAAATTCTTTCTGAAAGTCTGGTACCATTAAAACGGGGTTGCGGCAGAGCGCCTCCTGTAGGCTCCGGAAAGCCCGGTTTGCTGTATCACCCCATCTAACCATATTGGGTTCTGTAGCCTTAGTCATATCAGTCAGAGGGGCCGCTAAGGTAGCATAGTTGGGAATAAACCTCCGGTAATACCCAGTTAACCCTAAAAATGCCCTAACCTGCTTTTTATTGACAGGCCTAGGCCAAGAGTTTATGGCTTCAACCTTGGATATTTGGGGTTTCACCATACCCCTCCCTACTGTATAGCCCAAGTATTTGGCCTCTTCCAACCCCAAATTGCATTTGGTTGGATTAGCCATCAGGCCTGCTGCATGTATTGAATCCAATACCGCTTGGAGCTGAGACAAATGTGATTCCCAATCTGGACTGTGAATGACCACATCATCTAAATATGCTGCCGCATACGTCCTGTGTGGTCTAAGTATGTGGTCCATCAACCTTTGAAAGGTGGCAGGAGCACCATGCAGGCCAAAGGGCATCACTGTGTAGTGAAACAGACCATCTGGGGTTGCAAAGGCTGTTTTTTCTTTGGCACCCGGGGTCAAGGGAATCTGCCAGTAGCCCTTGGCTAAGTCAATAGTTGAAATATAGCGAGCATTCCCAATATTCTCTAACAATTCATCTACTCGGGGCATTGGGTATGCATCAAACTTTGAAATTTCATTAACCTTTCTAAAATCATTACAGAATCTCCAGGAGCCATCAGGTTTGGAAACCATGACTATAGGGCTGGACCACTCACTGTGGGATTCTTCAATAACCCCTGCCTCCAGCATTTCCTTAACCTCATTTCTAATAGTGTTCCTGTGAGCTTCTGGTACCCTGTAAGGCCTCATATTTACCTTCTTTCCTGGGAGAGACACAATGTTGTGAGAGACTAAATGGGTACGCCCCGGTATGCCTGAGAAAACTTCCCTATTACGTATTATCAAGTCGTTCACCTCCTTCAACTGGTCAGGTGACAAGGCAGCTGCAATATTCACCTTCGGTGTCCCTAGTGGCTGAGGGGGGTAAGTCAACATCAACACTTCCCTGTCCTTCCAGGCTTTTATTAAGTTGACATGATATATTTGTTCTGGGGGTCGGCGGCCGGGTTGCTGAACCTTATAGTTCACTTCCCGTATTCGCTCTATAATCTCATAAGGTCCCATCCACGTAGCCAGAAATTTACATTCTACAGTGGGAACCAACACCAACACCCTATCACCAGGCTGGAACACCCTCAGTGTAGCCTGACGATTATAGGCGAATTGTTGGTGTTCCTGTGCCTGCCTTAGGTGCTCTCTCACAATGGGAGTGACTGTGGCTATTCTCTCTTGCATAGCATTGATGTGCTCGACTACACTCCGGAAAGGAGTGGACTCGTGTTCCCACGTTTCACGGGCTATGTCTAATATCCCCCTGGGGTGCCTCCCATATAACAGTTCAAAAGGCGAAAAGCCCAGGGAAGCCTGTGGGACTTCCCTAATGGCAGACATCAAGTAGGGCAGCATGAATTCCCAATTTTTCCCATCCTTATCGATTACCTTTCTTAGCATGGACTTCAGGGTCCTATTAAATCTCTCAACCAACCCATCTGTTTGTGGGTGGTAGACTGATGTTCTCAACTGCTTAACCTGCAACAATTTACACAGATCGGTCATAACCTTAGACATAAAGGGTGTGCCCTGATCTGTTAATATCTCCCTCGGTATCCCCACCCTACTACACATCAACATTAGCTCTTTTGCAATACCTTTTGAAGCCATGGTCCGCAGTGGAATGGCTTCTGGGTACCTGGTGGCATAATCCAAAATAACCAGTATATACTGATGCCCTCTGGCTGATTTCGGGAGAGGTCCCACCACATCCATAGCTATCCTAGCAAAGGGGGTCTCTATGATGGGCAAAGGGACCAGTGGGCTTCTGAAGGCTGGTTTAGGAGCATGTAGTTGACATTCAGGACATGAGCTACAATGTTCTGTCACGTCTGCATGTACGCCTGGCCAGTAAAACCTCCTCAGGAGTCTATCCTTGGTTTTGTCCATCCCCAGATGTCCCCCCAGGATATGCCCATGTGCCAGATTGAGAACTGTTCGTCTGAATGGGGTGGGAACTAGCAATTGCTCCACAATGTCCACCCCTATCTTATTTACACGGTACAATAGGTCATTTTTTACCATAAAATAAGGATAAGCTGTTGGCGGGTCTGCAGTAGTCATAGGGGTCCCATTTACTACCTTCACATTTTCTTTAGCATAGTGTAGAGTGAGATCTCGCACCTGTGCGCTGCCAAAATCAGTGGGGAGTCCCTCTAACACTGACACTTCTACATTGTCAGCTTCAGGGGTCTCTATGAATGGATTCTCACCCACCCTGCTAGTGCTGGGTTCCTCACCCTCCATAGGGTCATCTACGTCACTACATTCCACCCCTATGTTTTCAGTTTAATTTTCCCCAACCAAAACCTTCACTGTCGACTCAACTGGAACCAGGTCTACTTTTAGCTCTAGTTGTGGGATCGAGGCAACTTCTGGCTTACAGTTTTCAGTGTGCATTTCCAATTTACTATGTTTTCTATCTAGTTTTCCAAAATTAGGAAAATATCGTCCCAGTATCACATCATATGGCATGTTGGGTACCACACCGACTTCGTAATCTAGTTTCCCGGCCTCTGTCTGTATGTTTACAAGGGCTGTGGGATAGGGGCGTGTGTCACCATGTGTGCATGTGATACTGAGCTCCTGATGTCTATCCAGCTTGTTGGTCGCTACTAATTTTTCTGTGACCAGTGTAACCATACTGCCAGAGTCGAGTAGAGCAGCCACTTCTTTCTCATCGACTATCACTGTACACATGTGTTTTGGATTAGGTACTCCGCCTATGAAAACATCCATCCCAACAGGGCAGGCATAAAATACCGGTTTCTCTTTCCCCATATCACACACATTACATTGCATTGGTTCCTCTCTACCTGGGCAGTGGGCCGCAATATGTCCTACTTTGTCACAATTGTAGCAGACAATTGGTTGTGATGGTGACCCCCTATAACCCTTAGTCTCGGCTTTAGGCCCCACCTTTGCCCCCCCCAGTCTTGCTCTTTTCTTCCAATCCAGCGCGTCATGTTTCCCAGAGTACTTTGGAACCATCTTACCCGGTCCGCTGGTTCGTCATGGCCTGGGGAACGAGTTTTTAACCTCCGGTACATGCTCTGCTGCTCCGGCTGTATAGAACCGCTCTACAATGGCCACCAAGGTGTCAGCGGACAGCACCTCATTCTGGCCAACCCAGCGTCGAACGTCCTTGGGCAAACAGCGTTGGTAGTTGTCAAGGACTATGGCCTCCACCACCTCGGCTGATGAATGGACCTCTGGCTGTAGCCATTTCCTGGCCAGATGGATCAGATCAAACATCTGCGTTCGGATTGGTTGTCCTGGTTGGTAGGCCCACTGCTGAAACCGATGTGCCCTCACTGCGGTGGTCACGCCCAATCGGGTCATTATCTCCGCTTTCAATTTATCATAGACCTGGGCGTCCTTCAGCTCCAGATCAAAGTACGCTTTCTGTGCATCCCCTGCCAGATAAGGTGCCACAAGCCCTGCCCAGGAATCTTTTGGCCATCCCTCTCCCTGCTGTCCTCTCAAAGGTCATAAGGAAGGCCTCAACATCGTCCTGTTTTGTCATTTTCTGCAGAAAGTGATTGGTGCGGGGAGTGGAATGGGTTGCAGCCCCCTGTGGCCAAATCCTGGTTGCAAGTGCTTCAACACTCTCTTTCAGCTCTTTAGTCACCTTTTCCTGCTCTTCTCTAAACATTTTATTTGTATCATGCTGGACCTGCAGTGCTTCCTGATGCATCCGCATAGCATCCTGGTGAGCCACCTGCTGCACCCTGGTCGCTTCCTGTTGGGCTATTACAGCCTGTAGTTTTTTTTTTTTTTGGATAAAAAAATTCACTCAGCCAGTCTGGGTTTCATGAGGTGCTGCCCGCATTCTACACCAAATGTGACAAAACGCCTTGGCTGTACACATGTGCGGGTCTTCTCTGTGATCTTCTTAGGAGTAAAAACCAGTCATGACCCAGGGAGGAGGTTGCAAATACAGGGCTGTGCCTGTATGTTTACTTCAAACAAAACAAATCTGAAAACAAAACCTAACTCACACTGGAGTTGTAACTAATCTTACATAATCATTTTATTTTAAACAAAGTCTGGAATAAATAAGTCTTGGCTTTCTCCTTATGAGCTACCTCTGTTTTCCAGATAACTCACCCTATTGTCTCTCACTTCTCTCTCTCTCAGGCCCGCCTTATATACCTGGTGAATAATTGAGGAAGTAACACCAAGTGACCACATTAGGTGCTAGAATGGCTGCCTGAGGGTTTCTGGGGAGTGTAGTTGCCTAGGGTCGGTATTCTACCCTAGAGTACACACCTTGCAGCAGACCTGGCCTGACATATCTGCCATGTATGACCCTGCCCCTTGGTTTGTCACAATACATACATACATACATATACACGGAAAATAAATAATAGAATTATGAATCACAATAAGATGTAATGAAGTACAGAAAAAGAAAATGTAATAAAATGTGATCTTTAATACATACAAATAAAGAAAATAGGTATACCATTTCCAGATTCCTTTTTTGAAATACAATGACATGCATTACAAACGAGTATTTACATTATATTTACAGCCGGTGCTCGTGTGTCACTGTGTCCCTCAGGCTGTGGTTGGCGCTGACATATTGGGCAGAATGTGTCCCTTATTTTGGGCTAAAGCTTTCTGTGGAGGGGAACGTGGGTGAGTTTGTACCATTCTTGGGGGGCTCTGCCTTGTTGGGGCGGAGCTGTGATCCAGGTGAACAGCAGATCGGGCATAGGTGGGCATGTGGGCAGAGGAGTAGGAAGGCCGGTCAAGCAAATAAGCTTGCTAAGGTACGCAGCAGCAGCAAGCAGCCCCCCCATCCAGCCAGCCAGCCAGTCTGGCTGGCAGTGACTGAGTGGTTGACAGACGGCAAGCAACGGAATGTACGTGCTCTGTGATGTCAAAGCAGTCAGCTGAGAGAGGCTCGTGATGTCATGGCTGAGCTGGCTGGCTGTCTGGCTGGCTGGCTCTGTGTGTGTGTGTGTGTGTGTGTGTGTGTGTGTGCGTGTGTCTGTCTGTCTGTCAATTCATTTCAATTCAATTCAAAGGTGCTTTATTGGCATGATCTATCACAATATTGCCAAAGCAGATACAAATGTTCTATCAATCAAGACAAAACATTGCAATACAAGATTCAGTGGAACAAATATAGTACACATTGAAATAAAATTAAGTAGGATATAAACCATATTTGTTGTTTGTATCAAAATTTGTGTCATGACATCAGAAAAATCACTGTTTTTATTTTGTTTTGCAAATGGAGTGCCACAGGCTGGTGTCTACACACTGTCTCGCAGGCTGTGGCAGGTGGATACATATTGCGCTGCTAAGAAGGCAGTGCGCTCCTCCTCTCCCAGCAGGACGGGGAGTTTGCAGCAATCGGGGATCATGCTGAACTCAGGGATATGCATTTTTAATATTTTAAAGTATGTCTCCCTGATTTTTGTGTATTTAGGGCAGGACAGCAGGAAATGCGCCTGTGTTTCGACCTCCCCTAGGTCACACTGGCTGCACAGCCGCTCTTCTCTGGCAACCCAGAATTTTCTGTAGCGGCCTTTTTCAATGGCGAGGCTGTGGTCACTGAGCCTGTATTTAGTTAGATTTTGTCTCTCTTTTATATTTTGGATTTTTAAGTATTCAGCCAATGTAATGTTTCTATTCAGGGCCCGGTAGCATTCCAATTTGTTTTGTAATTCTAATTCGTGTCTCTAATCTTTTGTGTATTTGCTTTTCAGGTACATGTCAATTTTCCCAATTGTTGTTGTTTTGGTCATTGTGTGTTCGGGCTCTGTGAGCCTCAGAGCCGTGGGGGCGTTTCTGTGTACGTGTAAGATGTTTTTATTAAATTCTAGGTGGAATATTTCCATGGGGCTTTTGTCCCAATTGTTGTTATTGAGGTTCATGAGGGGACCCCACACTTCGCTCCCATATAGCAGGATTGGTTGGATGATGGAGTTTAATATTTTAATCCAAATAGTTATTGGTATTGTTGTTTTCCCAAATTGTGTCTTTATGGCATAAAATGCCCGGCGTGCCTTGTCTTTTAATGCGTTTATAGCCAGGCTGAAGCTCCCTGACGCACTGATGGTCAGGCCAAGGTAGTTGTATCTGGTGCAGTGCTCTAATCCAGTGCTGCCCAGAGTGAAGCGGTACCTGTTTCCCTGAGATGGGGCTTTTTTCTGGAAAACCATAACTCTGGTCTTGTCCAGATTGACTGCCAGGGCCCATTTCTGACAGTACTGCTCTAGCAGCGCCAGGTTCTGCTGAAGCCCCTGCTCTGTGGGCGACAGCAGCACCAGGTCGTCTGCATAGAGCAGGAACTTGATCTCTGTGTCATGGAGAGTTAGGCTGCGGGCGTCAGACTGCTCCAACACTGTGGCCAACTCGATGATGTAGATGTTGAACAGTGTTGGACTCAGACTGCAGCCCTGTCTCACTCCCCGCCCCTGAGTGAAGAACTCTGTTCTTGAGTTGCCAATTTGAACTCCGCATTTGTTTTCAGAATACATTGATTTAATGATGTCATAAACTTTACCCCCTACACCACTCTGTAGAAGTTTATAAAATAATCCCTTGTGCCAGATTGAGTCAAATGCCTTTCTAAAGTCTACAAAACAGGCAAATATTTTTCCTTTATTGTTTTGGGTATATTTATTTATGAGGGTGTGTAGAGTGTAAATATGATCGGTTGTGCTGTGTTTTGGTAGGAAGCCAATCTGACTCTTATTCAGGACACTGTGCTTGGTAAGGAAGGCCAGTATCTGGGCGTTGATGATACTGCAGAACACCTTCCCCAGGTTACTTCTCACACAGCTGCCCCAGTAGTTATTGGGGTCTAATTTGTCTCCACTTTTAAAAATCGGGGTGATCAATCCTTGATTCCCGACCTCAGGGAAACACCCGGCTCTCAGCACCAGGTTAAAGAGTTTGAGCAGAGCCTCCTGCAGCTGCGGGCTGCTGTGCTTCAGCATCTCAGGGCTGATGCTGTCGGGGCCGCTGGCTTTCCTGGGTTTGAGGATTTTGAGTTGATGTTTTAGTTCCTGTATTGTAAATGGGTTATCTAAGGGATTTTGGTTATTCTTAATGATTTCTTCCAATTTATTTAGGTTTTTTAATATTTTAACCTGTTCTGGCTTTGGATTGTTTTCAACATTTTGGTAAAATTTTTCAAAGTGTGTTTTCCAGATTTCTCCATTTTGAATTGGTATTTCATTTTTTGTTTTTGGGGTATTTATTCTGCCCATATAGTGGTCTTTTTTCTTACTGAGGAGTTGCTTGTAGTGCCGCAGGGCCTGGCAGTAGCTGAGGCGAGCCTCCTGGTTGTCGGGCTCTCTGTGTTTAGTGTTGGAGAGATGTCTCAGGTGTTTCCTAGAAGTTTCACACTCCTGGTCACACCACTGTTCTTTTTTTCTTTTAGACGATTTCATATTTTGGTTTTTAATTGTTTTAATGTTTGATTTTAAAGCCAGTCTCTCAAATATTTCATTCAGTGTTTTGGTGGCTGAGTTTATTCCGTTTTGGTTTATTTGATAGTGTGAGGATTGATATCTGTCTAACATGTTTTCAATCTCATCACTATTCAGGGCTCTTGTGTAGTTCTCTGTGCTGGGCTCTGACCATCTCTAACTGGGTGGCAGGGAGACCAGTTTTGTGGGAAGTTTGGCTCTGACTTGTGGCTGCGCTGATCTTTTTAGGTAAAGTGTTATTTGGCTGTGGTCTGATAGTGGAGATTGTTGTCTGACTATAAACGCATTGTTGGCTTGTGGGTCCAGGTCAGTTATGGCGTAGTCCACCACACTGCTGCCCAGAGCCGAGCAGTATGTGAATCTCCCCAGAGAGTACCCCCTGGTCCTGCCATTGATGATATATAGACCCAGGCTTTTACATAGGCGCACTACCTGCTTCCTGCTCTTGTTTACCACGCTGTCGTGGCTGTGTCAGTGTGGAGGTGTGTGTGTGGCACAGCGGGGAGTCTCCGAACAGGTGTGTGTTCCCCTCTGTATTGATGTAGTCCATCTCTCTGCCAGTCCTGGCATTGAGATCGCCACACAGCAGTACAGAGCCCAGGGTCTGGAAGTGGCAGATTTCGTTTTGAAGCTCATGAAAGCCTTCCTCATTATAGTAGGGGGAGTCTGCGGGTGGCATATAAATTGCACATAGGTATATATCTGTGTTATTTTGTAGGGTGTCTTTTCTGATTTTCATCCACAGGTGTGTGTCTCCTCTCTGTACTGGGCATAGGGCTGCTCGGAGCTCCTCCCTGTACCACACGATAATCCCCCACGAGGCCCTGCCACACCTGACTTTGGGTTTTTTATAGGAGGGCACAATCAGCTCCCTGTATCCATTGTATCCATCCAGTGTATAGACATATCTGCACAGCACCAAGTCTCTACAAGAATGAAAACATCTGAACTATTTACAGTGTTGATCAGTTCAGGGCCTGTGCTCTTCATTCCAAAAGTTGAGGAGCGTAAACCCTGCATATTCCAACTGCTTATTTTAAAGGACATGTTAATATATTTTATTATACTTGTCTCTTCTACATAAGAAAGTTTAATTTGTGGTCTACAACTGATATTATATTACTATTAATAATTATATATGGATATACATAATAATCACTCAAAGATTTTATCTTTGCATCAAAATATCAGAATAATTAAATCACATTTTTTCTTACTCTCCATCTCCACAACCATATATATGTGTGTTGAGGCTCAGTTAACTCAGCAGTGTGGTACAGATGACACTGAGGAGTTGCCTTATCTGGGCCAGCTGGGCAGCATCGGGCCTCCAGGCTCTGGAAGCCGCTGCTGCGTGGCTGTGTGGCTGTGCTGGTCCCCGGCTGTCCGCTCTGCTGTGCTGGACGGGCCCTCTGGGGATGGGGGGGTGGGGAATGGGGCCGCGGGGTCTCAGGGGCTGGGGCTGGGGTGGAGCCGGTGGCTGGGGATGTGGCCGGGGGCTGGGGGGTTTGCTCCTGGTCTCGAGGTGGGGGTGTGTGGGGTTTCGGCCCAGGGTTGTGTCCTTGAGGACCTTTGAGATGATCCTCACACCCGTCTTGTTGAGGTGGACGTGGTCATACAGGTGATGTGGCTGGATGTCTCAGTGGTGTGCCAGGTGGACGTTGGGGAGGAGGGCACATCTTCGGGACACTTCTGCGTTGATGGCCTGGATGATGTGCAGGGGCACGTCTGTGCGGGGCAGCAGTGTGGAGATGGAAATTTTGGCAGTTGGGAATTCCTCTGTGGCTTTCGTTGCCACCTGTCTCAGGGCTGAGGCCACATCGCCCCTGCGGGCACTCAGGTCGTTAGTGCCGGTGTGGATGAGGATGTGTTTGACTTGGCAAAGCCTCCTCTTGGAGAGCAGCTCCAGGGCTCTCTGTGCTGTGGAGCACCAAAGCTTTTTCACTTTTCGCCCAGGGAAGAGGCGCCTCTCAACCAGGAACTTCCCATTGGATTCGCTCAGAATGACCACCTCTGCGTTGACCTGCCACTCCGGGTTTGCGTCGGGAGTGGTGGGGGCAGCGGGTGTGTTTTGGGGGAGTGGCGTTTCAGGGGGTTGTGTATTAGTGGCAGGTCTGGTGATAGTGGGTGTGTCAGGAGTGGTGGGGAGTGTGGGTGGATCAGTGGGTGCGTCAGGGGTTGGAGGTGTTGTGGGGTCAGTGCAGTGCAGTCTCTGTGCTCCAGTGATGTGTAGCTCCTCTCTTAGCTCCTCCAGCTGGCTCTGCAGGCTCCTTAGCTGGCTGTGCTGGGGTGTCCTGGTCAGCTCCTCCCTCGCTCTGCGCAGCTCCGTCCTCAGGGTTTGGCTCTGCTCCTCCAGGTCTCTCACTGCTGCTCTCAGCTCATGGATCTCAGCCTTGTGCTGCATCTTTAGTCTGTGCATCTCATCCCGGAGCTGATCGCACAAGGAGGTCTGGGCCAGGGTGCTCAAGGTCTGCTCCCTGAACTCCGCAAACTCCAGCTCCAGCACTGATAGGCATTCCTTTAGTGTTTTAATGTTGCTGGAGAGTTTTGGGGAGACAGGGGGGCAGTCTGTGGGAGATGGGGCACTGTCTGGCTCCGTGTGGCTGGGGGCAGACTGCAGGGTGGCCGGCTCTGGCTCTTGTTTCTCTACCTCAGTCTGCTGCTTTGAGGTGTGGAAGCCGAGAGCTAATTGGTCCAGGCTGCTCTCGCTGCCCTGCACCATGATGGTCCCGTTGTGGTATACATTAAAAGTGAGCATCACACTGTCTGTGTCTTTCTCTACCAGCACTGAGATCTGCCTGCCTCTGCTAATGCCCCTCTTGTTGTTATTGGGGTATGTCTGGCACAGGGTTTTGTGAAAGGCGCTGTAGAACAGTAGATTGTTCTTGACCCTGTTTTCTCCTTTACCGGTGTAGTCTAGGATGAGGGTCTCAGGAGATGCTCTCATCACAGCTTGTTTGTAGTCCTTCTTAGCCTGTGCAGAGCGAATGTCTTCAGGGTATCGGATTTCAAAAGGCAGCTCTGCAGTCAGACTGCTGTTCGATAGATTTCTATCAGTCTCAGTGGCAGTTGGGCTCTCTCCTACTGTCACTCTATTCAAATCGGAGCTCTGCATTTTCATTGGCTGAGTCAACTACTGAGAATGCTTATTTATTTTATTAATACATATTTTTTTGTTTAATTATTTGTCTCTTACCTCCAATTCTTGTCTTCAGCTTTTCTTTTCTGACTTTTCTTCCTGAACTGTCTCTCTGCTTTCTTCTTTTTGTGTTTCTCTTAAAATTATTATTTTTTGAATACTTTTTCTTCTGAATTTCTATTCCATGTCTTCTGTGTATGTTTATAGTGCTATATATTCATTTGTAAATCACAAATTAAATCCGCTTATGTATAAAAACAAATGTTTTTTAGGAGCTCATATTCCTCTCTCTCTCTCTCTCTCTCTCTCTCTCTCTCTCTCTCTCTCTCTCTCAATTCATTTCATTTGTATTGTCAAAGCAATTGGACATACATACACATACATACATATACACTCACCTAAAGGATTATTAGGAACACCTGTTCAATTTCTCATTAATGCAATTATCTAATCAACCAATCACATGGCAGTTGCTTCAATGCATTTAGGGGTGTGGTCCTGGTCAAGACAATCTCCTGAACTCCAAACTGAATGTCTGAATGGGAATGAAAGGTGATTTAAGCAATTTTGAGCGTGGCATGGTTGTTGGTGCCAGACGGGCCGGTCTGAGTATTTCACAATCTGCTCAGTTACTGGGATTTTCACGCACAACCATTTCTAGGGTTTACAAAGAATGGTGTGAAAAGGGAAAAACATCCAGTATGCGGCAGTCCTGTGGGCGACAATGCCTTGTTGATGCTAGAGCTCAGAGGAGAATGGGCCGACTCGATTCAAGCTGATAGAAGAGCAACTTTGACTGAAATAACCACTCGCTACAACCGAGGTATGCAGCAAAGCATTTGTGATGCCACAACACGTACAACCTTGAGGCGGATGGGCTACAACAGCAGAAGACCCCACTGGGTACCACTCATCTCCACTACAAATAGGAAAAAGAGGTGAGACATTCAGATGGTAGAGTCAGAATTTGGCGTAAACAGAATGAGAACATGGATCCATCATGTCTTGTTACCACTGTGCAGGCTGGTGATGGTGGTGTAATGGTGTGGGGGATGTCTTCTTGGCACACTTTAGGCCCCTTAGTGCCAATTGGGCATCGTTTAAATGCAACGGCCTACCTGAGCATTGTTTCTGACCATGTCCATCTCTTTATGACCACCATGTACCCATCCTCTGATGGCTACTTCCAGCAGGATAATGCACCATGTCACAAAGGTCGAATCATTTCAAATTGGTTTCTTGAACATGACAATGAGTTCACTGTACTAAACTGGCCCCCACAGTCACCAGATCTCAACCCAATAGAGCATCTTTGGGATGTGGTGGAACGGGAGCTTCGTGCCCTGGATGTGCATCCCACAAATCTCCATCAACTGCAAGATGCTATCCTATCAATATGGGCCAACATTTCTAAAGAATGCTTTCAGCACCTTGTTGAATCAATGCCACGTAGAATTAAAGCAGTTGTGAAGGCGAAAGGGGGTCAAACACAGTATTAGTATGGTGTTCCTAATAATCCTTTAGGTGAGTTCATCGTAGCTCTTAATACTCTCTTTCTGTCTGGAGGAGATATAATTGAAGTATTGTACACGTACCCGGCTACTTTCAACACCCTTTGCTGCACTGATATTTTTCCCTCCATTTTTTTTTTTTTTTTTTTTTTTTTTTGCTGGAAGTTCCGTCAATACCCACCAGCCTTTAAGAGACATCATGCAGCCAGGCTTTTTGGCTTGCAGCCACACCGTCCTGAACGCGCCCGATCTCGTCAGATCTCGGAAGCTAAACGGGGCAGGGCCTGGTCAGTACTTGGATGGGTGACCTCCTGGAAATACCAGGTGCAGCAAGCTCTTTCGTCTCCTGGGTAACTTCATCGTAGCTCTTAGTACTCTCTTTCAGTATGGAGGAGATATTATTGAAGAATTCTACACGTACCCGGCTACTTTCAACACCTTTTGCTGCACTGATATTTTTCCCTCCATTTTTCATTTTTCTTTTTTATTTTGCTGGAAGTTCCATCAATACCCTCCAGCCTTTAAGAGACATCATGCAGCCAGGCCTCTCGGCTTGTGGCCACACTGTCCTGAATGCGCCCGATCTCGTCTGATCTCGGAAGCTAAACGGGGCAGGGCCTGGTCAGTACTTTGATGGGAGACCTCCTAGAAATACCAGGTGCTGCCAGCTTTTTACGTCTCCTGGGTAACTTCATCGTAGCTCTTAATACTCTCTTTCAGTCTGCAGGAGATATAATTGAAGAATTGTACATGTACCCGGCTACTTTCAACACCCATTGCTGCACTGATATTTTTCCATCCATTTTTCTTTTTTTTTTTTTTGCTGGAAATTCCGTCAACACCCGCCAGCCTTTAAGAGACATCATGCAGCCAGACATCTCGGCTTGCGGCCACACCGTCCTGAACACGCCCGATCTCGTCAGATCTCGGAAGCTAAACGGGGCAGGACCTGGTCAGTACTTGAATGTGAGACCTCCTGGAAATACCTGGTGCTGCAAGCTTTTACGTCTCCTGGGTAACTTTATTGTAGCTCTTAATACTCTCTATCTGTCTGGAGGAGATATAATTGAAGGATTGTACACGTACCCGGCTACCTTCAACACGCTTTGCTGCACTGATATTTTTCCCTCCATTTTTCTTTTTTCTTTTGTTTTTTGCTGGAAGTTCCATCAATACCCTCCAGCCTTTAAGAGACATCATGCAGCCAGGCCTCTTGGCTTGAGGCCACACCGTCCTGAAGACGCAAGATCTCGTCAGATCTCGGAAGAAAAACTGGGCAGGGCCTGGTCAGTAATTGGATGGGTGACCTCCTGGAAATACCAGGTGCTGCAAGCCTTTTACATCTCCTGGGTAACTTCAGCGTAGCTCTTAATACTCTCATTCAGTCTGGAGGAGATATAATTGAAGAATTGTACATGTACCCGGCTACTTTCAACACCCTGTCCTGCACTGATATTTTTCCCTCCATTTTTCTATTTATTTATTTTTTATTTTTTGCTGGAAGTTCCGTCAATACCCGCCAGCCTTTAAGAGACATCATGCAGCCAGGCCTCTTGGCTTGCGGCCACACCGTCCTGAACACGCCCGATCTCGTCAGATCTCGGAAGCTAAACGGGGCAGTGCCTGGTCAGTACTTGGATGGAAGACCTCCTGGAAATACCTGGTGCTGCAAGCTTTTTACGTCTCCTGGGAAACTTCATCGTAGCTCTTAATACTCTCTATCTGTCTGGAGGAGATATAATTGAAGTATTGTACACGTACCCAGCTACTTTCAACAGCCTTTGCTGCACTGATATTTTTCCCTCCATTTTCCATTTTTTTTTTTTTTTTTTTTGCTGGAAGTTCCGTCAATACCCGCCAGCCTTTAAGAGACATCATGCAGCCAGGCCACTTGGCTTGCGCCCACACCGTCCTGAACGCGCCCGATCTCGTCAGATCTCGGAAGCTATCGGGGCAGGGCCTGGTCAGTACTTGGATGGGTGACCTCCTGGAAATACCAGGTGCTGCAAGCTTTTTACGTCTCCTGGGTAACTTCATCATAGCTCTTAATACTCTCTTTCAGTCTGTAGGAGATATTATTGAAGAATTGTACACGTACCCGGCTACTTTCAAAACCCTTTGCTGCACTGATATTTTTCCCTCCATTTTTCTTTTTTCTTTTTTTTCTTGCTGGAAGTTCCGTCAATACCCGCCAGCCTTAAAGAGACATCATGCAGCCGGGCCTCTCGGCTTTCGGCCACACCGTCCTGAACGCGCATGATATCGTCAGATCTCGGAAGCAAAACGGGGCAGGACCTGGTCAGTACTTGAATGTGAGACCTCCTGGAAATACCAGGTGCTGCAAGCTTTTACGTCTCCTGGGTAACTTTATCGTAGCTCTTAATACTCTCTTTCAGTCTGCAGGAGATATAATTGAAGAATTGTACACGTACCCGGCTACTTTCAACACCCTTTCCTGCACTGATATTTTTCCCTCCATTTTTCTATTTTTTTTTTTTTTTTTTTTTGCTGGAAGTTCCGTCAATACCCGCCAACCTTTAAGGGACATCATGCAGGCAGGCCTTTCGGCTTGTGGCCACACCGTCCTGAATGCGCCCGATCTCGTCAGATCTTGGAAGTTAAACGGGACAGGGCCTGGTCAGTACTTGGATGGGAGACCTCCTAGAAATACCAGGTGCTGCAAGCTTTTTACGTCTCCTGGGTAACTTCATCGTAGCTCTTAATACTCTCTTTCTGTCTCCAGGAGATATAATTGAAGAATTAAACACATACCCGGCTACTTTCAACACCCTTTCCTGCACTGATATTTTTCCCTCCATTTTTCTATTTTTTTTTTTTTTTTTTGCTGGAAATTCCGTCAATACCCGCCAGCCCTTAAGAGACATCATGCAGCCAGGCATCTCGGCTTGCGGCCACACCATCCTGAACGCGCCCGATCTCGTCAGATCTCGGAAGCTAAACGGGGCAGGACCTGGTCAGTACATGAATGTGAGACCTCCTGGAAATACCTGGTGCTGCAAGCTTTTATGTCTCCTGGGTAACTTTATCGTAGCTCTTAATACTCTCTATCTGTCTGGAGGAGATATAATTGAAGTATTGTACACGTATCCAGCTACTGTCAACACCATTTGCTGCACTGATATTTTTCCATCCATTTTTCTTTTTTTTTTTTTTTTTTGCTGGAAGTTCCGTCAATACCCGCCAACCTTTAAGAGACATCATGCAGCCAGGCCTTTCGGCTTGTGGCCACACCGTCCTGAATGCGCCCGATCTCGTCAGATCTCGGAAGCTAAACGGGGCAGGGCCTGGTCAGTACTTGGATGGGAGACCTCCTAGAAATACCAGGTGCTGCAAGCTTTTTACGTCTCCTGGGTAACTTCATCGTAGCTCTTAATACTCTCTTTCTGTCTCCAGGAGATATAATTGAAGAATTGTACACGTACCCGGCTACTTTCAACACCCTTTGCTGCACTGGTATATTTCCCTCTATTTTTCTTTTTTTTTTTTGCTGGCATTTCCGTCAATACCCACCAGCCTAAAGAGACATCATGCAGCCGGCCCTCTTGGCTTTCGGCCACACCGTCCTGAACGCGCACGATATCGTCAGATCTCTGAAGCTAAACTGGGCAGGGCCTGGTCAGTACTTAGATGGGAGACCTCCTGGAAATACCTGGTGCTGCAAGCTTTTTACGTCTCCTGTGAAACTTCATCGTAGCTCTTAATACTCTCTATCTGTCTGGAGCAGATATAATTGAAGTATTGTACACGTACCCGGCTACTTTCAACACCCTTTCCTGAACTGATATTTTTCCCTGCATTCTCCTTTTTTTTTTGTTTTTTTTTTGCTGGAAGTTCCGTCAATACCCGCCAGCCTTTAAGAGACATCATGCAGCCAGGCCTCTTGGCTTGCGGCCACACCATCCTGAACGCGCCCGATCTCGTCAGATCTCGGAAGGTAAAAGGGGCAAGGCCTGGTCAGTACTTGGATGGGTGACCTCCAGGAAATACCTGGTGCTGCAAGCTTTTTTGTCTCCTGGGTAACTTCATCGTAGCTCTTAGTACTCTCTTTCTGTCTGGAGGAGATATAATTGAAGTATTGTACACGTACACGGCTACTTTCAACAGCCTTTGCTGCACTGATATTTTTCCTTCCATTTATCTTATTTTTTTTTTTTTTTTGCTGGAAGTTCCGTCAATACCCACCAGCCTTTAAGAGACATCATGCAGCCAGGCCTCTTGGCTTGCGGCCACACCGTCCTGAATGCCCCCGATCTCGTAAGATCTCGGAAGCTAAACGGGGCAGGGCCTGGTCAGTACTTGGATGGTTGACCTCCTAGAAATACCAGGTGCTGCAAGCTTTTTACGTCTCCTGGGTAACTTCATCCTAGCTCTTAATACTCTCTTTCTGTCTGCAGGAGATATAATTGAAGAATTGTACACGTACCCGGCTACTTTCAACACCCTTTGCTGCACTGGTATTTCTCCCTCCATTTCTCTTTTTTTTTTTTGCTGGATGTTCGTCAAAACCCGCCAACCATTAAGAGACATCATGCAGCCCGGCCTCTTGGCTTGCAGCCACACCGTCCTGAACGCCCCCGATCTCATCAGATCTTGGAATTTAAACGGGGCAGGGCCTGGTCAGTACTTGGATGGGTGACCTCCTAGAAATACCAGGTGCTGCAAGCTTTTTACGTCTCCTGGGTAACTTCATCATAGCTCTTAATACTCTCTTTCAGTCTGTAGGAGATATTATTGAAGAATTGTACACGTACCCGGCTACTTTCAAAACCCTTTGCTGCACTGATATTTTTCCCTCCATTTTTCTTTTTTCTTTTTTTTCTTGCTGGAAGTTCCGTCAATACCCGCCAGCCTTAAAGAGACATCATGCAGCCGGGCCTCTCGGCTTTCGGCCACACCGTCCTGAACGCGCATGATATCGTCAGATCTCGGAAGCAAAACGGGGCAGGACCTGGTCAGTACTTGAATGTGAGACCTCCTGGAAATACCAGGTGCTGCAAGCTTTTACGTCTCCTGGGTAACTTTATCGTAGCTCTTAATACTCTCTTTCAGTCTGCAGGAGATATAATTGAAGAATTGTACACGTACCCGGCTACTTTCAACACCCTTTCCTGCACTGATATTTTTCCCTCCATTTTTCTATTTTTTTTTTTTTTTTTTTTTGCTGGAAGTTCCGTCAATACCCGCCAACCTTTAAGGGACATCATGCAGGCAGGCCTTTCGGCTTGTGGCCACACCGTCCTGAATGCGCCCGATCTCGTCAGATCTTGGAAGTTAAACGGGACAGGGCCTGGTCAGTACTTGGATGGGAGACCTCCTAGAAATACCAGGTGCTGCAAGCTTTTTACGTCTCCTGGGTAACTTCATCGTAGCTCTTAATACTCTCTTTCTGTCTCCAGGAGATATAATTGAAGAATTAAACACATACCCGGCTACTTTCAACACCCTTTCCTGCACTGATATTTTTCCCTCCATTTTTCTATTTTTTTTTTTTTTTTTTGCTGGAAATTCCGTCAATACCCGCCAGCCCTTAAGAGACATCATGCAGCCAGGCATCTCGGCTTGCGGCCACACCATCCTGAACGCGCCCGATCTCGTCAGATCTCGGAAGCTAAACGGGGCAGGACCTGGTCAGTACATGAATGTGAGACCTCCTGGAAATACCTGGTGCTGCAAGCTTTTATGTCTCCTGGGTAACTTTATCGTAGCTCTTAATACTCTCTATCTGTCTGGAGGAGATATAATTGAAGTATTGTACACGTATCCAGCTACTGTCAACACCATTTGCTGCACTGATATTTTTCCATCCATTTTTCTTTTTTTTTTTTTTTTTTGCTGGAAGTTCCGTCAATACCCGCCAACCTTTAAGAGACATCATGCAGCCAGGCCTTTCGGCTTGTGGCCACACCGTCCTGAATGCGCCCGATCTCGTCAGATCTTGGAATTTAAACGGGGCAGGGCCTGGTCAGTACTTGGATGGGTGACCTCCTGGAAATGCCAGGTGCTGCAAGCTTTTTACGTCTCCTGGGTAACTTCATCGTAGCTCTTAATTCTCTCTTTCTGTCTGGAGGAGATATAATTGAAGAATTGTACACGTACCCGGCTACTTTCAACAGCCTTTGCTGCACTGATATTTTTCCCTCCATTTTTCTTTTTTTTTTTTTTTTTTTCTTTGCTGGAAGTTCCGTCGATACCCGCCAGCCTTTAAGAGACATCATGCAGCCCGGCCTCTTGGCTTGCAGCCACACCGTCGTGAACGCCCCCGATCTCGTCAGATCTCGGAAGCTAAACGGGGCAGGACCTGGTCAGTACTTGAATGTGAGACCTCCTGGAAATACCTGGTGCTGCAAGCTTTTACGTCTCCTGGGTAACTTTATCGTAGCTCTTAATACTCTCATTCAGTCTGGAGGAGATATAATTGAAGAATTGTACATGTACCCGGCTACTTTCAACACCCTGTCCTGCACTGATATTTTTCCATCCATTTTTCTTTTTTCTTTTTGCTGGCATTTCCGTCAATACCCACCAGCCTAAAGAGACATCATGCAGCCGGCCCTCTTGGCTTTCGGCCACACCGTCCTGAACGCGCACGATATCGTCAGATCTCTGAAGCTAAACGGGGCAGGGCCTGGTCAGTACTTAGATGGGAGACCTCCTGGAAATACCTGGTGCTGCAAGCTTTTTACGTCTCCTGTGAAACTTCATCGTAGCTCTTAATACTCTCTATCTGTCTGGAGCAGATATAATTGAAGTATTGTACACGTACCCGGCTACTTTCAACACCCTTTCCTGAACTGATATTTTTCCCTGCATTTTCCTTTTTTTTTTGTTTTTTTTTTGCTGGAAGTTCCGTCAATACCCACCAGCCTTTAAGAGACATCATGCAGCCAGGCCTCTTGGCTTGCGGCCACACCGTCCTGAATGCGCCCGATCTCGTAAGATCTCGGAAGCTAAACGGGGCAGGGCCTGGTCAGTACTTGGATGGTTGACCTCCTAGAAATACCAGGTGCTGCAAGCTTTTTACGTCTCCTGGGTAACTTCATCGTAGCTCTTAATACTCTCTTTCTGTCTGCAGGAGATATAATTGAAGAATTGTACACGTACCCGGCTACTTTCAACACCCTTTGCTGCACTGGTATTTCTCCCTCCATTTCTCTTTTTTTTTTTTGCTGGATGTTCGTCAAAACCCGCCAACCATTAAGAGACATCATGCAGCCCGGCCTCTTGGCTTGCAGCCACACCGTCCTGAACGCCCCCGATCTCATCAGATCTTGGAATTTAAACGGGGCAGGGCCTGGTCAGTACTTGGATGGGTGACCTCCTGGAAATGCCAGGTGCTGCAAGCTTTTTACGTCTCCTGGGTAACTTCATCGTAGCTCTTAATTCTCTCTTTCTGTCTGGAGGAGATATAATTGAAGAATTGTACACGTACCCGGCTACTTTCAACAGCCTTTGCTGCACTGATATTTTTCCCTCCATTTTTCTTTTTTTTTTTTTTTTTTTCTTTGCTGGAAGTTCCGTCGATACCCGCCAGCCTTTAAGAGACATCATGCAGCCCGGCCTCTTGGCTTGCAGCCACACCGTCGTGAACGCCCCCGATCTCGTCAGACCTCGGAAGCTGAACGGGGCAGGGCCTGTTCAGTACTTGCATGGGAGACCTGCTGGAAATAAAAGGTGCTGCAAGCATCTTACGTCTCCTGAGTAACTTCACCGTAGCTCTTAATACTCTCTTTCTGTCTGGAGGAGATATAATTGAAGTATTGTACACGTATCCAGCTACTGTCAACACCCTTTGCTGCACTGATATTTTTCCATCCATTTTTCTTTTTTCTTTTTTTTTTGCTGGAAGTTCCGTCAATACCGTCCAGCCTTTAAAAGACATCATGCAGCCAGGCCTCTTGGCTTGCGGACACATTGTCCTGAACGCGCCCGATCTCATCAGATCTCGGAAGCTAAACGGGCCAGGGCCTGGTCAGTACTTGAATGTGAGAACTCCTGGAAATACCTTGTGCTGCAAGCTTTTTACGTCTCCTGGGTAACTTTATCGTAGCTCTTCATTCTCTCTATCTGTCTGGAGGAGATATAATTGAAGTATTGTACACGTACCCGGCTACATACAACACCCTTTGCTGCACTGATATGTTTCCCTCCATTTTTTTTTTTTTGCTGGAAGTTCCGTCAATATCCGCCAGCCTTTAAGAGACATCATGCAGCCAGGCATCTCGGCTTGCGGCCACACCATCCTTAACGCGCCCGATCTCGTCAGATCTCGGAAGCTAAACGGGGCAGGACCTGGTCAGTACATGAATGTGAGACCTCCTGGAAATACCTAGTGCTGCAAGCTTTTACGTCTCCTGGGTAACTTTATCGTAGCTCTTAATACTCTCTCTCTGTCTGGAGGAGATATAATTGAAGTATTGTACACGTATCCAGCTACTGTCAACACCCTTTGCTGCACTGATATTTTTCCATCCATTTTTCTTTTTTTTTTTTTTTTTTGCTGGAAGTTCCGTCAATACCCGCCAACCTTTAAGAGACATCATGCAGCCAGGCTTTTTGGCTTGCAGCCACACCGTCCTGAACGCGCCCGATCTCGTCAGATCTCGGAAGCTAAACGGGGCAGGGCCTGGTCAGTACTTGGATGGGTGACCTCCTGGAAATACCAGGTGCAGCAAGCTCTTTCGTCTCCTGGGTAACTTCATCGTAGCTCTTAGTACTCTCTTTCAGTATGGAGGAGATATTATTGAAGAATTCTACACGTACCCGGCTACTTTCAACACCTTTTGCTGCACTGATATTTTTCCCTCCATTTTTCATTTTTCTTTTTTATTTTGCTGGAAGTTCCATCAATACCCTCCAGCCTTTAAGAGACATCATGCAGCCAGGCCTCTCGGCTTGTGGCCACACTGTCCTGAATGCGCCCGATCTCGTCTGATCTCGGAAGCTAAACGGGGCAGGGCCTGGTCAGTACTTTGATGGGAGACCTCCTAGAAATACCAGGTGCTGCCAGCTTTTTACGTCTCCTGGGTAACTTCATCGTAGCTCTTAATACTCTCTTTCAGTCTGCAGGAGATATAATTGAAGAATTGTACATGTACCCGGCTACTTTCAACACCCATTGCTGCACTGATATTTTTCCATCCATTTTTCTTTTTTTTTTTTTTGCTGGAAATTCCGTCAACACCCGCCAGCCTTTAAGAGACATCATGCAGCCAGACATCTCGGCTTGCGGCCACACCGTCCTGAACACGCCCGATCTCGTCAGATCTCGGAAGCTAAACGGGGCAGGACCTGGTCAGTACTTGAATGTGAGACCTCCTGGAAATACCTGGTGCTGCAAGCTTTTACGTCTCCTGGGTAACTTTATTGTAGCTCTTAATACTCTCTATCTGTCTGGAGGAGATATAATTGAAGGATTGTACACGTACCCGGCTACCTTCAACACGCTTTGCTGCACTGATATTTTTCCCTCCATTTTTCTTTTTTCTTTTGTTTTTTGCTGGAAGTTCCATCAATACCCTCCAGCCTTTAAGAGACATCATGCAGCCAGGCCTCTTGGCTTGAGGCCACACCGTCCTGAAGACGCAAGATCTCGTCAGATCTCGGAAGAAAAACTGGGCAGGGCCTGGTCAGTAATTGGATGGGTGACCTCCTGGAAATACCAGGTGCTGCAAGCCTTTTACATCTCCTGGGTAACTTCAGCGTAGCTCTTAATACTCTCATTCAGTCTGGAGGAGATATAATTGAAGAATTGTACATGTACCCGGCTACTTTCAACACCCTGTCCTGCACTGATATTTTTCCCTCCATTTTTCTATTTATTTATTTTTTATTTTTTGCTGGAAGTTCCGTCAATACCCGCCAGCCTTTAAGAGACATCATGCAGCCAGGCCTCTTGGCTTGCGGCCACACCGTCCTGAACACGCCCGATCTCGTCAGATCTCGGAAGCTAAACGGGGCAGTGCCTGGTCAGTACTTGGATGGAAGACCTCCTGGAAATACCTGGTGCTGCAAGCTTTTTACGTCTCCTGGGAAACTTCATCGTAGCTCTTAATACTCTCTATCTGTCTGGAGGAGATATAATTGAAGTATTGTACACGTACCCAGCTACTTTCAACAGCCTTTGCTGCACTGATATTTTTCCCTCCATTTTCCATTTTTTTTTTTTTTTTTTTTGCTGGAAGTTCCGTCAATACCCGCCAGCCTTTAAGAGACATCATGCAGCCAGGCCACTTGGCTTGCGCCCACACCGTCCTGAACGCGCCCGATCTCGTCAGATCTCGGAAGCTATCGGGGCAGGGCCTGGTCAGTACTTGGATGGGTGACCTCCTGGAAATACCAGGTGCTGCAAGCTTTTTACGTCTCCTGGGTAACTTCATCATAGCTCTTAATACTCTCTTTCAGTCTGTAGGAGATATTATTGAAGAATTGTACACGTACCCGGCTACTTTCAAAACCCTTTGCTGCACTGATATTTTTCCCTCCATTTTTCTTTTTTCTTTTTTTTCTTGCTGGAAGTTCCGTCAATACCCGCCAGCCTTAAAGAGACATCATGCAGCCGGGCCTCTCGGCTTTCGGCCACACCGTCCTGAACGCGCATGATATCGTCAGATCTCGGAAGCAAAACGGGGCAGGACCTGGTCAGTACTTGAATGTGAGACCTCCTGGAAATACCAGGTGCTGCAAGCTTTTACGTCTCCTGGGTAACTTTATCGTAGCTCTTAATACTCTCTTTCAGTCTGCAGGAGATATAATTGAAGAATTGTACACGTACCCGGCTACTTTCAACACCCTTTCCTGCACTGATATTTTTCCCTCCATTTTTCTATTTTTTTTTTTTTTTTTTTTTGCTGGAAGTTCCGTCAATACCCGCCAACCTTTAAGGGACATCATGCAGGCAGGCCTTTCGGCTTGTGGCCACACCGTCCTGAATGCGCCCGATCTCGTCAGATCTTGGAAGTTAAACGGGACAGGGCCTGGTCAGTACTTGGATGGGAGACCTCCTAGAAATACCAGGTGCTGCAAGCTTTTTACGTCTCCTGGGTAACTTCATCGTAGCTCTTAATACTCTCTTTCTGTCTCCAGGAGATATAATTGAAGAATTAAACACATACCCGGCTACTTTCAACACCCTTTCCTGCACTGATATTTTTCCCTCCATTTTTCTATTTTTTTTTTTTTTTTTTGCTGGAAATTCCGTCAATACCCGCCAGCCCTTAAGAGACATCATGCAGCCAGGCATCTCGGCTTGCGGCCACACCATCCTGAACGCGCCCGATCTCGTCAGATCTCGGAAGCTAAACGGGGCAGGACCTGGTCAGTACATGAATGTGAGACCTCCTGGAAATACCTGGTGCTGCAAGCTTTTATGTCTCCTGGGTAACTTTATCGTAGCTCTTAATACTCTCTATCTGTCTGGAGGAGATATAATTGAAGTATTGTACACGTATCCAGCTACTGTCAACACCATTTGCTGCACTGATATTTTTCCATCCATTTTTCTTTTTTTTTTTTTTTTTTGCTGGAAGTTCCGTCAATACCCGCCAACCTTTAAGAGACATCATGCAGCCAGGCCTTTCGGCTTGTGGCCACACCGTCCTGAATGCGCCCGATCTCGTCAGATCTCGGAAGCTAAACGGGGCAGGGCCTGGTCAGTACTTGGATGGGAGACCTCCTAGAAATACCAGGTGCTGCAAGCTTTTTACGTCTCCTGGGTAACTTCATCGTAGCTCTTAATACTCTCTTTCTGTCTCCAGGAGATATAATTGAAGAATTGTACACGTACCCGGCTACTTTCAACACCCTTTGCTGCACTGGTATATTTCCCTCTATTTTTCTTTTTTTTTTTTGCTGGCATTTCCGTCAATACCCACCAGCCTAAAGAGACATCATGCAGCCGGCCCTCTTGGCTTTCGGCCACACCGTCCTGAACGCGCACGATATCGTCAGATCTCTGAAGCTAAACGGGGCAGGGCCTGGTCAGTACTTAGATGGGAGACCTCCTGGAAATACCTGGTGCTGCAAGCTTTTTACGTCTCCTGTGAAACTTCATCGTAGCTCTTAATACTCTCTATCTGTCTGGAGCAGATATAATTGAAGTATTGTACACGTACCCGGCTACTTTCAACACCCTTTCCTGAACTGATATTTTTCCCTGCATTCTCCTTTTTTTTTTGTTTTTTTTTTGCTGGAAGTTCCGTCAATACCCGCCAGCCTTTAAGAGACATCATGCAGCCAGGCCTCTTGGCTTGCGGCCACACCATCCTGAACGCGCCCGATCTCGTCAGATCTCGGAAGGTAAAAGGAGCAAGGCCTGGTCAGTACTTGGATGGGTGACCTCCAGGAAATACCTGGTGCTGCAAGCTTTTTTGTCTCCTGGGTAACTTCATCGTAGCTCTTAGTACTCTCTTTCTGTCTGGAGGAGATATAATTGAAGTATTGTACACGTACACGGCTACTTTCAACAGCCTTTGCTGCACTGATATTTTTCCTTCCATTTATCTTATTTTTTTTTTTTTTTTGCTGGAAGTTCCGTCAATACCCACCAGCCTTTAAGAGACATCATGCAGCCAGGCCTCTTGGCTTGCGGCCACACCGTCCTGAATGCGCCCGATCTCGTAAGATCTCGGAAGCTAAACGGGGCAGGGCCTGGTCAGTACTTGGATGGTTGACCTCCTAGAAATACCAGGTGCTGCAAGCTTTTTACGTCTCCTGGGTAACTTCATCCTAGCTCTTAATACTCTCTTTCTGTCTGCAGGAGATATAATTGAAGAATTGTACACGTACCCGGCTACTTTCAACACCCTTTGCTGCACTGGTATTTCTCCCTCCATTTCTCTTTTTTTTTTTTGCTGGATGTTCGTCAAAACCCGCCAACCATTAAGAGACATCATGCAGCCCGGCCTCTTGGCTTGCAGCCACACCGTCCTGAACGCCCCCGATCTCATCAGATCTTGGAATTTAAACGGGGCAGGGCCTGGTCAGTACTTGGATGGGTGACCTCCTGGAAATGCCAGGTGCTGCAAGCTTTTTACGTCTCCTGGGTAACTTCATCGTAGCTCTTAATTCTCTCTTTCTGTCTGGAGGAGATATAATTGAAGAATTGTACACGTACCCGGCTACTTTCAACAGCCTTTGCTGCACTGATATTTTTCCCTCCATTTTTCTTTTTTTTTTTTTTTTTTTCTTTGCTGGAAGTTCCGTCGATACCCGCCAGCCTTTAAGAGACATCATGCAGCCCGGCCTCTTGGCTTGCAGCCACACCGTCGTGAACGCCCCCGATCTCGTCAGATCTCGGAAGCTAAACGGGGCAGGACCTGGTCAGTACTTGAATGTGAGACCTCCTGGAAATACCTGGTGCTGCAAGCTTTTACGTCTCCTGGGTAACTTTATCGTAGCTCTTAATACTCTCATTCAGTCTGGAGGAGATATAATTGAAGAATTGTACATGTACCCGGCTACTTTCAACACCCTGTCCTGCACTGATATTTTTCCATCCATTTTTCTTTTTTCTTTTTGCTGGCATTTCCGTCAATACCCACCAGCCTAAAGAGACATCATGCAGCCGGCCCTCTTGGCTTTCGGCCACACCGTCCTGAACGCGCACGATATCGTCAGATCTCTGAAGCTAAACGGGGCAGGGCCTGGTCAGTACTTAGATGGGAGACCTCCTGGAAATACCTGGTGCTGCAAGCTTTTTACGTCTCCTGTGAAACTTCATCGTAGCTCTTAATACTCTCTATCTGTCTGGAGCAGATATAATTGAAGTATTGTACACGTACCCGGCTACTTTCAACACCCTTTCCTGAACTGATATTTTTCCCTGCATTTTCCTTTTTTTTTTGTTTTTTTTTTGCTGGAAGTTCCGTCAATACCCGCCAGCCTTTAAGAGACATCATGCAGCCAGGCCTCTTGGCTTGCGGCCACACCATCCTGAACGCGCCCGATCTCGTCAGATCTCGGAAGGTAAAAGGGGCAAGGCCTGGTCAGTACTTGGATGGGTGACCTCCAGGAAATACCTGGTGCTGCAAGCTTTTTTGTCTCCTGGGTAACTTCATCGTAGCTCTTAGTACTCTCTTTCTGTCTGGAGGAGATATAATTGAAGTATTGTACACGTACACGGCTACTTTCAACAGCCTTTGCTGCACTGATATTTTTCCTTCCATTTATCTTATTTTTTTTTTTTTTTTGCTGGAAGTTCCGTCAATACCCACCAGCCTTTAAGAGACATCATGCAGCCAGGCCTCTTGGCTTGCGGCCACACCGTCCTGAATGCGCCCGATCTCGTAAGATCTCGGAAGCTAAACGGGGCAGGGCCTGGTCAGTACTTGGATGGTTGACCTCCTAGAAATACCAGGTGCTGCAAGCTTTTTACGTCTCCTGGGTAACTTCATCGTAGCTCTTAATACTCTCTTTCTGTCTGCAGGAGATATAATTGAAGAATTGTACACGTACCCGGCTACTTTCAACACCCTTTGCTGCACTGGTATTTCTCCCTCCATTTCTCTTTTTTTTTTTTGCTGGATGTTCGTCAAAACCCGCCAACCATTAAGAGACATCATGCAGCCCGGCCTCTTGGCTTGCAGCCACACCGTCCTGAACGCCCCCGATCTCATCAGATCTTGGAATTTAAACGGGGCAGGGCCTGGTCAGTACTTGGATGGGTGACCTCCTGGAAATGCCAGGTGCTGCAAGCTTTTTACGTCTCCTGGGTAACTTCATCGTAGCTCTTAATTCTCTCTTTCTGTCTGGAGGAGATATAATTGAAGAATTGTACACGTACCCGGCTACTTTCAACAGCCTTTGCTGCACTGATATTTTTCCCTCCATTTTTCTTTTTTTTTTTTTTTTTTTCTTTGCTGGAAGTTCCGTCGATACCCGCCAGCCTTTAAGAGACATCATGCAGCCCGGCCTCTTGGCTTGCAGCCACACCGTCGTGAACGCCCCCGATCTCGTCAGACCTCGGAAGCTGAACGGGGCAGGGCCTGTTCAGTACTTGCATGGGAGACCTGCTGGAAATAAAAGGTGCTGCAAGCATCTTACGTCTCCTGAGTAACTTCACCGTAGCTCTTAATACTCTCTTTCTGTCTGGAGGAGATATAATTGAAGTATTGTACACGTATCCAGCTACTGTCAACACCCTTTGCTGCACTGATATTTTTCCATCCATTTTTCTTTTTTCTTTTTTTTTTGCTGGAAGTTCCGTCAATACCGTCCAGCCTTTAAAAGACATCATGCAGCCAGGCCTCTTGGCTTGCGGACACATTGTCCTGAACGCGCCCGATCTCATCAGATCTCGGAAGCTAAACGGGCCAGGGCCTGGTCAGTACTTGAATGTGAGAACTCCTGGAAATACCTTGTGCTGCAAGCTTTTTACGTCTCCTGGGTAACTTTATCGTAGCTCTTCATTCTCTCTATCTGTCTGGAGGAGATATAATTGAAGTATTGTACACGTACCCGGCTACATACAACACCCTTTGCTGCACTGATATGTTTCCCTCCATTTTTTTTTTTTTGCTGGAAGTTCCGTCAATATCCGCCAGCCTTTAAGAGACATCATGCAGCCAGGCATCTCGGCTTGCGGCCACACCATCCTTAACGCGCCCGATCTCGTCAGATCTCGGAAGCTAAACGGGGCAGGACCTGGTCAGTACATGAATGTGAGACCTCCTGGAAATACCTAGTGCTGCAAGCTTTTACGTCTCCTGGGTAACTTTATCGTAGCTCTTAATACTCTCTCTCTGTCTGGAGGAGATATAATTGAAGTATTGTACACGTATCCAGCTACTGTCAACACCCTTTGCTGCACTGATATTTTTCCATCCATTTTTCTTTTTTTTTTTTTTTTTTGCTGGAAGTTCCGTCAATACCCGCCAACCTTTAAGAGACATCATGCAGCCAGGCCTTTCGGCTTGTGGCCACACCGTCCTGAATGCGCCCGATCTCGTCAGATCTCGGAAGCTAAACGGGGCAGAGCCTGGTCAGTACTTGGGTGGGAGACCTCCTAGAAATACCAGGTGCTGCAAGCCTTTTACGTCTCCTGGGTAACTTCATCGTAGCTCTTAATACTCTCTTTCTGTCTCCAGGAGATATAATTGAAGAATTGTACACGTACCCGGCTACTTTCAACACCCTTTCCTGCACTGATATTTTTCCCTCCATTTTTCTATATTTTTTTTTTTTTTTTTTGCTGGAAATTCCGTCAATACCCGCCAGCCTTTAAGAGACATCATGCAGCCAGGCATCTCGGCTTGCGGCCACACCATCTTGAACTCGCCCGATCTCGTCAGATCTTGGAAGCTAAACGGGGCAGGACCTGGTCAGTACATGAATGTGAGACCTCCTGGAAATACCTGGTGCTGCAAGCTTTTACGTCTCCTGGGTAACTTTATCGTAGCTCTTAATACTCTCTATCTGTCTGGAGGAGATATAATTGAAGTATTGTACACGTACCCAGCTACTGTCAACACCCTTTGCTGCACTGATATTTTTCCATCCATTTTTCTTTTTTTTTTTTTTTTTTGCTGGAAGTTCCGTCAATACCCGCCAACCTTTAAGAGACATCATGCAGCCAGGCCTTTCGGCTTGTGGCCACACCGTCCTGAATGCGCCCGATCTCGTCAGCTCTCGGAAGCTAAACGGGGCAGGGCCTGGTCAGTACTTGGATGGGAGACCTCCTAGAAATACCAGGTGCTGCAAGCTTTTTACGTCTCCTGGGTAACTTCATCGTAGCTCTTAATTCTCTCTTTCTGTCTGGAGGAGATATAATTGAAGAATTGTACACGTACCCGGCTACTTTCAACAGCCTTTGCTGCACTGATATTTTTCCCTCCATTTCTCTTTTTTTTTTTTGCTGGCTGTTCCGTCAATACCCGCCAGCCTTTAAGAGACATCATGCAGCCAGGCATCTTGGCTTGCGGCCACACCATCCTGAACTCGCCCGATCTCATCAGATCTTGGAAGCTAAACGGGGCAAGACCTGGTCAGTACATGAATGTGAGACCTCCTGGAAATACCTGGTGCTGCAAGCTTTTACGTCTCCTGGGTAACTTTATCGTAGCTCTTAATACTCTCTATCTGTCTGGAGGAGATATAATTGAAGTATTGTACACGTACCCAGCTACTGTCAACACCCTTTGCTGCACTGATATTTTTCCCTCCATTTTTCTATTTTTTTTTTTTTTTTTTTGCTGGAAATTCCGTCAATACCCGCCAGCCTTTAAGAGACATCATGCAGCCAGACATCTCGGCTTGCGGCCACACCGTCCTGAACGCGCCCGATCTCGTCAGATCTCAGAAGCTAAACGGGGCAGGACCTGGTCAGTACTTGAATGTGAGACCTCCTGGAAATACCTGGTGCTGCAAGCTTTTACGTCTCCTGGGTAACTTTATCGTAGCTCTTAATACTCTCATTCAGTCTGGAGGAGATATAATTGAAGAATTGTACATGTACCCGGCTACTTTCAACACCCTGTCCTGCACTGATATTTTTCCATCCATTTTTCTTTTTTCTTTTTTTTTTTTTTTTTTTTGCTGGAAGTTCCGTCAATACCCGCCAACCTTTAAGAGACATCATGCAGCCAGGCCTTTCGGCTTGTGGCCACACCGTCCTGAATGCGCCCGATCTCGTCAGATCTCGGAAGCTAAACGGGGCAGGGCCTGGTCAGTACTTGGATGGGAGACCTCCTAGAAATACCAGGTGCTGCAAGCTTTTTACGTCTCCTGGGTAACTTCATCGTAGCTCTTAATACTCTCTTTTTTTCTCCAGGAGATATAATTGAAGAATTGTACACGTACCCGGCTACTTTCAACACCCTTTGCTGCACTGGTATATTTCCCTCTATTTTTCTTTTTTTTTTTTGCTGGCAGTTCCGTCAATACCCGCCAGCCTTTAAGAGACGTCATGCAGCCAGGCATCTCGGCTTGCGGCCACACCATCCTGAACGCGCCCGATCTCGTCAGATCTCGGAAGCTAACGGGGCAGGGCCTGGTCAGTACTTGGATGGGAGACCTCCTAGAAATACCAGGTGCTGCAAGCTTTTTACGTCTCCTGGGTAACTTCATCGTAGCTCTTAATTCTCTCTTTCTGTCTGGAGGAGATATAATTGAAGAATTGTACACGTACCCGGCTACTTTCAACATCCTTTGCTGCACTGATATTTTTCCCTCCATTTCTCTTTTTTTTTTTTGCTGGCTGTTCCGTCAATACCCGCCAGCCTTTAAGAGACATCATGCAGCCAGGCATCTTGGCTTGCGGCCACACCATCCTGAACTCGCCCGATCTCGTCAGATCTTGGAAGCTAAACGGGGCAAGACCTGGTCAGTACATGAATGTGAGACCTCCTGGAAATACCTGGTGCTGCAAGCTTTTACGTCTCCTGGGTAACTTTATCGTAGCTCTTAATACTCTCTATCTGTCTGGAGGAGATATAATTGAAGTATTGTACACGTACCCAGCTACTGTCAACACCCTTTGCTGCACTGATATTTTTCCCTCCATTTTTCTATTTTTTTTTTTTTTTTTTTGCTGGAAATTCCGTCAATACCCGCCAGCCTTTAAGAGACATCATGCAGCCAGACATCTCGGCTTGCGGCCACACCGTCCTGAACGCGCCCGATCTCGTCAGATCTCGGAAGCTAAACGGGGCAGGACCTGGTCAGTACTTGAGTGTGAGACCTCCTGGAAATACCTGGTGCTGCAAGCTTTTACGTCTCCTGGGTAACTTTATCGTAGCTCTTAATACTCTCATTCAGTCTGGAGGAGATATAATTGAAGAATTGTACATGTACCCGGCTACTTTCAACACCCTGTCCTGCACTGATATTTTTCCATCCATTTTTCTTTTTTCTTTTTTTTTTTTTTTTTTTTGCTGGAAGTTCCGTCAATACCCGCCAACCTTTAAGAGACATCATGCAGCCAGGCCTTTCGGCTTGTGGCCACACCGTCCTGAATGCGCCCGATCTCGTCAGATCTCGGAAGCTAAACGGGGCAGGGCCTGGTCAGTACTTGGATGGGAGACCTCCTAGAAATACCAGGTGCTGCAAGCTTTTTACGTCTCCTGGGTAACTTCATCGTAGCTCTTAATACTCTCTTTTTTTCTCCAGGAGATATAATTGAAGAATTGTACACGTACCCGGCTACTTTCAACACCCTTTGCTGCACTGGTATATTTCCCTCTATTTTTCTTTTTTTTTTTTGCTGGCAGTTCCGTCAATACCCGCCAGCCTTTAAGAGACGTCATGCAGCCAGGCATCTCGGCTTGCGGCCACACCATCCTGAACGCGCCCGATCTCGTCAGATCTCGGAAGCTAACGGGGCAGGGCCTGGTCAGTACTTGGATGGGAGACCTCCTAGAAATACCAGGTGCTGCAAGCTTTTTACATCTCCTGGGTAACTTCATCATAGCTCTTAATACTCTCTTTCAGTCTGTAGGAGATATTATTGAAGAATTGTACACGTACCCGGCTACTTTCAAAACCCTTTGCTGCACTGATATTTTTCCCTACATTTTTCTTTTTTCTTTTTTTTTTTTGCTGGAAGTTCCGTCAATACCCGCCAGCCTTAAAGAGACATCATGCAGCTGGGCCTCTCGGCTTGTGGCCACACCGTCCTGAATGCGCCCGATCTCGTCGGATCTCGGAAGCTAAACGGGGCAGGGCCTGGTCAGTAGTTGGATGGGAGACCTCCTAGAAATACCAGGTGCTGCAAGCCTTTTACGTCTCCTGGGTAACTTCATCGTAGCTCTTAATACTCTCTTTCTGTCTGGAGGAGATATAATTGAAGAATTGTACACGTACTAGGCTACTTTCAACACCCTTTGCTGCACTGATATTTTTCCATCCATTTTTTTTTTTTTTTGCTGGAAGTTCCGTCAATACCCGCCAACCTTTAAGAGACATCATGCAGCCAGACATCTCGGCTTGCGGCCACACCGTCCTGAACGCGCCAGATCTTGTCAGATCTCGGAAGCTAAACGGGGCAGGATCTGGTCAGTACATGAATGTGAGACCTCCTGGAAATACCTCGTGCTGCAAGCTTTTACGTCTCCTGGGTAACTTTATCGTAGCTCTTAATACTCTCTATCTGTCTGGAGGAGATATAATTGAAGTATTGTACACGTACCCAGCTACTGTCAACACCCTTTGCTGCACTGATATTTTTCCATCCATTTTTTTTTTTTTTTGCTGGAAGTTCCGTAAATACCCGCCAACCTTTAGGAGACATCATGCAGCCAGGCCTTTCGGCTTGTGGCCACACCGTCCTGAATGCGCCCGATCTCGTCAGATCTCGGAAGCTAAACGGGGCAGGGCCTGGTCAGTACTTGGATGGGTGACCTCCTAGAAATACCAGGTGCTGCAAGCTTTTTACGTCTCCTGGGTAACTTCATCGTAGCTCTTAATATTCTCTTTCTGTCTCCAGGAGATATAATTGAAGAGTTGTACACGTACCCGGCTACTTTCAACACCCTTTCCTGCACTGATATTTTTCCCTCCATTTTTCGTTTTTTTTTTTTTTTTTTTTGCTGGAAAGTCCGTCAATACCCGCCAGCCTTTAAGAGACATCATGCAGCCAGGCATCTCGGCTTGCGGCCACACCATCCTGAACTCGCCCGATCTCGTCAGATCTTGGAAGCTAAACGGGGCAGGACCTGGTCGGTACATGAATGTGAGACCTCCTGGAAATACCTGGTGCTGCAAGCTTTTACGTCTCCTGGGTAACTTTATCGTAGCTCTTAATACTCTCTATCTGTCTGGAGGAGATATAATTGAAGTATTGTACACGTACCCAGCTACTGTCAACACCCTTTGCTGCACTGATATTTTTCCATCCATTTTTCTTTTTTTTTTTTTTTTTTTTTTGCTGGAAGTTCCGTCAATACCCGCCAACCTTTAAGAGACATCATGCAGCCAGGCCTCTCGGCTTGCGGCCACACCGTCCTGAATGCGCCCGATCTCGTCAGATCTCGGAAGCTAAACGGGGCAGGGCCTGGTCAGTACTTGGATGGGAGACCTCCTAGAAATACCAGGTGCTGCAAGCCTTTTACGTCTCCTGGGTAACTTCATCGTAGCTCTTAATACTCTCTTTCTGTCTCCAGGAGATATAATTGAAGAATTGTACACGTACTAGGCTACTTTCAACACCCTTTGCTGCACTGATATTTTTCCCTCCATTTTTCTTTTTATTTTATTTTTTTGCTGGAAGTTCCGTCAATACCCGCCAGCCTTAAAGAGACATCATGCAGCCGGGCCTCTCGGCTTCCAGCCACACCGTCCTGAACGCGCATGATATCGTCAGATCTCGGAAGCTTAACGGGGCAGGACCTGGTCAGTACTTGAATGTGAGACCTCCTGGAAATACCAGGTGCTGCAAGCTTTTACGTCTCCTGGGTAACTTTATCGTTGCTCTTAATACTCTCTTTCAGTCTGCAGGAGATATAATTGAAGAATTGTACACGTACCCGGCTACTTTCAACACCCTTTCCTGCACTGATATTTTTCCCTCCATCTTTCTATTTTTTTTTTTTTTTTTTTTTGCTGGAAGTTCCGTCAATACCCGCCAACCTTTAAGAGACATCATGCAGCCAGGCCTTTCGGCTTGTGGCCACACCGTCCTGAATGCGCCCGATCTCGTCAGATCTCAGAAGCTAAACGGGGCAGGGCCTGGTCAGTATTTGGATGGGAGACCTCCTAGAAATACCAGGTGCTGCAAGCTTTTTACGTCTCCTGGGTAACTTCATGGTAGCTTTTAATACTCTCTTTCTGTCTCCAGGAGATATATTTGAAGAATTGTACACGTACCCGGCTACTTTCAACACCCTTTGCTGCACTGGTATATTTCCCTCTATTTTTCTTTTTTTTTTTGCTGGCAGTTCCGTCAATACCCGCCAGCCTTTAAGAGACATCATTCAGCCAGGCATCTTGGCTTGGGCCCACACCATCCTGAACGCGCCCGATCTCGTCAGATCTCGGAAGCTAAACGGGACAGGGCCTGGTCAGTACTTGGATGGGAGACCTCCTAGAAATACCAGGTGCTGCAAGCTTTTTACGTCTCCTGGGTAACTTCATCGTAGCTCTTAATACTCTCTTTCTGTCTCCAGGAGATATAATTGAAGAATTGTACACGTACCCGGCTACTTTCAACACCCTTTGCTGCACTGGTATATTTCCCTCTATTTTTCTTTTTTTTTTTTGCTGGCAGTTCCGTCAATACCCGCCAGCCTTTAAGAGACATCATGCAGCCAGGCATCTCGGCTTGCGGCCACACCATCCTGAACGCGCCCGATCTCGTCAGATCTCGGAAGCTAAACGGGGCAGGACCTGGTCAGTACATGAAAGTGAGACCTCCTGGAAATACCTAGTTCTGCAAGCTTTTACGTCTCCTGGGTAACTTTATCGTAGCTCTTAATACTCTCTCTCTGTCTGGAGGAGATATAATTGAAGTATTGTACACATATCCAGCTACTGTCAGCACCCTTTGCTGCACTGATATTTTTCCAACCATTTTTCTTTTTTCTTTTTTTATTTTTTATTTTTGCTGGAAGTTCCGTCAATACCCGCCAACCTTTAAGAGACATCATGCAGCCAGGCCTTTCGGCTTGTGGCCACACCGTCCTGAATGCGCCCGATCTCGTCAGATCTCGGAAGCTAAACGGGGCAGGGCCTGGTCAGTACTTGGATGGGAGACCTCCTAGAAATACCAGGTGCTGCAAGCTTTTTACGTCTCCTGGGAAACTTCATCGTAGCTCTTAATACTCTCTTTTTTTCTCCAGGAGATATAATTGAAGAATTGTACACGTACCCGGCTACTTTCAACACCCTTTGCTGCACTGGTATATTTCCCTCTATTTTTCTTTTTTTTTTTTGCTGGCAGTTCCGTCAATACCCGCCAGCCTTTAAGAGACGTCATGCAGCCAGGCATCTTGGCTTGCGGCCACACCATCCTGAACGCGCCCGATCTCGTCAGATCTCGGAAGTTAACGGGTCAGGGCCTGGTCAGTACTTGGATGGGAGACCTCCTAGAAATACCAGGTGCTGCAAGCTTTTTACGTCTCCTGGGTAACTTCATCATAGCTCTTAATACTCTCTTTCAGTCTGTAGGAGATATTATTGAAGAATTGTACACGTACCCGGCTACTTTCAAAACCCTTTGCTGCACTGATATTTTTCCCTCCATTTTTCTTTTTATTTTATTTTTTTTCTGGAAGTTCCGTCAATATCCGCCAGCCTTTAAGAGACATCATGCAGCCAGGCCTCCTGGCTTGTAGTCACACCGTCCTGAACGCGCCCGATCATATCAGATTTCGGAAGCTAAACGGGGCAGGGCCTGGTCAGTACTTGGATGTGTGACCTCCTGGAAATACCAGGTGCTGCAAGCTTTTTACGTCTCCTGGGTAACTTCATCGTAGCTCTTAAAACTCTCTTTCTGTCTCCAGGAGATATAATTGAAGTACTGTACATGTACCCAGCTACTGTCAACATCCTTTGCTGCACTGATATTTTTCCATCCATTTTTCTTTTTTTTTTTTTTTTTTTTTTTTTGCTGGAAATTCCGTCATTACCCGCCATCCTTTAAGAGACATCATGCAGCCTGGTCTCTTGGCTTGCGGCCACACCGTCCTGAACGCGCCTGATCTCATCATATCTCGGAAGCTAAACGGGGCAGGGTCTGGCCAGTACTTGGTTGGGTGACCTCCTGGAAATACCAGGTGCTGCAAGCTTTTTACGTCTCCTGGGTAACTTCATCGTAGCTCTTAATACTCTCTTTCAGTCTGGAGGAGATATTATTGAAGAATTGTACACGTACACGGCTACTTTCAACAGCCTTTGCTGCACTGATATTTTTCCCTCCATTTTTCTTTTTTTTTTTTGCTGGAAGTTCGTCAATATCCGCCAACCTTTAAGAGACATCATGCAGCCAGGCCTCTCGGCTTGTGGCCACACCGTCCTGAATGCGCCCGATCTCGTAAGATCTCGGAAGGTAAAAGGGGCAGGGCCTGGTCAGTACTTGGATGGGTGACCTCCTGGAAATGCCTGGTGCTGCAAGCTTTTTTGTCTCCTGGGTAACTTCATCGTAGCTCTTAATACTCTCTTTCTGTCTGGAGGAGACATAATTGAAGTATTGTACACGTACCCAGCTACTGTCAACACCCTTTGCTGCACTGATATTTTTCCCTCCATTTTTCTTTTTATTTTATTTTTTTGCTGGAAGTTCCGTCAATATTCGCCAGCCTTTAAGAGACATCATGCAGCCAGGCCTCTTGGCTTGTAGTCACACCGTCCTGAACGCGCCCGATCATATCAGATTTCGGAAGCTAAACGGGGCAGGGCCTGGTCAGTACTTGGATGTGTGACCTCCTGGAAATACCAGGTGCTGCAAGCTTTTACGTCTCCTGGGTAACTTCATCGTAGCTCTTAAAACTCTCTTTCTGTCTCCAGGAGATATAATTGAAGAATTGTACACGTACCCGGCTACTTTCAACACCCTTTGCTGCACTGGTATTTTTCCCTCTATTTTTCTTTTTTTTTTTTGCTGGCAGTTCCGTCAATACCCGCCAGCCTTTAAGAGACATCATGCAGCCAGGCATCTTGGCTTGCGGCCACACCATCCTGAACGCGCCCGATCTCGTCAGATCTCGGAAGCTAAACGGGGCAGGACCTGGTCAGTACATGAATGTGAGACCTCCTTGAAATACCTCGTGCTGCAAGCTTTTACGTCTCCTGGGTAACTTTATCGTAGCTCTTAATACTCTCTATCTGTCTGGAGGAGATATAATTGAAGAATTGTACATGTACCCGGCTACTTTCAACACCCTTTGCTGCACTGATATTTTTCCCTCCCTTTTTCTATTTTTTTTTTTTTTTTTTTTGCTGGAAGTTCCGTCAATACTTGCCAGCCTTTAAGAGACATCATGCAGCCAGGTCTCTTGGCTTGCGGCCACACCGTCCTGAACGCGCCTGATCTCATCATATCTCGGAAGCTAAACGGGGCAGGGTCTGGCCAGTACTTGGTTGGGTGACCTCCTGGAAATACCAGGTGCTGCAAGCTTTTTACGTCTCCTGGTTAACTTCATCGTAGCTCTTAATACTCTCTTTCAGTCTGGAGGAGATATTATTGAAGAATTGTACACGTACCCGGCTACTTTCAACAGCCTTTGCTGCTCTGATATTTCTCCCTCCATTTTTCTTTTTTTTTTTTTTTTTTTTGCTGGAAGTTCCGTCAATACCCACCAGCCTAAAGAGACATCATGCAGCAGGGCCTCTTGGCTTTCGGCCACACCGTCCTGAACGCGCCCGATATCGTCAGATCTCGGAAGGTAAAAGGGGCAGGGCCTGGTCAGTACTTGGATGGGTGACCTCCTGGAAATACCTGGTGCTGCAAGCTTTTTTGTCTCCTGGGTAACTTCATCATAGCTCTTTGTACTCTCTTTCTGTCTGGAGGAGATATAATTGAAGTATTGTACACGTACACGGCTACTTTCAACAGCCTTTGCTGCACTGATATTTTTCCCTCCATTTTTCTTTTTTTTTTTTGCTGGAAGTTCGTCAATATCCGCCAACCTTTAAGAGACATCATGCAGCCAGGCCTCTCGGCTTGCAGCCAAACCGTCCTGAACGCCCCCGATCTCATCGGATCTTGGAATTTAAACGGGGCAGGGCCTGGTCAGTACTTGGATGGGTGACCTCCTGGAAATGCCAGGTGCTGCAAGCTTTTTACGTCTCCTGGGTAACTTCATCGTAGCTCTTAATACTCTCTTTCTGTCTGGAGGAGATATAATTGAAGAATTGTACACGTACCCGGCTACTTTCAAAACCCATTACTGCACTGATATTTTTCCCTCCATTTTTCTTTTTCTTTTTTTTTTTTTTTTTTTTTGCTGGAAGTTCCGTCAATACCCGCCAGCCATTAAGAGACATCATGCAGCCAGGCGTCTTGGCTTGCGGCCACACCGTCCTGAACGCGTCCGATCTCGTAAGATCTCGGAAACTGAGTGGGGCAGGACCTGGTCAGTACTTGGATGGGAGACCTCCTGGAAATACCAGGTGCTGCAAGCTTCTTACGTCTGCTGGGTAAGTTCATCGTAGCTCTTAATACTCTCTTTCTGTCTGGAGGAGATATAATTGAAGTATTGTACACGTTCCCGGCTACTTTCAACACCCATTGCTGCACTGATATTTTTCCCTCCATTTTTCTATTTTTTTTTTATTTTTTTTTCTTGGATGTTCCGTCAATACCCGCCAGCCTTTTAGAGACATCATGCAGCCAGGCCTCTAGGTTTGCGGCCACACCGTCCTGAACGCGCCCGATCTCATCAGATCTCGGAAGCTAAACGGGGCAAGACCTGGTCAGTACTTGAATGTGAGACCTCCTGGAAATACCTGGTGCTGCAAGCTTTTACGTCTCCTGGGTAACTTTATCGTAGCTCTTAATACTCTCTTTCTGTCTGGAGGAGATATAATTGAAGTATTGTACACGTACCCAGCTACTGTCAACACCCTTTGCTGCACTGATATTTTTCCATCAATTTTTTTATTTTTATTATTATTTATTTTTTCTGCTGGAAGTTCCGTCAATACCCGCCAACCTTTAAGAGACATCATGCAGCCAGGCGTCTTGGCTTGCGGCCACACCGTCCTGAACGCGCCCCATCTCGTCAGCTCTCGGAAGCTAAACTGGGCAGGGCCTGGTCATTACTTGAATGTGAGACCTTCTGGAAATTCCAGGCGCTGCAAGCTTTTTTCGTCACCTGGGGAACTTCGTCGTAGCTTTTAATACTCTCTTTCTGTCTGGAGGAGATTTAATTGAAGAATTGCACACGTACCTGGCTACTTTCAACACCCTTTGCGGCACTAATTTTTTTCCCTCCATTTTTCTTTTTTTCTTTTTTTTTTTTAATTTGCTGGAAGTTCCGTCAATACCCGCCAGCCTTTAAGAGACATCATGCAGCCAGGTCTCTCGGCTTGCGGCCACACCATCCTGAATGCGCCCGATCTCGTCAGATCTCGGAAGCTAAACGGGGCAGGGCCTGGTCAGTACTTGGATGGGAGACCTCCTAGAAATACCAGGTGCTGCAAGCTTTTTACGTCTCCTGGGTAACTTCATCGTAGCTCTTAATACTCTCTTTCTGTCTGCAGGAGATATAATTGAAGAATTGTACACGTACCCGGCTACTTTCAACACCCTTTGCTGCACTGGTATTTCTCCCTCCATTTCTCTTTTTTTTTTTTGCTGGATGTTCCGTCAAAACCCGCCAACCATTAAGAGACATCATGCAGCCCGGCCTCTTGGCTTGCAGCCACACCGTCCTGAACGCCCCCGATCTCATCAGATCTTGGAATTTAAACGGGGCAGGGCCTGGTCAGTACTTGGATGGGTGACCTCCTGGAAATGCCAGGTGCTGCAAGCTTTTTACGTCTCCTGGGTAACTTCATCGTAGCTCTTAATACTCTCTTTCTGTCTGGAGGAGATATAATTGAAGAATTGTACACGTACCCGGCTACTTTCAAAACCCATTACTGCACTGATATTTTTCCCTCCATTTTTCTATTTCTTTTTTTTTTTTTTTTTTTTGCTGGAAGTTCCGTCAATACCCGCCAGCCATTAAGAGACATCATGCAGCCAGGCCTCTCGGCTTGCGGCCACACCGTCCTGAACGCGCCCGATCTCGTCAGATCTCGGAAGCTAAACGGGGCAGGACCTGGTCAGTACTTGAATGTGAGACCTCCTGGAAATACCTGGTGCTGCAAGCTTTTACGTCTCCTGGGTAACTTCATCGTAGCTCTTAATACTCTCTTTCTGTCTGGAGGAGATATAATTGAAGTATTGTACACGTACCCGGCTACTTTCAACACCCATTGCTGCACTGATATTTTTCCCTCCATTTTTCTATTTTTTTTTTTTTTTTTTCTTTGATGTTCCGTCAATACCCGCCAGCCTTTTAGAGACATCATGCAGCCAGGCCTTTAGGTTTGCGGCCACACCGTCCTGAACGCGCCCGATCTCATCAGATCTCGAAAGCTAAACGGGGCAAGACCTGGTCAGTACTTGAATGTGAGACCTCCTGGAAATACCTGGTGCTGCAAGCTTTTACGTCTCCTGGGTAACTTTATCGAAGCTCTTAATACTCTCTTTCTGTCTGGAGGAGATATAATTGAAGTATTGTACACGTACCCAGCTACTGTCAACACCCTTTGCTGCACTGATATTTTTCCATCAATTTTTTTATTTTTATTATTATTTATTTTTTCTGCTGGAAGTTCCGTCAATACCCGCCAACCTTTAAGAGACATCATGCAGCCAGGCGTCTTGGCTTGCGGCCACACCGTCCTGAACGCGCCCCATCTCGTCAGCTCTTGGAAGCTAAACTGGGCAGGACCTGGTCATTACTTGAATGTGAGACCTTCTGGAAATTCCAGGCGCTGCAAGCTTTTTTCGTCACCTGGGGAACTTCGTCGTAGCTTTTAATACTCTCTTTCTGTCTGGAGGAGATTTAATTGAAGAATTGTACACGTACCTGGCTACTTTCAACACCCTTTGCGGCACTGATTTTTTTCCCTCCGTTTTTCTTTTTTTCTTTTTTTTTTTTTTTTTGCTGGAAGTTCCGTCAATACCCGCCAGCCTTTAAGAGACATCATGCAGCCACGCCTCTTGGCTTGCGGCCACACCGTCCTAAACGCCCCCAATCTCGTCAGATCTCGGAAGCTAAACGGGGCAGGGCCTGGTCAGTACTTGGATTGTTGACCTCCTGGAAATACCAGGTGCTGCAAGCTTTTTACGTCTCCTAGGTAACTTCATCGTAGCTCTTAATACTCTCTTTCAGTCGGGAGGAGATTTAATTGAAGAATTGTACACGTACCCGGCTACTTTCAACACCCTTTACTGCACAAATATTTTTCCCTCCATTTTTCTTTTTTCTTTTTTTTTTTGCTGGAAGTTCCGTCAATACCCTCCAGCCTTTAAGAGACATCATGCAGCCAGGCGTCTCGGCTTGTGGCCACACCGTCCTGAATGCGCCCGATCTCATCAGATCTCGGAAGCTAAATGGGGCAGGGCCTGGTCAGTATTTAGATGGGAGACCTCCTGGAAATACCAGGTGCTGCAAGCTTTTTACTTCTCCTGGGAAACTTTATCGTAGCTCTTAATACTCTCTTTCTGTCTGGAGGAGATATAATTGAAGTATTGTACACGTACCCGGCAACTTTCAACACCCTTTGCTGCACTGATATTTTTGCCTCCATTTTTCTTTTTCTTTTTTTTTTTTCTGCTGGAAGTTCCGTCAATACCCGCCAACCTTTAAGAGACATCATGCAGCCAGGCGTCTCGGCTTGTGGCCACACCGTCCTGAATGCGACCGATCTCGTCAGATCTCGGAAGCTAAACGGGGCAGTGCCTGGTCTGTACTTGGATGGGTGACCTCCTGGAAATACCAGGTGCTGCAAGCTTTTTACTTCTCCTGGGTAACTTTATCGTAGCTCTTAATACTCTCTTTCTGTCTGGAGGAGATATAATTGAAGTATTGTACACGTAACCGGCAACTTTCAACACCCTTTGCTGCACTGATATTTTTGCCTCCGTTTTTCTTTTTTTTTTTTTTTTGCTGGAAATTCCGTCAATACCCGCCAGCCTTTAAGAGACATCATGCAGCCAGGCATCTCGGCTTGCTGCCACACCATCTTGAACGCGCCCGATCTCGTCAGATCTCGGAAGCTAAACGGGGCAGGACCTGGTCAGTACTTGAATGTGAGACCTCCTGGAAATACCTGGTGCTGCAAGCTTTTACGTCTCCTGGGTAACTTTATCGTAGCTCTTAATACTCTCTTTCAGTCTGGAGGAGATATAATTGAAGAATTGTACACGTACCCGGCTACTTTCAACACCCTTTCCTGCACTGATATTTTTCCCTCCATTTTTCTATTTTTTTATTTTTTTTTTATGCTGGAAATTCCGTCAATACCCGCCAGCCTTTAAGAGACATCATGCAGCCAGGCGTCTCGGCTTGTGGCCACACCGTCCTGAACGCGCCCGATCTCGTCAGATCTCGGAAACTAAACGGGGCAGGACCTGGTCAGTACTTGGATGGGAGACCTCCTGGAAGTACCAGGTGCTGCAAGCTTTTTACGTCACCTGGGGAACTTCGTCGTAGCTTTTAATACTCTCTTTCTGTCTGGAGGAGATTTAATTGAAGAATTGTACACGTACCCGGCTACTTTCAACACCCTTTACTGCACAGATATTTTTCCCTCCATTTTTCTTTTTTCTTTTTTTTTTTTTGCTGGAAGTTCCATCAATACCCTCCAGCCTTTAAGAGACATCATGCAGCCAGGCTGCTTGGCTTGCGGCCACACCGTCCTGAACGCGGTCGATCTCATCAGATCTCGGAAGCTAAACGGTGCAGGGCCTCGTCAGTACTTGGATGGGTGACCTCCTGGAAATACCAGGTGCTGCAAGCTTTTTCGTCTCCTGGGTAACTTCATCGTAGCTCTTAATACTCTATTTCTGTCTGGAGGAGATATAATTGAAGAATTGTACACGTACCCGGCTACTTTCAACACCCTTTGCTGCACTGATATTTTTCCCGCCATTTTTATTTTTATTTTTTATTTTTTCTGGAAGTTCCATCAATATCCGCCAGCCTTTAAGAGACATCATGCAACCAGGCATCTCGGCTTGCGGACACACAGACCTGAACGCGCCCGATCTCGTCAGATCTCGGAAACGAAACGGGGCAGGACCTGGTCAGTACTTGGATGGGAGATCTCCTGGAAATACCAGGTGCTGCCAGCTTTTTACGTCTGCTGGGTAACTTTATCGTAGCTCTTGATACTCTCTTTCAGTCAGGAGGAGATATATTTGAAGTATTGTATACGTACCTGGCTACTTTCAACATCCTTTGCTGCACTGATATTTTTCCCTCCGTTTTCTTTTTTTTTTTTTTTGCTGGAAGTTCCGTCAATACCCGCCAACCATTAAGAGACATCATGCAGCCAGGCCTCTCGGCTTGTGTCCACACCGTTCTGAACGCGCTCGATCTCGTCAGATCGCGTAAGCTGAACGGGGCAGGTCCTGGTCAGTACTTGGATGGGTGACCTCCTGGAAATACCAGGTGCTGCAAGCTTTATACGTCTCTTGGGTAACTTCATCGTAGCTCGTAATACTCTCTTTCAGTCTGGAGGAGATATAACTGAAGAATTGTACACGTACCCGGCTACTTTCAACACTCTTTGCTGCACTGATATTTTTCCCTCCATTTTTCTTTTTTCTTTTTTTTTTTGCCGGAAGTTCCGTCAATACCCTCCAGCCTTTAAGAGACATCATGCAGCCAGCTCTCTAGGCTTGCGGCCACACTGACCTGAACGTGCCCGATCTTGTCAGATCTCGGAAGCTAAACGGGGCAGGGCCTGGTCAATACTTGGATGGGAGACCTCCTGGAAATACCTGGTGCTGCAAGCTTTTTAGTCTCCTGAGTAACTTCATTGTAGCTGTTAATACTCTCTTTCTGTCTGGAGGTGTTATAATTGAGGATTTGTACACGTACCCGGCTACTTTCAACACCATTTGCTGCACTGGTATTTTTCCCTCCATTTTTCTTTTTTTTGCTGGAAGTTCCGTCAATACCAGCCAGCCTTTAAGAGACATCATGCAGCCAGGCTTTTTGGCTTGCGGCCACACCGTCCTAAACGCGCCCGATCTTGTCAGATCTAGGAAGCAAAACGTGGCAGGACCTGGTCAGTATTTGGATTGGTGACCTCCTGGAAAAACTAGGTACTGCAAGCTTTTTACGTCTCCTGGGTAACTTCATCGTAGCTCTTAATACTCTCTATCTGTCTGGAGGAGATATAATTGAAGTATTGTACACGTACCCGGCTACTTTCAACATCCTTTGCTGCACTGATTTTTTTCCCTCCATTTTTCTTTTTTCTTTTTTATTTTGCTGGAAGTTCCGTCAATACCCTCCAGCGTTTAAGAGACATCATGCAGCCAGGCCTCTCGCTTGCGACCACACCGTCCTGAGCGCGACCGATCTCGTCAGACCCCGGAAGCTAAACGGGGCAGGGCCTGTTCAGTACTTGGAGGGGAGACCTCCTGGAAATACCAGGTGCTGCAAGCTTTTTACGTCCCCTGGGTAACTTCATCGTAGCTCTTAATACTCTCTTTCTGTCTGGAGGAGATATAATTAAAGAATTGTACACGTACCCGGCTACTTTCAACACCCTTTGCTGCACTGATATTTTTCCCTCCATTTTTTTTTTTTTTTTTTTTTTTTCTGGAAGTTCCGTCAATATCCGCCAGCCTTTAAGAGACATCATGCATCCAGGCATTTCGGCTTGTGGACACACATTCCTGAACGCACCCGATCTCGTCAGATCTCGAAAGCTAAACGGGCCAGGACCTGGTCAGTACTTGGATGGGAGATCTCCTGGAAATACCAGGTGCTGCCAGTTTTTACGTCTCCTGGGGAACTTCATCGTAGCTCTTAATACTCTCTTTCTGTCTGGAGGAGATATAATTGAAGAATTGTACACGTACCCGGCTACTTTCAACACCATTTGCTGCACTGGTATTTTTCCCTCCATTTTTTTATTTATTTCTTGCTGGAAGTTCCGTCAATACCCGCCAACCTTTAAGAGACATCATGCAGCCAGGCCTCTCGGCTTTTGGCCACACCGTCCTGAATGCGCCCGATCTCGTCAGATCTCGGAAGCTAAACGGGGCAGGACCTGGTCAGTACTTGAATGTGAGACCTCCTGGAAATACCTGGTGCTGCAAGCATTTACGTCTCCTTGGTAACTTTATCGTAGCTCTTAATACTCTCAATCTGTCTGGAGGAGATATAATTGAAGTATTGTACACGTACCCAGCTACTGTCAACACCCTTTGCTGCACTGATATTTTTCCATCCATTTTTCTTTTTTTTTTTTTTTTTTTTTGCTGGAAGTTCCGTCAATACCCGCCAGCCTTTAAGAGACATCATGCAGCCGGGCCTCTCAGCTTGTGGCCACACCGTCCTGAACGCGCCCGATCTCGTCAGATGTCGGAAGCTAAATGGGGCAGGGCCTGGTCAGTACTTGGATGGGTGACCTCCTGAAAATACCAGGTGCTGCAAGCTTTTTACGTCCCCTGGGTAACTTCATCGTAGCTCTTAATACTCTCTTTCAGTCTGGAGGAGATATAATTGAAGAATTGTACACGTACCCGGCTACTTTCAACATCCTTTGCTGCACTGATATTTTTCCCTCCATTTTTCTGTTTTCTTTTTTATTTTGCTGGAAGTTCCGTCAATACCCTCCAGCCTTTAAGAGACATCATGCAGCCAGGCCTCTTGGCTTGCGACCACACCGTCCTGAGCGCGCCCGATCTCGTCAGATCCCGGAAGCTAAACGGGGCAGGGACTGTTCAGTACTTGGATGGGAGACCTCCTGGAAATACCAGGTGCTGCAAGCTTCTTACGTCTCCTGATATTTTTCCCTCCATTTTTCTTTTTTCTTTTGTTTTTTGCTGGAAGTTCCGTCAATACCCGCCAGCCTTTTAGAGACATCATGCAGCCAGGTCTCTTGGCTTGCGGCCACACCGTCCTGAACGCACCCGATCTCGTCAGATGTTGGAAGCTAAATGGGGCAGGACCTGGTTAGTACTTGGATGGGTGACCTCCTGGAAATACCAGGTGCTGCCAGCTCTTTACGTCTCCTGGGTAACTTCATCGTAGCTCTTAATTCTCTCTTTCTGTCTGGAGGAGATATAATTGAAGTATTGTACACATACCCGGCTTCTTTCAACACCCTTTGCTGCACTGGTATTTTTCCCTTCATTTCTCTTTTTTTTTTTTTGCTGGAAGTTCCGTCAATACCCGTCAGCCTTTAAGAGACATCATGCAGCCAGGCCTCTCGGCTTGAGGCCACACCGTCCTGAAGACGCAAGATCTCGTCAGATCTCGGAAGAAAAACTGGGCAGGGCCTGGTCAGTAATTTGATGGGTGACCTCCTGGAAATACCAGGTGATGCAAGCTTTTTACATCTCCTGGGTAACTTCAGCGTAGCTCTTAATACTCTCTTTCAGTCTGGAGGAGATATAATTGAAGAATTGTACACGTACACGGCTACTTTCAACACCCTTTGCTGCACTGATATGTTTCCCTCCATTTTTCTTTTTTTTTTTTTTTTTTGCTGGAAGTTCCGTCAATACCCGCCAACCATTAAGAGACATCATGCAGCCAAACCTCTTGGCTTGCAGCCACACCGTCCTGAACGCCCCCGATCTCGTCAGATCTCGGAAGCTAAGTTGGGCAGGGCCTAGACAGTACTTGGATGGGTGACCTCCTGGAAATACCAGGTGCTGCAAGCTTTTTACGTCTCCTGGGGAACTTCATCGTAGCTCTTAATACTCTCTTTCTGTCTGGAGGAGATATAATTGAAGAATTGTACACGTACCCGACTACTTTCAACACCATTTGCTGCACTGGTATTTTTCCCTCCATTTTTTTATTTATTTCTTGCTCGAAGTTCCGTCAATACCCGCCCGCCTTTAAGAGACATCATGCAGCCGGGCCTCTCAGCCTGCGGCCACACCGTCCTGAACGCGCCTGATCTCGTCAGATCTCGGAAGCTAAACGGGGCAGGGCCTGGTCAGTACTTGGATGGGTGACCTCCTGGAAATACCAGGTGCTGCAAGCATTTTACGTCCCCTGGGTAACTTCATCGTAGCTCTTAATACTCTCTTTCTGTCTGGAGGAGATATAATTGAAGTATTGTACACGTACCAGGCTACTTTCAACACCCTTTGCTGCACTGATATTGTTCCCTCCATTTTTCTATTTTCTTTTTTTTTTTGCTGTAAGGTCCATCAATACCCTCCAGCCTTTAAGAGACATCATGCAGCCAGGACTCTTGGCTTGCGGCCACACCGTCCTGAACGTGCCCGATCTCGTCAGATCTCAGAGGCTAAACGGCGCAGGGCCTGGTCAGTACTTGGATGGGTGACATCCAGGAAATACCAGGTGCTGCAAGCTTTTTACGTCTCCTGGGTAACTTCATCGTAGCTCTTAATACTCTCTTTCTGTCTGGAGGAGATATAATTGAAGAATTGTACACGTACCCGGCTACTTTCAACACCCTTTGCTGCACTGATATTTTCCCTCCATTTTTCTTTTTTCTTTTTTTTTTTGCTGGAAGTTTTGTCGATACCCTCCAGCCTTTAAGAGACATCATGCAGCCAGGATTCTCGGCTTGCGGCCACACCGTCCTGAACGCGCCCGATCTCGTCAGATCTGGGAAGCTAAACGGGCCAGGGCCTGGTCAGTACTTGGATGGGAGATCTCCTGGAACTACCAGGTGCTGCCTGCTTTTTACGTCTCGTGGGGAACTTCATCATAGCTCTTAATACTCTCTTTCTGTCTGGAGGAGATATAATTGAAGAATTGTACACATACCCGGCTACTTTCAACACCCTTTGCTGCACTGGTATTTTTCCCTCTATTTTTCTTTTTCTTTTTGCTGGCAGTTCCGTCAATACCCGCCAACCTTTAAGAGACATCATGCAGCCAGGCGTCTTGGCTTGCGGCCACGCAGTCCTGAACGCGCCCGATCTCGACAGATCTCGGAAGGTAAACTGGGCAGGGCCTAGTCAGTACTTGGATGGGAGACCTCCTGGAAATACCAGGTGCTGCAAGCTTTTTACGTCTCCTGGGTAACTTCATCGTTGCTCTTAATACTCTCTTTCTGTCTGGAGGAGATATAATTGAAGTATTGTACACGTACCCGGCTACTTTCAACACCATTTCCTGCACTGATATTTTTCCCTCCATTTTTCGTTTTTTTTTTTGGATGTTCCGTCAATACCCGCCAACCTTTAAGAGACATCATGCAGCCAGGTCTCACGGCTTGTGGCCACACCGTCCTGAATGCGCCCGATCTCGTCAGATCTCGAAAGCTAAACGGGGCAGGGCCTGGTCAGTACTTGGATGGGAGACCTCCTTGAAATACCAGGTGCTGCAAGCTTTTTACGTCTCCTGGGTAACTTCATCGTAGCTCTTAATACTCTCTTTCTGTCTGGAGGAGAAATAATTGAAGTATTGTACACGTACCCGGCTACTTTCAACACCCTTTGCTGCACTGATATTTTTCCCTCCATTTTTCTTTTTCTTTTTTCTTTTTTCTGGAAGTTCCGTCTATATCCGCCAGCCTTTAAGATACATCATGCAACCAGGCCTCTCGGATTGCGGACACACAGTCCTGAATGCTCCCGATCTCTTCAGATCTCGGAAACTAAACGGGGAAGGACCTGGTCAGTACTTGGATGGGTGACCTCCTGGAAATACCAGGTGCTGCAAGCTTTTTTCGTCTCCTGGGTAACTTCATCGTAGCTCTTAATACTCTCTTTCTGTCTGGAGAAGATATAATTGAAGTATTGTACACGTACCCGGCTACTTTCAACACCCTTTGCTGCACTGATATTTTTCCATCCATTTTTCTTTTTTCTTTTTTTTTTTTGCTGGAAGTTCCGTCAATACCCTCCAGCCTTTAAGAGACATCATGCAGCCAGGCCGCTTGGCTTGCAGCCACACCGTCTTAAACGTGCCTGATCTCGTCAGATCTCGGAAGCTAATCGCGGCAGGGCCTGTTCAGTACTTGGATGGGTGACCTCCTGGAAATACCAGGTGCTGCAAGCTTTTTTCGTCTCCTGGGTAACTTTATCGTAGCTCTTAATACTCTTTCTGACTGGAGGAGATATAATTGAAGTATTCTACACGTACCCGGCTACTTTCAACACCCTTTGCTGCACTGATATTTTTCCCTCCATTTTTCTATTTATTTTTTATTCTTTCTGGAAGTTCCGTCTATATCCGCCAGCCTTTAAGAGACATCATGCTACCAGGCCTCTCGGCTTGCGGACACGCAGTCCTGAACGCGCCCGATCTCATCAGATCTCGGAAACTAAACGGGGAAGGACCTGGTCTGTACTTGGATGGTAGATCTCCTGGAAATACCTGGTGCTGCAAGCTTTTACGTCTCCTGGGTAACTTTATCGTAGCTCTTAATACTCTCTATCTTTCTGGAGGAGATATAATTGAAGTATTGTACACGTTCCCAGCTACTGTCAACACCCTTTGCTGCATTGATATTTTTCCATCCATTTTTCTTTTTTTTTTTTTTTTTTTTGCTGGAAGTATCATCAATACCGGCCAACCTTTAAGAGACATCATGCAGCCAGGCCTCTCGGCTTGTGGCCACACCGTCCTGAATGCGCCCGATCTCGTCATATCTCGGAAGCTAAACGGGGCAGGGCCTGGTCAGTACTTGGATGGGAGACCTCCTGGAAATACCAGGAGCTGCAAGCTTTTTACGTCTCCTGGGTAACTTCATCGTAGCTCTTAATACTCTCTTTCTGTTTGGAGGAGATATAATTGAAGTATTGTACACATACCCGGCTTCTTTCAACACTCTTTGCTGCACTGGTATTTTTCCCCTTAATTTTTCTTTTTTTTTTGTTGGAAGTTCCGTCAATACCCTCCAGCCTTTAAGAGACATCATGCAGCCAGGCCTCTTGGCTTGCGGCCACACCGTCCTGAACGTGCCCCATCTCGTCAGATCTCGGAAGGTAAACTGGGCAGGGCGTGGTCAGTACTTGGATGGGTGACCTCCTGGAAATACCTGGTGCTGCAAGCTTTTTACGTCTCCTGGGTAACTTCATCGTAGCTCTTAATACTCTCTTTCTGTCTGGAGGAGATATAATTGAAGTATTGTACACGTACCCGGCTACTTTCAACACCATTTCCTGCACTGATATTTTTCCCTCCATTTTTCTTTTTTTTTTTTGGATGTTCCGTCAATACCCGCCAACCTTTAAGAGACATCATGCAGCAAGGTCTCACGGCTTGTGGCCACACCGTCCTGAATGCGCCCGATCTCGTCAGATCTCGGAAGCTAAACGGGGCAGGGCCTGGTCAGTACTTGGATGGGAGACCTCCTTGAAATACCAGGTGCTGCAAGCTTTTTACGTCTCCTGGGTAACTTCATCGTAGCTCTTAATACTCTCTTTCTGTCTGGAGGAGATATAATTGAAGTATTGTACACGTACTCGGCTACTTTCAACTCCCTTTGCTGCACTGATATTTTTCCCTCCATTTTTCTTTTTCTTTTTTCTTTTTTCTGGAAGTTCAGTCTATATCCGCCAGCCTTTAAGAGACATCATGCAACCAGGCCTCTCGGATTGCGGACACACAGTCCTGAATGCTCCCGATCTCGTCAGATCTCGGAAACTAAACGGGGAAGGACCTGGTCAGTACTTGGATGGGTGACCTCCTGGAAATACCAGGTGCCGCAAGCTTTTTTCGTCTCCTGGGTAACTTCATCGTAGCTCTTAATACTCTCTTTCTGTCTGGAGAAGATATAATTGAAGTATTGTACACGTACCCGGCTACTTTCAACACCCTTTGCCTCACTGATATTTTTCCCTCCATTTTTCTTTTTTCTTTTTTTTTCTTGCTGGAAGTTCCGTCAATACCCTCCAGCCTTTAAGAGACATCATGCAGCCAGGCCGCTTGGCTTGCAGCCACACCGTCTTAAACGTGCCTGATCTCGTCAGATCTCGGAAGCTAATCGCGGCAGGGCCTGTTCAGTACTTGGATGGGTGACCTCCTGGAAATACCTGGTGCTGCAAGCTTTTACGTCTCCTGGGTAACTTTATCGTAGCTCTTAATACTCTCTTTCTGTCTGGAGAAGATATAATTGAAGTATTGTACACGTACCCGGCTACTTTCAACACCCTTTGCCTCACTGATATTTTTCCCTCCATTTTTCTTTTTTCTTTTTTTTTTTTGCTGGAAGTTCCGTCAATACCCTCCAGCCTTTAAGAGACATCATGCAGCCAGGCCGCTTGGCTTGCAGCCACACCGTCTTAAACGTGCCTGATCTCGTCAGATCTCGGAAGCTAATCGCGGCAGGGCCTGTTCAGTACTTGGATGGGTGACCTCCTGGAAATACCTGGTGCTGCAAGCTTTTACGTCTCCTGGGTAACTTTATCGTAGCTCTTAATACTCTCTTTCTGTCTGGAGAAGATATAATTGAAGTATTGTACACGTACCCGGCTACTTTCAACACCCTTTGCCTCACTGATATTTTTCCCTCCATTTTTCTTTTTTCTTTTTTTTTTTTGCTGGAAGTTCCGTCAATACCCTCCAGCCTTTAAGAGACATCATGCAGCCAGGCCGCTTGGCTTGCAGCCACACCGTCTTAAACGTGCCTGATCTCGTCAGATCTCGGAAGCTAATCGCGGCAGGGCCTGTTCAGTACTTGGATGGGTGACCTCCTGGAAATACCTGGTGCTGCAAGCTTTTACGTCTCCTGGGTAACTTTATCGTAGCTCTTAATACTCTCTTTCTGTCTGGAGAAGATATAATTGAAGTATTGTACACGTACCCGGCTACTTTCAACACCCTTTGCCTCACTGATATTTTTCCCTCCATTTTTCTTTTTTCTTTTTTTTTTTTGCTGGAAGTTCCGTCAATACCCTCCAGCCTTTAAGAGACATCATGCAGCCAGGCCGCTTGGCTTGCAGCCACACCGTCTTAAACGTGCCTGATCTCGTCAGATCTCGGAAGCTAATCGCGGCAGGGCCTGTTCAGTACTTGGATGGGTGACCTCCTGGAAATACCTGGTGCTGCAAGCTTTTACGTCTCCTGGGTAACTTTATCGTAGCTCTTAATACTCTCTATCTTTCTGGAGGAGATATAATTGAAGTATTGTACACGTTCCCAGCTACTGTCAACACCCTTTGCTGCACTGATATTTTTCCATCCATTTTTCTTTTTTTTTTTTTTTTTTTTGCTGGAAGTATCATCAATACCGGCCAACCTTTAAGAGACATCATGCAGCCAGGCCTCTCGGCTTGTGGCCACACCGTCCTGAATGCGCCCGATCTCGTCATATCTCGGAAGCTAAACGGGGCAGGGCCTGGTCAGTACTTGGATGGGAGACCTCCTGGATATACCAGGAGCTGCAAGCTTTTTACGTCTCCTGGGTAACTTCATCGTAGCTCTTAATACTCTCTTTCTGTTTGGAGGAGATATAATTGAAGTATTGTACACATACCCGGCTTCTTTCAACACTCTTTGCTGCACTGGTATTTTTCCCCTTCATTTTTCTTTTTTTTTTGTTGGAAGTTCCGTCAATACCCTCCAGCCTTTAAGAGACATCATGCAGCCAGGCCTCTTGGCTTGCGGCCACACCGTCCTGAACGTGCCCCATCTCGTCAGATCTCGGAAGCTAAACGCGGCAGGGCCTGGTCAGTACTTGGATGGGTGACCTCCTGGAAATACCTGGTGCTGCAAGCTTTTTACGTCTCCTGGGTAACTTCATCGTTGCTCTTAATACTCTCTTTCTGTCTGGAGGAGATATAATTGAAGTATTGTACACGTACCCAGCTACTGTCAACACCCTTTGCTGCACTGATATTTTTCCATCCATTTTTCTTTTTTTTTTTTTTTTTTTTTGCTGGAAGTTCCGTCAATACCCGCTAACCTTTAAGAGACATCATGCAGCCAGGCCTTTCGGCTTGCGGACACGAAGTCCTGAACGCGCCCGATCTCGTCAGATCTCGGAAACTAAACGGGGCAGGGCCTGGTCAGTACTTGGATGGGAGATCTCCTGGAAATACCAGGTGCTGCCAGCTTTTTACGTCTCCTGGGGAACTTCATCGTAGCTCTTAATACTCTCTTTCTGTCTGGAGAAGACATAATTGAAGAATTGTACACGTACCCGGCTACTTTCAACACCCTTTGCTGCACTGGTATTTTTCCCTCTATTTTTCTTTTTTTTTTTTGCTGGCAGTTCCGTCAATACCCTCCAGCCTTTAGGAGACATCATGCAGCCAGGCCTCTTGGCTTGCAAGCACACCGTCCTGAACGTGCCCCATCTCGTCAGATCTCGGAAGCTAAACGGGGCAGGGCCTGGTCATTACTTGAATGTGGGACCTCCTGGAAATACCTGGTGCTGCAAGCATTTTACGTCTCCTGGGTAACTTTATCGTAGCTCTTAATACTCTCTTTCTGTCTGGAGGAGATATAATTGAAGTATTGTACACGTACCCGGCTACTTTCAACACCCTTTGCTGCACTGGTATTTCTCCCTCCATTTCTCTTTTTTTTTTTTGCTGGCAGTTCCGTCAATACCCGCCAGCCTTTAAGAGACATCATGCAGTCAGGCATCTCGGCTTGCGGCCACACCGTCCTGAACGCGCCCGATCTCGTCAGATCTCGGAAACTAAACGGGGCAGGACCTGGTCAGTACTTGGATGGGAGATCTCCTGGAAATACCAGGTGCTGCCAGCTTTTTACGTCTTCTGGGGAACTTCATCGTAGCTCTTAATACTCTCTTTCTGTCTGGAGAAGATATAATTGAAGAATTGTACACGTACCCGGCTACTTTCAACACCCTTTGCTGCACTGGTATTTTTCCCTCCATTTTTCTTTTTCTTTTTTCTTTTTTCTGGAAGTTCCGTCAATATCCGCCAGCCTTTAAGAGACATCATGCAACCAGGCCTCTCGGCTTGCGGACACACAGTCCTGAATGCGCCTGATCTCGTCAGATCTCGGAAGCTAAACGGGGCAGGGCCTGGTCAGTACTTGAATGGGAGACCTCCTAGAAATACCAGGTGCTGCAAGCTTTTTACGTCTCCTGGGTAACTTCATCGTAGCTCTTAATACTCTCTATCTGTCTGGAGGAGATATAATTGAAGTATTGTACACGTACCCAGCTACTGTCAACACCCTTTGCTGCACTGATATTATTCCATCCATTTTTCTTTTTTTTTTTTTTTTTTTTTTGCTGGAAGTTCCGTCAATACCCTCCAGCCTTTATGAGACATCATGCAGCCAGGCCTCTTGGCTTGCAGCCACACCGTCCTGAACGTGCCTGATCTCGTCAGATCTCGGAAACTAAACGGGGCAGGGCCTGGTCAGTACTTGGATGGGAGATCTCCTGGAAATACCAGGTGCTGCAAGCTTTTTACGTCTCCTGGGTAACTTCATCGTAGCTCTTAATACTCTCTTTCTGTCTGCAGGAGATATAATTGAAGAATTGTACACATACCCGGCTACTTTCAACACCCTTTCCTGCACTGATATTTTTCCCTCCATTTTTCTATTTTTTTTTTTTTTTTCCTTTGCTGGAAATTCCGTCAATACCCGCCAGCCTTTAAGAGACATCATGCAGCCAGGCCTCTCGGCTTGCGGCTACACCGTCCTGGACGCGCCCCATCTCGTCAGATCTCGGAACTTAAACGGGGCAGGGCCTGGTCAGTACTTGGATGGGAGACCTCCTGGAAATACCAGGTGCTGCAAGCTTTTTACGTCACCTGGGTAAGTTCATCGTAGCTCTTAATACTCTCTTTCTGTCTGGAGGAGATATAATTGAAGAATTGTACATGTACCCGGCTACTTTCAACACCCTTTGCTGCACTGATATTTTTCCCTCCATTTTTCTTTTTTTTTTTTTTGCTGGAAGTTCCGTCAATACCCGCCAGCCTTTAAGAGACATCATGCAACCGGGCTTTTCGGCTTGCGGCCACACCATCCTGAACGCGCCCGATCTCGTCAGATCTTGGAAGCTAAACGGGGCAGGGCCTGCTCAGTACTTGGATGGGAGACCTCCTGGAAATACCAGGTGCTGCGAGCTTTTTACGTCTCCTGGGTAACTTCATCGTAGCTCTTTATACTCTCTTTCTGTCTGGAGGAGATATAATTGAAGTATTGTACACGTACCCGGTTACTTTCAACACCCTTTGCTGCACTGATATTTTTCCCTTCATTTTTCTCCAATAGTGATAGAAACCTTTGTCCAGCAGGGGGCAGCGAACTGTATTTGACAGTCTCTTTATTTCCTTGCAGGGAGCTGATCCATCAGGCCAGACCAGACGGGGAGGTGCCGGTTGACAGAGCTGCAGAGTCCTGGGTCCTTGGAGCGGTCCGGAGGCCTAGGCGAGTGGAGATTGGGACAGACCGGGAGCGACAGGGGACCTAGCCAGAGGAGTCAGCGGACTCCTCACGGAGTGGGTCCCATCCAGAAGCCCGGCCGACCATCTACCCGGAGCCCGGCCTGATCAGGACTGCTCCCTGCTGACGTCACCAGTCAGGATCCAGGAGAGGCCTCGGATCCCAGGGACCGACCAGGCCGATCGGCAACGTCCCTGAGGGAGGCCTCCTGCAGCAAAGGCCCGGACTTCTTCCCGCAAGGCCCGCTCCCTGCAAGGGCCCCGGAGGTGGAAGCTGCTCCCCAGCCAGGTGGATTTGCCCCGACCTCCGGATTGAGAGCCTCTGGACCCTTCTCCCAGGTAGGAAAGCGCAGCATGGCCCAGCGAACCGCCGCTGTGAGGCGCCATAATGCGGTGCGCTTCAGCCGTGAGGCTGGAGCTGAGACCGCGGCCCTCACCCGGCTGGAGTTCAGCAGGTCCGTGCTGCAGAGGGGCCTGGGCTTTGCCCTTCTGAGCTGAACTGCGTGGTTAAACTGCCTGGACCTAGGGACGTGTTTGAGGTGAGTTTTAAGAACCCTCACGTGCTGGAAAGTTTTTGGAATCTATATAGAGAAAAAAAAGATAGTATGCCCCTGAGTGACTTTGTGGTCGATGCCCTGACTGATAGAGAGATTAAAATAGTAACTATCCAGTTCTATAATGAAGCAGTGGCAGAGTATGATGTAGAAGTATGGCTGAGGAGACACTGTGAGATCCTGTCTGAAAGCAGGAGAGTTAATGATGAGGATGGGGTCTGGACCGGTGCTCGGCGGTGGCAGGTGCGCCTGCAGGTGGAAGTGGCCGCCATCGGCGGAGTACGCCATCTACCAAGCACCGTGGTTTTAGGAGCAAATAGGGGGCTTGTCTTTTATCATGGCATGCCCAAATTATGTTGGAACTGCGGGGCCCTGGGTCATTTAGCCGCAGCCTGTACCGTTGTTAAGTGCAAGGTCTGCGGCGGGGAACATCAGACCAGGGCCTGCAAGCAGGAGAGGGCCTGCAACCTGTGCGGTGGGGGAGGGCACCTCTTTAGGAATTGTCCCTCCTCCTATGCAAATAGGGCGCGGGCCCTCGGGGGTGGTGGAGAGAGAGAAAATCAAGCGGAGGCTCCTCCAAAGGTGATACCCCAAGATGGGGGTAGAGAGGAAACAATCCTCAGGAGCCTCATAGGCTCCCTCTCTGACTCTGGGTCAGAAGTGGAGGCAGAGGGAGAGTGGACAGTGGTAGCGGGGAAGAGAAGGAGGGCTGAGAAGAGGAGCATGGGTAGGGGGGGTATGATGAAAAAAAGGATTCATTCTGCAGATTCTCCCCCCTCTGCCGGCTCCTCCCCCGCTCCAGAGTCCCCTCCCTCTAATTTCTATACGCCCCACTCTGACTCCGGAGAGGAGAGTGGTGGGCCTTCTCCACTGCCCCGAGTGGGCAGCCTGGTAGATGAGAGGCCCCCTAGAAATAACATTCCTCCTGCCCCACAACTGAGACTCTCCCAGGGGAGGGGTCAGGTATGCCCTCCCGGCAGTAGTGGGAGAGCCGCAGGTCCTCAGGAGAAGAGAGTCGGCGCCAGTGTCCTTTCCCAGAAAGACATCAGGGACGTGATGGCAAGGTCACTGGCGCTGGGGGAGGAGGCCTGCGGCGGCAGACAGCCGGGAAGGGAGAGACCACCCCCTCCCCCACCATTAGTTAAAAGAACAACTAGCGGGGTCTATACAGTTTTCTCCCCAGTTGTACATAAAGCCTCTGCCCTGCCATCTGTTCGTCGGGCCTCGGCCTCAAAGGAACCAGGGAGAACCTCCAGCACCACGGGCCCTGAGCCCAGTGGAGTTTTGCCCGCCTTACCGGGTGGCGGGAGCCGAGCCCCCCCCATAGTCTTCCTAGAGGATCAAGCGGTGAGGCAAATGATTGAAATGATGGGTGCTAGCGCTAAGCTAGGTGAGGGAGAAGAGAGGAGTGGGGAAGAGAAAGGTTTCTTTACATGATTGTTACGGAGTGGGTAATTGCCCTCACAGCCATTATGGCATTAACCATTATTTCAATTAATGTGAGGAGCATTGCTGAGGTGAAAAAGAGGACCGATGTTTTAAACTCTCTGGCTGGAATGAAGGCAGACATTATTTGTTTACAGGAGTGCGGCATCCCGTTCCAAAAAGAATATAAAGATCTCCGGGACACTTGGACCCTAGGAGAATCCTTCTGGTCGGGGTCCAATGTGTCCCAAGCGGACGGGATTGCCGTACTCCTGAAAAACCCCTTCTTAACTGTGAAAACATTTAAGGTAATAGAGGCGGGCAGACTGGCCAGCCTCGATTTTAAATACAAGGGGGCTGTATTGAGGCTGGTCAATGTCTATGCCCCCACCAGCCAGAGAGAGAGAGTCCTCTTTCTCCCTCAGCTACGCCCGCTCCTGATCGGCACCTTGCCAGTTATCATTTCAGGTGATTTCAACTGTGCTCTGAGGGATGTAGACCGGAGTAAGCCCCGCAACGATAGATCCAGCAGGGACCTCGCTGCGTTCGTGGAGGACTTTGAACTCTGCAACGCAGGTCGGGACCTGGTCCCCTTGTTCACCTGGGTGAGTTCTTCTGGCTCCTCCTTCTCCAGGATAGATCTCGTCCTCCTCAGCAAGCCACTGGAGAGGACCGCCATGTCTTCGGAGGCGGTCTTCTTTTCAGACCACAGGCTCCTGACGACAGAGGTGCTCATTCCGAGCACACGGGAGTCGGGGCCTGGGGTCTGGAAGCTCAACACCTCTCTGCTCGATGACCCTCGTGTGATTAAGACCTTTAGCAGACGCCTCGAGGAGTGGAGGACCCTGAAGGACCTTTTTGATTCTCCCATAGAGTGGTGGGAGATGATGAAGAAAAGAACCAAGGGCTACTTCATTCAGCTGGGGAAACGGAAAGCTCGCGAGAGGCGGGCGAGATATTCCCATCTAAACGCCCGCCTCCAGCGCCTGAGTCTTTTACAGCTCAGAGGCTTCGACCTAGCTGAGGAGGTGGCCCGGGTCAAACTGAGTCTCTCCGCCCTCTATCGGGAGGAGCAAGAGAAGATCAAGGTCCTTTCCAGGGTCCGCATCATGGAGGACGATGAGAAATGCAGCCGCTTCTTCTTCAAGAAAACGAAGGAGAGGCGGCCTGCAATGTCCTCCATGATCGACTCCTCGGGGCAAGAGGTGGAGGGCAGAGAGGCTGTTGAGACAGTGGTGCGGGATTTCTACAGGGAGTTGTACGACCAGAAGGTGGTGGATCAAAATCTGATCCATCACTTTCTGTCCCTGTTGGAGTCCCGCAATGAGGGGGACGAGGAGGAGGAGGAGGATCCAGAGATCACCACCACTGAACTCTCCCAGGTGATAAAGAGTCTTAACTCTGGAAGGACACCGGGTCCCGACGGGATCCCTGCTGAGTTCCATAAGATCTTTTGGGAGGTGCTTAAGGAAGATCTGTGCCAGGTCCTGGGGTCGATGTACAGAGAGGGCAGATTGGCCCCTTCGATGAAGAAGAGTATCCTCTCCCTTCTTCACAAGAAGGGAGACACGAAAGATCTGAGGAACTGGCGGCCAGTCAGCCTCCTGTGCACCGACTACAAGATACTGGCCAAAGCACTGACGCTCCGGCTGCAGCGGCCACTCCCTCAAGTCGTGGGTCCCGACCAGGTCTGTGGTGCCCGGGGGAGATCGGCGGCCGACAACGCCATGCTGCTCAGGGATGTCGTGGCCTACTCGAACGAGAGAGGGCTTCCCCTGGTCCTAATCAGCTTGGACCAGGAGAAAGCCTTCGACAGAGTGGGCCACGAATACCTGCAGCTTGTTATGGAGAGGATGGGTCTCGCTCTTGGCCTGAGGAAGTGGGTCAAGATCATCTACAGCGGCCTAAGCAGCAGGGTCCTTGTGAACCGCCACCTGACCGAACCATTTCCGGTCAGGTCGGGGGTCCGGCAGGGTTGTCCCCTGTCGGCCCTGCTGTACGTCCTCTGCTTGGAGCCGTTCATGCAGGCGATCCGCCGGGACGTCCGGGTGACAGGTTTCCATCTCCCGGGTTCCGGCGGAGAGCAACTGAAGGCCCTGGCCTATATGGACGACGTGGCCGTGGTCTGCACGGACGCTCCGTCCGTGGCCAGGGTCGAGGAACTGCTGGACGGCTTCTGCAGGGCGACGGGGGCCGCTGTGAACAAGGCCAAGAGCGAGGTCTACCTCTCCAGGGCATGGCCTGTCGGCCGGGGCCCGCCGACCGTGTTCCCTGTGAAGCCGTTTATCAAGGTTCTGGGGATCACGATCGACGGGACCAACACGGGCACCCGGAGCTGGGAGGAGGCCATAGCAAAGGTCCAAAGGAAGATCCACGGCTGGAGCACAAGGACCTTGACGATGGCTGGTAAGGTGCTGGTCGTAAAGGCCATCCTCTTCCCGATACTCCTCTACGTAGGAATGATCTTCCCCCCAGACAAGGTTATCGCAAAACTAGTGACCCGAATTATATTTCGGTTTGTCTGGGGGAGCAAAATGGAGAGGCTGAAAAGAGTGCAGATGGTGAAGGGTACCCTGGATGGAGGCAGGGGGGTCCCGGACGTTGTGCGGCTGATAAAGGCGCAGGGGCTGGCCTATGTGGTCAAGAACATCCAGGCTGCTGGCAAGAAAGTGAGTTTCATGAACCGCTTTTATTTTGCCAGCAGCCTGAGACCATTCGGCCTCTGCGCCATGGATAACACCAGGCCGCACTCGTGGGATCCCCCGCCGTTCTACAGGGCGCTCCGAGCCTTTGCGCTCGAAGTAGGCCTCCATAAAGTCGTGCTGGCCTCCTGGGATTATAAGACCATCTGTAGTCAGATGAGATCTGCCCAGGAGACCAGCCGGATAGAAGATTTCCCTCCCGAAACCTGCCGGTTTATCTGGGCCAACGCTACGCACGTTTGCCTCACGAATACGCAGAAAGATGTCTCCTGGATGGCTGTGAGTCGGTGTCTCCCCACTCGAGTGTTCATGCACAGAAGGGGCATAGCTCCTTATGACACCTGCCCCTATAAGGGTTGCCTGGGGAAGGAGACGGAGGCTCACATCTTTAGTGAGTGCCCCTCCGCCCACAGGGTCTGGCTCCTGTTTTCTCCGTTCCTCCACAGGTTTGCCGTTCCTGCGCGGGCGACCGCCCAGCAGATCTTATACGGTCCTGCCAGGGGATTAACATCTTCCACCCTGAGGTGCTGGTGGCGTGTCGTCTGCGCAGTGAAGCAGGCCCTGTGGGAGGGACGGAATATCTATCTATTCAATAAGCAGGAGCTGGACCCGATTGTCATCGCGCGGAGGGGCATGGTGCTCGTGAGGGACTACGTCAATCTGGAGGTCCATCAGAGGGGCAAGGAGGAAGCCTATAAGAACTGGCATATACAAGATCTGGGGGAGCTCAGGATCCCATGATGGGACCCACCTCTGGGGACGGTCAGTTCCCCATGCTGGAGCCCGAGTCCAAGATCTTTTAACCATTTTATGGATGATTGTTTTTAAAATGATTTTTAAAATGAATCTTAACTGTTTTTAAAGATTTAGTTGTTTTTCAATCACTAATTGTTTAGGGGTTTGTTGCGTTTAGTTTTGTTCTATTTTTTCTTGTCAAATACATTGTCCGTTTTGGATTTAATTTTAAACGCATTGGACCTTTTTTGTTTGTTTTTTATTTTTACCTATTTAATTGTTTCTTTATTTTGTCCAATGCATTTTCAGTTATTTTCAATGTATTTGACTTTTATGTTGGATAGCAGTTTTGATTTAATCACGTTTGTTTTGTTGTTTTGTGCACTTGTTTATTTAAAGTTATGTTTTTTTGTTTTTGATTTTGTTAAATCAAAAAGATTTCAAAATTTTTAAGTGATTTTAAGAATTGATTTTAAAATGCTTTAAATCATAAGCATTAAAAATTTGAATTGTTTTTATTTGAAAAATGTAAAATACTATAAACAATAAAACAGTATTTTACTTTGCTGCACTGATATTTTTGCCTCCATTTTTCTTTTTTCTTTTATTTTTGGTGGAAGTTCCGTCAATATCCGCCAGCATTTAAGAGACATTATGCAGCCAGGCTTCTTGGCTTGCGGTCACACCGTCCTGAACGCGCCCGATTTCATCAGATCTCGGAAGCTAAATGGAGCACGGCCTGATCAGTACTTGAATGGGAGACCTCCTGGAAATACCAGGTGCTGCAAGCATTTTTCGTCTCCAGGGTAACTTCATCGTAGCTCTCAATACTCTAATTCTGTCTGGAGGAAATATAATTGAAGAATTGTACACGTACCCGGCTACTTACAACACCCTTTTTCTGCACTGATATTTTTCCCTCCATTTTTCTTCTTTTTTTTTTTTTTTGCTGGAAGTTCCGTCAATACCCGCCAACCATTAAGACACATCATGCAGCCAGGCTTCTCGGCTTGCGGCCACACCTCCCTGAACACCCCCAATCTCGTCAGACCTCGGAAACTGAACGGGGCAGGGCCTGTTCAGTACTTGGATGGGAGACCTCCTGGAAATACCAGGTGCTGCAAGCATCTTACGTCTCCTGGGTAACTTCATCGTAGCTCTTAATACTCTCTTTCTGTCTGGAGGAGATATAATTGAAGTATTGTACACGAACCCGGCTACTTTCAACACCCTTTGCTGCACTGATATTTTTCCCTCCGTTTTTCTTTTTTTTTTTTTGATGGAAGTTCCGTCAATACCCGCCAGCCTTTAAGAGACATCATGCAGCCAGGCCTCTCGGCTTGCGGCCACACCGTCCTGAACGCGCCCGTTCTCATCAGATCTCGGAAACTAAACGGGGCAGGGCATGTTCAGTACTTGGATGGGAGACCTCCTGGAATTACCAGGTGCTGCAAGCTTCTTACGTCTCCTGGGTAACTTCATGGTAGCTCTTAATACTCTCTTTCTGTCTGGAGGAGATATAATTGAAGAATTGCACACGTACCCGGCTACATTCAACAGCCATTGCTGCACTGATATTTTTCCCTCCATTTTTCTATTTAATTTTATTTATTTTTTTGCTGGAAGTTCCGTCAATACCCGCCAGCCTTTAAGAGACATCATGCAGCCAGGCTTCTTGGCTTGCGGCCACACCGTCCTGAACGCGCCCGATCTCATCAGATCTCGGAAGCTAAACGGGGCAGGGCCTGGTCAGTACTTGGATGGGTGACCTCCTGGAAATACCAGGTGCTGCAAGCTTTTTACGTCTCCTGGGTAACTTCATCGTAGCTCTTAATATTCTCTTTCAGTCTGGAGGAGATATTATTGAAGAATTGTACACGTACCCGGCTACTTTCAACACCCTTTGCTGCACTGATATTTTTCCCTCAGTTTTTCTTTTTTTTTTTTTTTTTTTTTTTGCTGGAAGTTCCGTCAATACCCGCCAGCCTTTAAGTGACATCATGCAGCCAGGCCTTTTGGCTTAAGGCCACACCGTCCTGAACGCGCCCGATCTCGTCAGATCTCGGAAGCTAAACGGGGCAGGCCCTGGTCAGTACTTGGATGGAAGACCTCCTGGAAATACCAGGTGCTGCAAGCTTCTTACGTCTCCTGGGTAACTTTATCGTAGCTCTCAATACTCTAATACTGTCTGGAGGAGATATAATTGAAGTATTGTACACGTACCCGGCTACTTTCAACACCCTTTGCTGCACTGATATTTTTCCCTCCATTTTTCTTTTTTCTTTTTTTTTCTGCTGGAAGTTCCGTCAATACCCGCCAGCCTTTAAGAGACATCATGCAGCCAGGCCTCTTGGCTTGCGGCCACACCGTCCTGAACGCGCCCGATCTCGTCAGATCTCGGAAGCTAAACGGGGCAGGGCCTGATCAGTTCTTGGATGGAAGACCTCCTGGAAATACCAGGTGCTGAAAGCTTTTTACGTCTCCTGGGTAACTTCATCTTAGCTCTTAATACTCTCTATCTGTCTGGAGGTGTTATAATTGAGGAATTGTGCACGTACCCGGCTACTTTCAACAGCCTTTGCTGCACTGATATTTTTCCCTCCATTTTTCTTTTTTTTTTTTTTTTTTTTGCTGGAAGATCCGTCAATACCCGCTAGCCTTTAAGAGACATCATGCAGCCAGGCCTCTCGGCTTGCGGACACACCGTCCTGAACGCGCCCGATCTCGTCAGATCTCGGAAACTAAACGGGGCAGGGCCTGGTCAGTACTTGGATGGGTGACCTCCTGGAAATACCAGGTGCTGCAAGCTTCTTACGTCTCCTGGGTAACTTCATCGTAGCTCTTAATACTCTCTTTCTGTCTGGAGGAGATATAATTGAAGAATTGTACACGTACCCGGCTACTTTCAACACCCTTTGCTGCACTGACATTTTTCCCTCCATTTTTCTATTTTTTTTTCTTTTTTTTTTTTGCTGGAAGTTCCATCAATACCCTCCAGCCTTTAAGAGACATCATGCAACCAGGCCTGTTGGCTTGCGGCCACAACGTCCTGAACGCACCCGATCTCGTCTTATGTCGGAAGCTAAATGGGGCAGGGCCTGTTCAGTACTTGGATGGGAGGCCTCCTGGAAATACCAGGTGCTGCAAGCTTCTTACGTCTCCTGGGTAACTTCATCGTAGCTCTTAATACTCTCTTTCTCTCTGGAGGAGTTATAATTGAAGTATTGTACACGTACCCGGCTACTTTCAACACCCTTTGCTGCACTGATATTTTTCCCTCCATTTTTCTATTTTTTTTTCTTTTTTTTTTTGCTGGAAGTTCCGTCAATACCCGCCAGCGTTTAAGAGACATCATGCAGCCAGGCCTCTCGGTTTGTGGCCACACCGTCCTGAACGCGCCCGATCTCATGAGATCTCGGAAACTAAACGGGGCAGGGCCTGGTCAGTACTTGGATGGGAGACTCCTGGAAATACCTGGTGCTGCAAGCTTTTTACGTCTCCTGGGTAACTTCATCGTAGCTCTTAATACTCTCTATCTGTCTGGAGGTGTTATAATTGAGGAATTGTACACGTACCCGGCTACTTTCAACACCCTTTGCTGCACTGATATTTTTCCCTCCATTTTTCTTTTTTTTTTTTTGCTGGAAGTTCCGTCAATACCCGCCAGCCTTTAAGAGACATCATGCAGCGAGGCCTCTTGGCTTGAGGCCACACTGTCCTAAAGACGACCAATCTCGTCAGATCTCGGAAGATAAACGGGGCAGGGCCTGGTCAGTACTAGGATGGGTGACCTCCTGGAAATACCAGCTGCTGCAAGCTTTTTACGTCTCCTTGGTAACTTCATCTTAGCTCTTAATACTATCTTTCTGTCTGGAGGAGATATAATTGAAGAATTGTACACATACCCGGCTACTTTCAACACCCTTTGTTGCACTGATTTGTTTCTCTCCATTTTTCTTTTTTCTTTTTATTTTCTTGCTGGAAGTTCCGTCAATACCCTCCACCCTTTAAGAGACATCATGCAGCCAGGCTGCTTGGCTTGCGGCCACACCGTCCTGAACGCGCCCGATCTTGTCAGACCTTGGAAACTAAACGGGCTAGGGCCTGGTTAGTACTTGGATGGGTGACCTCCTGGAAATACCAGGTGCTGCAAGCTTTTTCGTCTCCTGGGTAACTTCATCGTAGCTCTTAATACTCTATTTCTGTCTGGAGGAGATATAATTGAAGAATTGTACACGTACCCGGCTACTTTCAACACCCTTTGCTGCACTGATATTTTTCCCGCCATTTTTCTTTTTATTTTTTATTTTTTCTGGAAGTTCCATCAATATCCGCCAGCTTTTAAGAGACATCATGCAACCAGGCATCTCGGCTTGCGGACACACAGACCTGAACGCGCCCGATCTCGTCAGACCTCGGAAACGAAACGGGGCAGGACCTGGTCAGTACTTGGATGGGAGATCTCCTGGAAATACCAGGTGCTGCCAGCTTTTTACGTCTGCTGGGTAACTTTATCGTAGCTCTTCATTCTCTTTTTCTGTCTGGAGGAGATATAATTGAAGAATTGTACATGTACCCGGCTACTTTCAACACCCTTTGCTGCAGTGGTATTTTTCCCTCCATTTTTCTTTTTTCTTTTTTATTTTGCTGGAAGTTCCGTCAGTACCCTCCAGCCTTTAAGAGACATCATGCAGCCAGGCCTCTTGGCATGCGGACACATTGTCCTGAACGCGCCCGAACTCATCAGATCTCGGAAGCTAAACGGGGCAGGGCCTGGTCAGTACTTGAATGTGAGAACTCCTAGAAATACCAGGTGCTGCAAGCATTTTACGTCTCCTGGAAAACTTCATCGTAGCTCTTAATACTCTCTTTCTGTCTGGAGGAGATATAATTGAAGAATTGTACACGTACCCGGCTACTTTCAACACCCTTTCCTGCACTGATATTTTTCCCTCCATTTTTCTATTTTTTTTTTTTTTTTTTTTTGCTGGAAATTCCGTCAATACCCGCCAGCCTTTAAGAGACATCATGCAGCCAGGCATCTCGGCTTGCGGCCACACCGTCCTGAACGCGCCCGATCTCGTCAGATCTCGGAAGCTAAACGGGGCAGGACCTGGTCAGTACTTGAATGTGAGACCTCCTGGAAATACCTGGTGCTGCAAGCTTTTACGTCTCCTGGGTAACTTCATCGTAGCTCTTAATACTCTCTTTCTGTCTGGAGGAGATATAATTGAAGTATTGTACACGTACCCGGCTACTTTCAACACCCTTTGCTGCACTGATATTTTTCCCTCCATTTTTCTTTTTTCATTTTTTTTTGCTGGAAGTTCTGTCAATACCCTCCAGCCATTTAGAGACATCATGCAGCCAGGCCTCTTGGCTTGCGGCCACACCGTCCTGAACGCGCCCGAACTCATCAGATCTCAAAAGCTAAACGGGGCAGGGCCTGGTCAGTACTTGAATGTGAGAACTCCTAGAAATACCAGGTGCTGCAAGCTTTTTACGTCTCCTGGGTAACTTCATCGTAGCTCTTAATACTCTCTTTCTGTCTGGAGGAGATATAATTGGAGAATTGTACACGTACCCAGCTACTGTCAACACCCTTTGCTGCACTGATATTTTTCCATCCATTTTTCTTTTTCTTTTTTTTTTTCTGCTGGAAGTTCCGTCAATACCCGCCAACCTTTAAGAGACATCATGCAGCCAGGCATCTCGGCTTGTGGCCACACCGTCCTGAATGCGCCCGATCTCGTCAGATCTTGGAAGCTAAACGGGCCAGGGCCTGGTTAGTACTTGGATGGGTGACCTCCTGGAAATACCAAGTGATGCAAGCTTTTTACGTATCCTGTGTAACTTCATCGTAGCTCTTAATACTCTCTTTCAGTCTGGAGTAGATATAATTGAAGTATTGTACACGTACCCAGCTACTTTCAACACCCTTTGCTGCACTGATATTTTTCCCTCCATTTTTCTTTTTTCTTTTTTTTTTTGCTGGAACTTCCGTCAATACCCTCCAGCCTTTTAGAGACATCATGCAGCCTGGCGTCTTGGCTTGCGGCCACACCGTCCTGAACGCGCCCGATCTCGTCAGATCTCGGAAGCTAAACGGGGCAGGACCTGGTCAGTACTTGAATGTGAGACCTCCTGGAAATACCTGGTGCTGCAAGCTTTTACGTCTCCTGGGTAACTTTATCGTAGCTCTTAATACTCTCTATCTGTCTGGAGGAGATATAATTGACGTATTGTACACGTACCCAGCTACTGTCAACACCCTTTGCTGCACTGATATTTTTCCCTCCATTTTTCTTTTTTCTTTTTTTTTTGCTGGAAGTTCCGTCAATTACCTCCAGCCTTTTAGAGACATCATGCAGCCAGGCCTCTTGGCTTGCGGCCACACCATCCTGAACGCGCCCGATCTCGTCACATCTCGGAAGCTAAACAGGGCAGGGCCTGGTCACTACTTGGATGGGTGACCTTCTGGAAATACCAGGTGCTGCAAGCTTTTTCGTCACCTGGGTAACTTCATCGTAGCTCTTAGTACTCTCTTTCTGTCTGGAGGAGATATAATTGAAGTATTGTACACGTACCCGGCTACTTTCAACACCCTTTCCTGCACTGATATTTTACCCTCCATTTTTCTATTTTTTTTTTTTTTTTTTTTTTTTTGCTGGAAGTTCCGTCAATACCCGCCAGCCTTTAAGAGACATCATGCAGCCAGGCCTCTTAGTTTGCGGCCACACCATCCTGAACGCGCCCGATCTCGTCAGATCTTGGAAGCTAAACGGGGCAGGACCTGGTCAGTACTTGAATGTGAGACCTCCTGGAAATACCTGGTGCTGCAAGCTTTTACGTCTCCTGGGTAACTTCATCCTAGCTCTTAATACTCTCTTTCTGTCTGGAGGAGATATAATTGAAGAATTGTACACGTACCCGGCTACTGTCAACACCCTTTGCTGCACTGATATTTTTCCCTCCATTTTTCATTTTTTTTATTTTTTTTGCTGGAAGTTCCGTCAATACCCGCCAGCCTTTAAGAGACATCATGCAGCCAGGAGTCTCGGCTTGCGGCCTCACCGTCCTGAACGCTCCCGATCTCTTCAGATCTCGGAAGTTAAACGGGGCAGGGCCTGGTCAGTACTTGGATGGGTGACCTCCTGGAAATACCAGGTGCTGCAAGCTTTATACGTCTCCTGGGTAACTTCATCGTAGATCTTAATACTCTCTTTCTGTCTGGAGGAGATGTAATTGAAGAAATGTACACGTACCCGGCTACTTTCAACACCCTTTGCTGCACTGGTATTTTTCCCTCTATTTTTCTTTTTTTTTTTGCTGGCAGTTCCGTCAATACCCGGCAGCCTTTAAGAGACATCATGCAGCCAGGCATCTCGGCTTGCGGCCACACCGTCCTGAACGCGCCCGATCTCGTCAGATCTTGGAAGCTAAATGGGGCAGGACCTAGTCAGTACTTGAATGTGAGACCTCCTGGAAATACCTGGTGCTGCAAGCTTTTACGTCTCCTGGGTAACTTTATCGTAGCTCTTAATACTCTCTATGTGTCTGGAGGAGATATAATTGAAGTATTGTACACGTACCCAGCTACTGTCAACACCCTTTGCTGCACTGATATTTTTCCATCCATTTTTCTTTTTTTTTTTTTTTTTGCTGGAAGTTCCGTCAATACCCGCCAACCTTTAAGAGACATCATGCAGCCAAGGCCTCTCGGCTTGTGGCCACACCGTCCTGAATGCGCCCGATCTCGTCAGATCTCAAAAGCTAAACGGGGCAGGGCCTGGTCAGTACTTGGATGGGAGACCTCCTAGAAATACCAGGTGCTGCAAGCTTTTTACGTCTCCTGGGTAACTTCATCGTAGCTCTTAATACTCTCTTTCTGTCTGGAGGAGATATAATTGAAGAATTGTACACGTTCCCGGCTACTTTCAACACCCTTTCCTGCACTGTTATTTTTCCCTCCATTTTTTAATTTTTTAATTTTTAATTTTTTGCTGGAAATTCCGTCAATACCCGCCAGCCTTTAAGAGACATCATGCAGCCAGGCATCTCGGCTTGCGGCCACACCGTCCTGAACGTGCCCGATCTCGTCAGATCTTGGAAGCTAAACGCGGCAGGACCTGGTCAGTACTTGAATGTGAGACCTCCTGGAAATACCTGGTGCTGCAAGCTTTTACGTCTCCTGGGTAACTTTATCGTAGCTCTTAATACTCTCTTTCTGACTGGAGGAGATATAATTGAAGTATTGTACACGTACCCAGCTACTGTCAACACCCTTTGCTGCACTGATATTTTTCCATCCATTTTTCTTTTTTTTTTTTTTTCTTTTTTTTTTCTGCTGGAAGTTCCGTCAATACCCTCCAGCCTTTTAGAGACATCATGCAGCCAGGCCTCTTGGCTTGCGGCCACACCGTCCTGAACGTGCCCGATCTCGTCAGACCTTGGAAACTAAACGGGCCAGGGCCTGGTTAGTACTTGGATGGGTGACCTCCAGGAAATACCAGGTGATGCAAGCTTTTTACGTCTCCTGGGTAACTTCATCGTAGCTCTTAATACTCTTTATCTGTCTGGAGGAGATATAATTGAAGTATTGTACACTTTGTCTTAGGGACAGTCTGGCTAGCAGTGACTGAGTGGTTGACAGACAACAAGCAACGGAATGTACGTGCTCTGTGATGTCATAGCAGTCAGCTGAGAGAGGCTCGTGATGTCATCGCTGAGCTGTCTGTCTGTCTGTCTCTCTCTCTCTCTTTCTCTCTCTCTCTCTCTCTCTTCCTCTCAATTCAATTCATTTGTATTGTCAAAGCAATTGGACATACATACATACATATATATATATATATATACATACATACATACATCCATACATGCTAGAAAGTCATTACTATGTTATCTTAAAGGCTAACTAAGCAGAACATATATCATTATAGAACAGAGTTCATAGGTCAACACATGGTTTTAGGGAACAGGCACGTAGGTCATACCGTTTGACATTGTCTCCAAAGTTCTCATCGTAAATAACAAACAGATATCAAACTATCTTCTGGGCTGACCTTCTAGCTTGACCGTATCTTTCTTAAGTATACAAGAGAGAAAAACAGGTGTAAGAAAATAATTTCTAATTTTCCTTCTACACATATATACATACATACATACATATGTAGCGTTATGTTGGGTGTATTTGGATAAGAGCATTTGGGCTCTGAGCTGAAGCACTGATCTAAAGAAGACCTCTCCCCCCCCAAAGTTATCAGATTTCCTTAGCTCATCAGCTTGGAACTGGTTTGCATCAAAGTGACAGTTTTGGGGAGGATGGCACCGAGAAGAGGCCAAATAGTTTGGAATTCTGCTATGAGATGTCTGGAGAAAGGGGCCTGTAGGTGATAAAAACTCTTTGAAGTGGATGAGAGCCGAAATCCCGACATAGAGCTACGAACCCAGGCCAACCGGCATTTCCAAAAGATGGCATGGATTGACATCAGTCATAAATAAAGCCTCCCTCCAATAGGACACTGGGGGCTGAAACCGAAATCCAATCTCAAGAACTCAGGGACCAATCACCTACTGATCTGACAGACTATAAGGAACAGCGGACAGTCTTTCTCTCTCTCTCTCTCTCACCTGAACCAGAAACTCGCTGCCACAGCTCAACCTGTAGCTCTGTTGCCAGAACCGGAATCAGAAACCAACCAAGTCTTTGCCGGCAACAGAAGAGTTAAACTGGGAGAAGGAGATTGAGCGAAGAATTCTTTTAAAGGACTTTATTAAATAAATAACTTTACAGACCCACCTGATCAGTGGAGTTTTACAGCTGGACAATTGACTAAGACGACTGAATACGAAAGTGTCAGTCACTTAAATAGCTATTTGAGTCTTAAGAAACTTGACCCTTGGAACAAACAGGGCCCTGCTTTCCTCAAAGACTTCGTCTTCAAGTAACTACGGTGGAACCCTGCTTACAAAGAAGATTTTGTGCACAACCTTGGAGCCTTCAAACCAATGGAAAATCTGTTTGGAAAAGACTCTACATTCGCGAAACCCCAACTTCCAGTTGCATCGACTGAGTGGAAGTTCTTGGACAAAGCCGAACCGGACTGCCTTTGTTCCAAACCACACGGACCTCGTGCCGTGTGCTGTTATCTGAGCCCAAAGCCAGAGAGGCCTCTCTGCGACGAAGTTCACATAAGTTTAACAGTTTGGAGTTTGTGATTCATGACATTTGAGAAATCAATTAGAAATGTTAATCTGTAATTCATAACTCTAGAATTTGTAATATCATTTAGTTTTCTTAAATATAAATGTGTGTTGCATTAAACTGTTTTGTTGATAATTTTAGAAATAAAATCTGTCAACGCCGAGAAATATCTTCTCATTCCTGTTTAACTGTTTAGTCTGAAATTGACACAAGTTAATAGACATTAGATTATTGGTGGCCCTGCCTATCCTTAATCATTGAATAATAATCAGTTAAGGGAAATTGTGGTAACAAATAGGATCTTTCTCGGCACCTAAACGTAAATGAGACTGATATATATATAACGAGAAGTTACCTGACATAAATACTAACCTGCGTAGTTATTTAATGTCTGACTAATAATACTAACGAGAGACTCACCTTCGTCTTACTAACCGGTATTGTAGTCAATGTGTTTATAACCTTTTTTGTTTAACGATTTGTTAAACGGAATGTACGTGCTCTGTGATGTCATAGCAGTAAGCTGAGAGAGGCTCGTCATGTCATCGCTGAGCTGGCTGGCTGGCTCTCTGTGTGTGTGTGTGTGTGTCTCTCTGTCTGTCTGTCTGTCTGTCTCTCTCTCTCTCTCTCTTACTCTCTCTCTCCCTCTCAATTCAATTCATTTGTATTGTCAAAGCAATTGGACATGCATACATACATACATACATACATATATATGGAAAATAAACAATATGTGTACATCTCTTTCTGCATTAGTGGTGCCCTCACAGATGTGCAAGTTACATGACAGACAGACAGACAGACACACACACACTTTCACACACAGACAGACAGACACAGACACACACAGACACACACACACATACTTTGACAGACAGACAGACAGACACACGCATATTATGGGTCTTTGTTGGGTAGTGAAATGGGTAGCATCAGTCGCAGTGTGGGTAATGTCAGGGAGCCAATCATAGTCCCCGTTATTTGCATATTGTGGCGCAAAGCATTCTGGGAAAAGCAACTAAACACGTTTAGTCATGTATTTGTCCATAGTTTACACATGAGATGAAAGAGACAGTATGACGTGTTGAGCACCTAGGATTCCTCATGTGTATGTGAGGGGCAGAGGAACCGGATCCCAAGTGTGCGTCCCAGGTGCTATAGGTTTCAAAGCATGCAGGGGAATAGGCACCCCACCCTGACACCTATAGAAGACTGGATAGGGAGATATAAATAGCAATGGGGAGACTCTTGTACTTGGTGTGGCTCTATCCATATAGTGGGGCCAGCAGCCACTTAGCAGGTGCAGCAATAGAAGCTCAGCCTGGGGAGACTGGATTTAGCATTTCCTCTCCATTTTGATAACTATCCATAATCATTTCTGCAAAATACTTCTATGATACCTATGTATGTTTTTTACTTGTACTATATTATACTATCAAGTATCAGTGTACACATACAATGTGACCTGTTACATTAATACAGAGGCCAGATCTCTAATAGCCACTGTCCCCTGATATTACACTTTTTTACAATCACTTTGGCACTCATTTCAGAACCTTGATGTCATTTTTCAAAACTCTAGACACTAAACTCACACCCGATGATCAAAATGCACATTTTTCAAAACTCTAACACTTTTTTACAATTGCTTGGATACAATACACATCAACCTCAGATCATTTGTTCATTGAACTAAAATGACACAACTTAACATCAAAGTATTACCATTTCAAAATGCAATTCACACATTACATCTGAGATCACTGTCTATTCATTTCATTACAAAGATCTAACTATCAATTGATACAGCTGCTCAAAATGATAAGTGACTGTTGCATTACTCTTAATGCATAATTTTATGGAAACTGACAAACAATATTCCATGTTTCGATCATGAAAGTTTCAGGATAATGAGATCCATTGACATCAATAAACGAGGAGCATGAACCAGTTGGACTACATTATCTATGGATGTAATATTTCATCATCATTCATCATCATGTAGCACTTTTCCACACCATGTTTGCAGTGTGGAAGGAAAGTTAGAAATGTTTTCTCTAATACCTGTTTTTCTCTCTTGTATACTTAAGAAAGATAAGGTCAAGCTAGAAGGTCAGGCCAGAAGGTAGTTTGATTTCTGTTTGTTATTTACGATGAGAATCTTGGAGACAATGTCAAACAGTATGATTGAAGTGCCTGCTCCCTAATCCATGTGTTGATCTATGAACTCTGTCCTATAATGATATACATTCTGCTTAGCTAACTTTTAAGATAACATAGTAATGACTTTCTGATTATAACCAGCTCTTTGATTTTTGTGTATAAAAGCTCTGACTGTTAAAATGAAGGCAGAGCGACTTTGGGATCTACTTGAGTCACTGTTCCTCTCCACGCTGCGTGTATTAAAGGCATTGCAACTAACGCTCCAACCTGGTTGAAGATGATTGTTCTTCCACATCAGATTTGACATTACTGTATGTATGCAGGCCCTTGTAATTGCTTTTCCAATACTGCCAACTGGTTATTGATGATTGATTTCACATTGTGGTACGAGTATCGAGTGAAATGAGTGCTATCCACCCCAGCAACACAGTGATAACATGGATCCGGCAGGTCATCCAGGTCACAATAGAGGTCAAGCAGTGGGAGGAGGAAGACGTGGTGGTCAAAGGAATGGAAGGGGACATGCACCCCTTCTGAGAGGTGGTCGTGGGCCTCGTCATAGAGGAGGGCTTAGGCCTCACCAGAGAGGCAGCCATGGGCCTCATTTGAGAGGTGTTGGGGGAACGTGGTAGAGGACAAGGCCACGGACCAGACAGCGGCAGCAACAGCAAATAGTGTCCAGTGAAATCCGAGAAATAGTTGTAGAGCATGTTGTAAATCATGGCATGACCATGACTGAGGCAGCTACAATGATTCAATCAAACCTCAGAATCAACTCAGGATCAACTGTGGCCTCAATCATCAGAAATTTCCGTACTGAGAAGCGGCAAGTCTTCAGCATGCACTAAACATTAGGCTACTCTCAATTGTCAAATGACTGTATACTGCATACCAATGTGTAGCACAGAGTATAGTGTGCCTTTTGAAAGAAATGCAGACAGAGTGAAGCAGCTGATGACTGAGTATGTTCAGGTATGTTCAGTTTCAAGATGCCTCTTGTGAAAAATGGTTGTGAGAACCTGAACCTGAACACAGGGCTGATGGAAATTCAGAAGTACAGTAATCAATCCTTTGTTTTACACTAAGCCAGGTGAGGAACACTGCAGTTGACATTTTACTGTAGTTTTGTTCTTTTTTGTAGCTAATTATTGTTGCATGGCTTCAAAGAAACCTATGGTGTGATTTGATTGTATTGCATCAATACATTTCAGATTTTGTTCAATGATTCCACTGTGTCTGTAGTATTCTCTCTACTAGTCCTTTTACAGTGATGTATTTATGTGTAGTACCATAATGAAACATGTATCACATATTTTGTACTACAATATTTAATGATTGTACGAACAACTACACAGTGAAACTATCGGTATCTTCTGTGTTACTATGTTACTATGGTATTTCATGATAAATGAGTTATTTGAACCAACAAGTCTGCAAGTGCAAGGTTTCTTTAAAGATATGAAAGGCTGTCCAATGTTCAAAACATTGTATTGTGCAGTGTTACAAGTGATGACCGTTTTGAGTTTTGTGTCTAGAGTTTTGAAAAATGACATCAAGGTTCTGAAATTAGTGACAAAGTGATTGTAAAAAACTGTATATTCATCCTATTTAATGTGCTCTTTTAAAATGTACTTTTCTTTTTTATGTTGCCATTTCTGTTCTACCAATGTTTCAGTTGTTAGCCAAAGATTGACAGAGTACATCTCATACACACAGGCCAGACAGCAAGGATTTCTTTTTGAAATTCAATTACAAATGCTGCATGAACTCATCAATACGATTAGAGCTCCTGAAAGCAATATAACTAACTCACTCTACAGCATCTCATTAGCAGTGAAAAGAAACCAAGAAAGTTGGGACAGTCGACTGTTTACCACTATGTAACATCACCTTTTCTTTTAATAACACTTATTAAGCACTTGGGCACTGAAGACACCACTTGGTTAAGTTTAGCAAGCGGGATTTCCCCCCATTCATCCATTATGCATTTCCTCAGCTGCGCAACTGCACAGGGCCTTCGTTGTCTTAATTTGCACTTCATAGTGCGCCACACATTCTCAATTCGGATACAGGTCAGGACTGCAGGCAGGCCATGCTAGCACCCGCACTCTCTGCCTACGCAACCATGCGCTTGTAATCTGGGCAGAATGTGGTTTGGCGTTATCCTGCTGAAAAATGCAGGGACGTCCCTGGAAAAGACGATGTCTGGATGGCAGCATATGTTGCTCCAAAATGTGTACATCTCTTTCTGCAAAAATGGTGCCCTCACAGATGTGCGAGTTACATGACAGACAGACACTCATACACACTGTCACACCCACACACACACACACACTTTCACAGACAGACACACGCACACACACTCACTTTCACACAGAGACAGACACACAAACACAGAGACAGACACACACACTTACAGACACACACACACACACACACACTCACTTTCACACAGAGACACACAAACACATACACTTTCACACAGACACACACACACATACATACATACATACATACATACATACATATATAAGGAAAAGAAACAATACATTTAAAAATCACAAAAAGATGTAATAAAGTACAGAAAATCTAAATGTAATAAAATGTGATCTTTAATACACACAAATATGTATGGCTGGTCGGATGCGTCTTGGACTCGGGTTCCTCTTCATTACGTATAATGCTTTTGCCTTTTGCTATAGCTTTCCGTGGAGGGGATCGTGGGTGAGTTTGTACCATTCTTGGGAGGCTCTGCCTTGTTGGGGCGGAGCTGTGATCCAGGTGAACAGCAGATCGGACATAGGTGGGCATGTGGGCGGAGGAGGAAGGCCGGTCAAGCAAATAAGCTTGCTAAGGTACGCAGCAGCAGCAAGCAGCCCCACCATCCAGTCAGCCAGCCAGTCTGGCTGGCAGTGACTGAGTGGTTGACAGACGGCAAGCAACGGAATGTACGTGCTCTGTGATGTCATAGGAGTCACCTGAGAGAGATGTTTGTGATGTCATCGCTGAGCTGGCTGGCTCTGTGTGTCTTGCTGGCTGTGTGTGTGTGTGTGAGAGAGAGAGAGACTTTTTGACTTTTATCAGACTTCATTGCCTGTTTGCAACACGCAATAATTCATACATAAGAAAATAAATAAATAAATAAAAAATAGTGTTCCCCTTTGTTTGTCTCCCCCCAACAAGCATTAACTCCGCCACTGATCTGTACACTTTTAAAGAAAGCAACCCAATACACACAACAAAACAACCATCAAATACTAAACCCTATAAATGAATTACATAATAAAAACCAACTCCCCGTCATACAATTCACAAAGAGCATCATTAATACACCAGACCTGTTCAAAACTCTCCAAATCATTCATCAGCCTGTAATAGTTAAACTCTAGTCTGACTCTGCACTTGACCAGCATGGCAAACACTCTCACTGCATCCTCACTGCCCTCCCCACACACTCTGTTCTTCCTAGTCTTATATACGGCCATTTTAGCCTGGCCCAGCAAGAAGTTTACCAGCTGGTCCACATGTTTGGTCTTTCTGGTGTATCGTGCCCCTAAAATAAAAACCTTTGTGTTAAAAATCAGGTTAAGATCAGTAAAAAGACGAGTTAAAAGACTAAAAATGGGTGACAACCGAGAGCAAGTGCTGAAACAGTGAAACACGGTCTCTCTCTGAGCACAGAATGGGCAGGCGTCGGACACAGCAGGGTTAAGAACAGTAATAAAAGAATTGACAGCAATAATGGTGTGTAACACCCTCCACTGCAGATTGCCAGCTCTCTTATTGAGGGGGGCTTGTACAGGCTTCTCCAGGTGGGCGCAGTGTCTTCCCCCAGCCCCAGCCTGTAAAGTAATTTTAGGAATCACAAAGAAACAGTTGAAAGTGCTAAATAAGTATTTTGATGCACCATATTAATTTAGGAAATTTACATGTTGTTTTTCATCAGCTTCTGTATCTGATGGCTCCACATCACTGGCTGGATTGACAGCAACGACACTCTAAAAAAAGAAGTGTTAAGTTTGAGCATTCAGGACTTGTTTTGAAGATCCTGAATATCACTGGTCCACAATTTATCTGTGAAACTATGGGTTAATCTCCATATACAAAATACTTTTCACACACACTTTAAATTTACAACTAAATTTACATGTTGATGTCTTTCGTCAGCTTCTGTATTTGATGGCTCAATATAACTGGTTGCATTAACAGCAACGGCACACTACAAGAAAATAACATTATATTTAAACATTCAGGACTGGTTTAGCATCACCTCGAATATCCCTAGCCCTTGAGGTCGATTGTTATTGTGGTCTTCAAGACCAGTGCTTCTCAACCTTAGTCCTGGAGGAGGCCCACTGTCTGCTGATTTTCATTACAACAACATTGTAGGTTATATCAGTGACTGTGGTCCTAAAGTACCCCTATGCCTGCTGTTTTTTTTCCAGTTGAGCTCTTAATTACCTAATTGGCTTAACTGAAGCCATTTAACCCTTTTCCCAGGTCTTTGGTTGTTGATGAGTTACAAAGAGCTGGATTGTGGCCCGCCATGACTGGAAGTGAAGAACACTCACTCTAGGCCTTTAACTTAATGTTCATATGTAGGGGCCTATCCATCTGATTTGTTTTTGCACATTTATTAACAGAAAAATTGATGGTATGTGAAATCATCTGAGCTGAAAAATATAATGTTCCACCAATAATAAAATAAATGTATTAATTAAAATTATAGAGATAATAGAATGTTCACAGATTATTAGTTCAGAAAACAAAATATTTTTTTATATCTTAAATAGAATTAACACTCAAATCAGTTGTAGGGTAAACAAGGTCTATTTTTTGGATTGATTTTATAATTATACATGTATGGCTGCATGAAGCTTACCTGAGAATCTGATATTTTAGTAACTTTGTTGCTTCTTGTTGGGTAGTCCACGTTTGCCGCCGTTCTTTTTCTGTAAATGTAAATCAAAAGGCAATAATTACATACTGTAATTAAAATACAAAAAGTATAAACATTGTATTATTATTTTTTTATCCTGTTTCTCCATCTCGATGCTGTTCTTTTTGGAATTGCATATCTAGGTTTACTTAAATACTGTTTATAAGATTGTAAACTCATCATCCAAATTTCTTCATTTGCCAAACTTTATGTAGTGCGCTTGCAGTTTCAGAAGAAGAAAAAAAACTGTAACAGATGGGATATGTAGTACTTTATACTCGAGTGGTCTATGCGATTACACCCTGTTGGTGTTATTAAGAACGCCAAGTACCAGAATGCAGAGCGGGACTGATTTTTGTGCCGTGACTTGTCGGGGGAAAAACGCGCAGAAAAAACGGACGAGAAGGTGAAGGTAGTATGGCGGTGATGCACGCGTTGGTGAAGTGGGAAAGCGGGGTCGACAAAGACTCTTACAGCGTGATTCCCACTGCTTGCTTTCGCAATTTTGATTTATTCAGCATTGCTGATGATGACGAAGAGACGACTCGAAACTTCAGAGCAGAGTGGAGAGACACGAACAAACCTCCAAAAGGTGGATGGCCTGTCCATGAAGCGCAGATCATTATGACTGGTAACAATGTTTATTTAAAAAAAAAACATTAAAGTCTTTACATGCTATTTGATATATACAATCACAGTATATTTGAAATGAATGTTTAAGTTATTAATGTGTTGTACTTCTAACATACTCTTATAACATGGTAGGTGGTGGTGAGGGCGCTAAAAACTCGTCATACTTGACTGGCATTTGTAAGAACGATTTATTGTGTGTTGTGCTTTACAATAAAATCCCCCAAATCACAAAATAAATTAAACCAGATATAATTTAACTTCAGTTTTGATTCAGTGTTGGCTGTTCATCTTAATTTGTATGGTCAAAGCACAGTATTTTTATGACAAATAAATATAATCCCCAAATATCTGTGGACATAATGCAGGGTTTTATTTATTTTATTTTTATTTTAGGAAAAGAAGGCGAACTAAGAAGAAAACTTAATGACCTAACAAAAATGCCCTGTCCTAAAATGAAGAGAGTACCTAAACCAAACAAAAAACTTCAAATTTCAGATGATAGTGACCTTGATGAACCACAGTTACCGGTGAGATAATTACTGCAAATATTAAATAAATGTATTGCAGGATTGTTTTTTTTTAATCATATTCATATATATATATATTTTCATTTTAAACTCTTTTCCTCTCTGAATACAGCACAAAATAAGAAAGAAAACCGATGGAGCTTCAAGAATTAGATCCCGTCATATTCTACAGACATTTAAAGAGTCCAGTGAAGTTGAGCTACAGCAAAACGTTAAGCAGCTCGAAAAGGAAAACACAAGACTTAAAAATGAAAACCAATGTCTTCGAAACCGTATGGTTGATGGTAAGTTTTTTTATTTATAGCAAATAATTCCTTACCTTGATAAATGTTATTCTTCAGTAATTTAGATTCCAGAGTAATGTATTATAGTTGATCATACTGAAGTAATCTAGAACCACAATACAGACTCTTAATGTGCACTGTCTAATAGTTTAATAATACTGATTATTAAATAAAGTTTTTCAACATAACTTCATAATCCTACATTAATGACTATATGCATTACATTAGACCTGGTAATTCTTGTATTTTATCTCTTTTATTTTTTTCGTAGCTAATGTTAATGACCCACAAAAAGGTCAGTTTGCCAATAACATAGAGCAAGTCTCTCAAGTATAATTGCAGGCATTGATGGTTTTGTTTTCACTTTGCATTAAATATATTACTAGAAATGATTATCATTTAATACTAAGGTTTTTTTCTCCAGAGATTCCAGACCTTTTGGACAATCTGAAAAAACTTGTAACAAAAGCCACATTTATCAGCGATGAAGACAAAAGTGTGTCACCATCAAGTGGTTCTGACAGCCCCACAGCAAATTGTTCTGAATCTGACAAAGAATCACCAAAACAGGTATAACACTCTTGGTCTACAATATTACAAAGACAAGGTAAAAATATATATATTGAAAACAAATATTGGTTGTAAACAATCTAATGATGCTACATTATCAGTTATATTCATAGTTATAGTTGATAATAAGAATGTAATTGAATTATGGGTGTCACAGATTCACTGACTTTATTATGTCTGTAAATTAATAAACTTAGAATTGAGACATACTGTGGTCTTTAATAACACATTTCTGTAACAAAATCACAGCCTTACTGATAATGTATTCCACTTAACATAATATAAGAATAGTTTGGGGATAAACTTGTTTTTTATTTACCATTGTCTTTTAGGTGGAAATATTCCCAGGCACTGGAGTTTACATTGACAAACTGTCCTGGATCCTTGCAGAGAGGTGCAGCACGAATACGTCATATGCAAGAACCCTGACGGTTGCTGTCTTTGACTTTCCAACATTACTAAAGAGCAATCTTCGTGGTGGTGGCAGCAAGAGAGATCCAACTTCGGAGACATTAAGATCCTCATTGATGTTATTGAGGATCATATACAGCTGCCTTCGGAAGGACACGACGTGTTTCAGTTGCGGGGCTTTGCAGCCCAGCGGGACCCTCTTAATGCCGGACATCAGCTGCCCGAGCCGGTGCGGATGAACGGAGGGACGTTAGACAGCGTTACCTTCCGGGCAGGAGCAGCGAGCGGCAACACCGGGGTGAAAGTGTCGTCTAACACTGTGCCATTAGCCACTAGCTGATTGAGCAGATCAGTGGTTTTTAAGAAGATAACAATGGCAGCAGACTTGATATTTTCACACCCTGCTACCTCCCCAACCGCTAACACACACTGCTCTAGGGGGCAGAACTGCACCGGAGCGATCTTGACTCCATGGCGTCGGGTCAGTTTTTCAAAAGACGCATTCAGGGGGTCCGACCCCCCGACCCGGGAAGAACTACCGGTACTCCCCCCTCCCCTCCCCTGTTCCCCCACAATAAGAAAAGCACTGAAAACAGAAGACAAAATAAACAAACTGAAAAAAGTAAAGCAACAAAAAAACGCAGCCAAAGGACAGAGCTCTCAGCAGCACTCCCGCTCACTGCAGACCCCTCCCACACACTCCCAGCTGAGAGAGAGAGAGAGTTAGTGTCTGTCTGTCTCTCTCTCTCTGTAGATGCATCATAGGGAACATATGTAACAATCTCTCTTTTTGTTTACCAAAAATGAGAATGAACGTATTTCAAGTGGGTGTTGCCTTGGTTGGAAACGTTTTAAGATTATTTATGAAGTGTAAAGTGGATTTGTCTCAGTTCTCCGTAGTTTTCAATGTATGTGCCATTCAGTAGCGTTCATGTTACAGATGTGCCCTATGCAGTGGTAGGGTCAATAAAATGTCAGTAAAACTTTATTTTAGCAATTATGGAGGGGAAGAACTGCAAATAGAGGGTCCCCACTAATTATCTAACTTACCAACAACGTTTCAAATTAGGTCTTGCGAAGCTGCCAAATAATGCTGTATAATCGTATGTGTCTTCATACACCGGCTGCTATAGTCTGATAGCTTTGATTATATATATATATTTTCTCGTGAACCACAAATGCTATTTGCTTGATTTTTACAGAGTATGTTATAAATACCATTCTTATGAAGCCTGACAAATTGTATGCTGTAATTATGAATATTTTCAAATCATTTGTTTGTTTTTCCTAACATGTTACAAATGTTCCCTATGTGAAAGATGCATTATATCTTAATAACGTCTAAACAATTAAAGATATACAGATTATTATTTTCGGTAAAGTTATAACACATTGCTATTAACTATGTGTGTCAGTAAAAGTTTAAAAAATCCTAACAATTTTTTATTGATCCTGCAAAATAAGTGTTTAGGGAACATTTGTAACATAGTTAGGGTTAGCCACTGGGTAAGGGTTACATCTTCAGCAGTAAGTTTATTCATGTTAATTATTCTCATCAATGTTAAAGAACAATAAGTTCTATCATGTGTGTCGATAAAATGCTGATATTCCATAACGTTTGCTTGTGTATTCTGCAAAACACATATTTAGGGAACATTTGTAACATTAGGGTTACGATTTGCCATAGACGCGGAATGAGTTTGATTGTGATGTTAAATGGGGTTTAAAGACGCAGTCGCCTCGGTGCTGATTACTATTGCTGTGTTTCTCCACTTCTACTCCATGCTTGGGAACGCCCACATCCAGTGACGTCAAAACCGGTGGAAAAGCGGGCCGGTTCAAAAAAGATCAGCTGGATCCCAGGCCGAGCAGCAGCTCCGGCTCCAGCACCGGCACCATGTCGCTGGAAAAGCGCTAAGTGAGCTCACAGTGAGCTCAGTGTAATGTCTGCTCTGGTGAGCTCACAGTGTGACCTAGTCGTGAGTTCACGTCTTCACTGGGTAGTCCTTGACAACTTAATTGACTCAATTCTTGGGCTTAATTGGTCAAAATGACCATTGGTTGAAGGTACTCAGGGACTGATGTGTAGAGAGACTTATTAAACCTGCAGGATTGTGGTTTTCCCAGAACAGAATTAACCAGTGTAGCGTTATGTTGGGTGTATTCTGATAAGAGCATTTTAGCTCTGAGCTGAAGCACTGATCTAAAGAAGACCTCTCCCCCCCAAATTTATCAGATTTCCTTAACTCATCAGCATGTGAACTGGTTTACATCAAAGTGACAGTCTTGGGAGGATGGCACCGAGAATGGGCCAAATAGCTTGGAATCCCTGCTGTGAGATGTCTGGGGAAGGGGGCCTGTAGGAAATAAAAACTCTTTGAAATGGACGAGAGCCGAAATCCCGACACAGAGCTACGAACCCGTGCCAACCGGCATTTCCAAAAGATGGCATGGATTGACATCAGTCATAAATCAAGCCCCCCTCCAATAGGACACTGGGGGCTGAAACCGAAATCCAATCTCACAAACTAAAGAACCAATCACCTATTGATCTGACAGGCCTATAAAGGATAACGCACGGCATCTCTCTCTCTCTCTCACCTAAACCAGTAACTCGCTGCCACAGCTGAACTTGTATCTCTGTTGCCAGAACCGGAACCAGAAACCAACTAAGTCTTTGCCAGCAACAGAAGGGTTAAACTGGGAGAAGGAGATTGAGCCGTACGAAGAATTCTTTTAAAGGACTTTATTAAATAAAGAACTTTACAGACTGCGCTGCCCGCCTGTGCCCAGCCATCCAGCTGGACAATTGACTAAGTCGACTGAATACGAAAGTCATTTAAATAGCTATTTGAGTCTTAAGAAACTTGACCCTTGGAACAAACAGGGCCCTGCTTTCCTCAAAGACTTTGTCTTCAAGTTTATGGTTAAAATACTTAATTTAATCCCTGTATTGTATGGAATAATAATAACAACTGTAAAACATAAGAGAAGGGCCTAATAATAAACACAATGCACAATAGACTAGAACCCTTAGAATATAATAATACGAACATCTTCATGATTAGTATGATTGTACTTTGGATAATATATTAATGCAAGTTGATAACATATTTTACAGAAAATGGGTTTTAGGAATTGTGACCAAAAAACTAAAATAATTGCTTCAGGGACCACTGCTCCTTTTATCAAGACCAATGTATAGCCCACTTTTCTTTTAAATTATGTTTAAAACAAAATTGAAGAAGCAGTGGTTAGTTCTGAATCAAACATATTGACCCCCTCACTCAATCTGTAAGTCCTGCAGCAAACATTGGAATATGCATAGATATTTGCACAGACTGGTATAAATGTCCCTTATAACTAACCAAATGCCATTTTTGTTGTTTGAAAAGTGCCCAACATCTTACCAGTATGTCCTTTTAGTATGTCACAAAGGTTCCCTAAGGCACAGAAACTTAGAATACAGAGCAAACACAAGTTTCAACCATTGAAATACTTACTAATTTGATTGTTTCACGGACATCAATATCTGGACAATCATAAATATCAAGACTGGCCGTTTCTGGTGCACCTCCAAGCAGCACATGGATCATTGCAGGACTTCCGATATGGAGGGAATTAAGTGGTCAGGTTCTCCTTCAAATAACAATGTTTTATCAGTGATTCCTGAGGAGGGAGGAAATCAAATAAGAATACACATCAAATCACATATATATATATACAGTGAGGGAAAAAAGTATTTGATCCCCTGCTGATTTAGTATGTTTGCCCACTCACAAAGAAATGATCAGTCTATAATTGTAATGGTAGGTGTATTTTAACAGTGAGAGACAGAATAACAACAAAAAAATCAAGAAAAACGCATTTCAAAAAAGTTATACATTGATTTGCATGTTAATGAGGGAAATAAGTATTTGACCCCTTCGACTTAGTACTTGGTGGCAAAACCCTTGTTGGCAATCACAGAGGTCAGACATTTCTTGTAGTTGGCCACCAGGTTTGCACACATCTCAGGAGGGATTTTGTCCCACTCCTCTTTGCAGATCCTCTCCAAGTCATTAAGGTTTCGAGGCTGACGTTTGGCAACTCGAACCTTCAGCTCCCTCCACAGATTTTCTATGGGATTAAGGTCTGGAGACTGGCTCTCACCCAAGATTTGACGCTACATGGCCCCGTCAATCGTCCCTTTGATGTGGTGCAGTTGTCCTGTCCCCTTAGCAGAAAAACACCCCCAAAGCATAATGTTTCCACCTCCATGTTTGACGGTGGGGATGGTGTTCTTGGGGTCATAGGCAGCATTCCTCCTCCTCCAAACACGGCGAGTTGAGTTGATGCCAAAGAGCTCGATTTTGATCTCATCTGACCACAACACTTTCACCCAGTTCTCCTCTGAATCATTCAGATGTTCATTGGCAAACTTCAGACGGGCCTCTACATGTGCTTTCTTGAGCAGGGGGACCTTGCAGGCGCTGCAGGATTTCAGTCCTTCACTGCATAGTGTTACTAATTGTTTTCTTGGTGACTATGGTCCCAGCTGCCTTGAGATCATTAACAAGATCCTCCCATGTAGTTCTGGGCTGATTCCTCACCGTTCTCATGATCACTGAAACTCCACGAGGTGAGATCTTGCATGGAGCTCCAGACCGAGGGAGACTGACAGTTATTTTGTGTTTCTTCCATTTGCGAATAATCGCACCAACTGTTGTCACCTTCTCACCAAGCTGCTTGGTGATGGTCTTGTAGCCCATTCCAGCCTTGTGTAGGTCTACAATCTTGTCCCTGACATCCTTGGACAGCTCTTTGGCCATGGTGGAGAGTTTGGAATCTGATTGATTGATTGCTTCTGTGGACAGGTGTCTTTTATACAGGTAATGAGCTGAGATTAGGAGCACTCTCTTAAAGGGAGTGCTCCTAATCTCAGCTCGTTACCTGTATAAAAGGGGACAATATTAGGTATAGATATCCTTAGAGAAGCCGGCACATTAGTGGATGCTAATAATAATTGCATAATATGGACCAATACACACGGGAATAAAAAGAATACACAAAGATACGCAACAAATTGTGCTAGTATCTCACTCACACCGTCAACACCTCATATATGGCCAGACACACCACTTGGACACGTATGTCAGGAATTTCCTGATGTTTGGGCAACACATAAACTAGATTGTGGTCTGGCACAAATTGAACCTATAGTAATCCCAGGTCCAGTACACAAAGCACATAAACAGTATCCTATTAAACCAGAAGCTTTTACAGCAGTTCAGACAATTATTCAAACATTGCAAAATGAAGGAATAATACGCGAAACGCATTCAACCACTAATTCTCCAATCTGGCCAGTGGCAAAACCAGACGGCTCATGGTGACTCACAATTAATTACACACAATTGAATAAAGTTACACCCCGGTTACACCCGATTGTAGCCAATCCCAACACTATATTAAATGATTTGAAACCTGAACACTCTATTTTTACCGTCCTGGATATTAGCAATGGATTTTGGAGCCTGCCACTCCACTCTGATTCCCAAGATAAATTTGCGTTTACTGTATGTGACAAACAGTACACATGGACTAGAGTGCCACAGGGATTTCACAACAGTCCGACACTCTTTCACCAGGCAATGGCCAAGACCTTAGAAGGAATGGATCTGACACCCTGGAATAGTTTAATCATCCAGTACGTGGATGATCTTTTGATTGCGTCTCCTGATGAGTCCTCGGTGTCTTACAAAAGGCAGGATTTAAAGCAAGCCCTAAGAAAGCACAAATAGGCTTAACTAAGGTTCAATATCTCGGACACAACATTTCACAAGGACAAAAATCTATGACGCATAATAGGCAAGAAGCCATTCTAAATATGCCAAAACCACATAATGTTAGGGCTGTGCGTAAAGTTATGGGGCTCCTTAATGATTGCCGCACTTTCATCCCTAATTTCACACAAGCCACAGGTCCGATACAGGCGTTAATCAAAGGGAGCCCAGCTCCCTTGGACCCCATAGACTGGGGACATGAACAGGAAATAGCCTATCGTGTAATAAAACAGGCTCTCAGCAATGCCCCCGCCCTCGGGTTACCAGATCATACTAAACCATTTCACCTCTACTGTTCCCAAGATGGGATCTATTATACAGCAGTTCCGACACGTCCCGTCGCCTATTACTCCACAAAGCAACCTACGGTAGCAGCAGGCATGCATCGCTGTATGGCAGCAGTAGACTGCGCCTCTTGGGCAGTGCAGGCATGCGATTCGATTGTAATGAACACACAGTTGATTCTGCACACAGGACACACGTTAGTTGAATTATTACACACCGGCAAATTGCGTTCAGTCTCCGATAGTAGACGAGCTAGATGGGAAGCTGTTTTGCTCCCCAGAGATAAATCCATACAAATAATAAAAGACACACGAGTAAACCCAGCAGATGGGATGTTAGGGGAGGGAGAAGAGCATACATGCTTTGAGCTGGTTCTCCAGGAGGACCACAGTCGCTTCCTAGAAAACCCCCTCACAGACCCTGACTTGGAACTATATGTTGATGGATCCAGGAAAATAAAAGATGGAATTCCCCACACTGGGTGGGCGGTGGTATTGGATGATAGCACCGTCGTAAAAACAGGATCCCTGCCAGGACACTGTTCAGCCCAAGTGGCAGAACTCGTGGCGCTGACTGAGTCATTAAAAATAGCGAAAGACATTAAAGTTAACATTTTCACTGACAGTCACTATGCATTTGGAGTAGTACACGACTATATGGCAACCTGGGAACGTAGAGGGTTTATAACAACAGCAGGAGAAGTAATCAAAAATTATGAGTATGTCCTTAGTTGAATCATGGACAGATAACAAATGTATCCAAATGACACGCACCTATGTAAATGCCCTTAATAAAACAAAATGTTGGGTTTGTTCCCACATTCCACACGACACTAAGAAAGGGGTTCCAATGATCCCCATTCCAATTCCAGGATTTTCTGATTATTCACAACTTAGAGTTGCCTCTAATGTACGGTATGCATATGATTATGCCTTAGGCATCACAGGAGAATGGTACTTTAGACCGAAGATGGATCAGAATAATCAAAGCAACTACAAAGATACACCAGTCCTCCGGAGGAAAAACCCTCTGGGGATGGCTTGCTGATACCTTTGGTAATCTGGGTATGATTGTGTTACATGGATTGATATCGGTAGTTACTATTCTGCTATGTCTGTATGTTTCTTTTTTATGTCTTAAATACACTGTTCAAAGAGCATCTCAACAACTTTGTAAACCTCATAATGTATCTACTATGGTTACAGCTGCAATTAAAACACCCTCGTTGGCAGACTTTCTCTAAATTTCTACTAAACGACACCGTCCCTCACTCGGGAGGAGCAAAACTCACACACCCATTGACACAAATCTTATTCTATCCCCTTGGTTCTGGAGGCTCCATGTGACTGAGGACAAATGGATTTAGTATCAAAGGCAATAAACCTCATGACTCAAGGAAAACCAAAGGATGCATTGGAAAGATACTATTACAAAGGTCACTCTGCTCCATGAGACACCTTCAGGACATTCTGTACATTCACATTTAGGGACACACACTTATCGCTCTCCCAGACAGCAGGGACACCCTTACACTCGCCGTACACACATATACACCCCACGGGGAAGGGTTGGGATGAAGGAGCTGAAAACGCAGCGTCAAATCTTCCTAACCCCTAAGGGGATTTGCTTGTAACTGACAAACATAACTTTTTGGCTTCTTTCTGCTTTGCTCTATTGCCAAACAGCAGAGAATGAAGACTCTGTATAGGAAGTTGAAGAAAGTGTTTTGTGATAACTATATAATGTTTTATATTAATACTAGCATTAGAAGTAGTTTGTATACAGACTGAGCAGATTAGATTTAGCAGCACAAGTAAAGGGTCAAAAAGGTTGGTTTGTTAGAAACTCCTGTCAGTAATGAAAGATCACACAGTGCCGAAATAGCCTACAGATGTCTGCTGAGAATTTGTTTATGACTTAATCGTTTCTCCAGATAGGCAGGAATTGTTTCTGTTAACGAGCGATTGACACTAGGTAAATGACGACCGTGGGATCGCATCTTCCTAGTGCACATCAAAGACGGACATCTGCTTTGGATCCATCACCTCTTCACGGGAGGACAGATCATAAAACGGACCCGGACCTGTATCTTCTGATTGGATGAACGGCCATAAGATGTTACGTCATTTTCCTATAAAGCTGCACTCATGTTGGTAAACATTAAGTTCTCACTGAAGGAATTATTCCTGACGTGGGGCTTCCGAGCGGCTCGATTAAAGTTCTATTTGCTTTATCTCCATGATTTCTCCACTTATTTCCCACACGGTTCTACACCATATAATCACAGTTTAAACGATATTAAATCAAATCGCAGCCAATCAGCTTTTCTTCATTTTGAAATCATTTAATGAGAGCATTACATTTATTTTGGTAAGACTAAATTAGAATGCATATTTCCTGTAACCAACTAAACACATTTATACATTTTGCTACAAGTAAGACTTTAAAAATAGATCATGTAGTACTGTATACCCGCTGCTACAGCCATCACTGTGATTCTCTCTCCATCACAAAAGAGGCACGTCATCAGGGGCCCAGTTGATAAGGACAGTACAGGAACCTAAAACATGCACTGCAGCAGTCACATGATTCACAGCAAAAAAAATGTTACAATACAGCTTCATGTGAAACCCTCAAAACCCAGCACAGAAGACTGGTGAATAATCATGTACTGGCACTAGGAAACACATGAAAACAAAAAACAATAAGCTCGTACCTTATCCATATTAAGATCTCTTTGTAGTGGCCTTACATAGATCATGGCAGAGCCAATGTGGATTTCTGGGTCCCTTCAATATTTCATGAGTACCCCTCATCAGGGCAAGGAATAACATCCAAGATCCTGAAATCTTCATGAGTTCAAATCCAGCCCCTCACTCAGTTTAGGATACGATTCCAAGAACTGATTTCTGAATCCTTCACAACTGCGCTCACATCCTGACATGAAATACAACTCAAATGTGAATCTAATGAACATCTTACTCACTAATAGACAACCTTGGATTCACAATAGGTTTCTATTCTTTTCATTTGTATAGCATGTGCACGTAGAACAAGCGAATGGATCACAAACGGGCAAATATTCCCGATCTGAATTCCACACATTTCATTAGGAGAGGCATCTGAAAGGATTTGGGGAGCTTTCAAATTGTAATAGTTGATGATATTTCAGTAGCACAGGACAGTGCTTTAATAAAACGTCTAAAATATCCAAGGTACATATAACATTACATGTCACTCATATAGCTGTCTTGTTTTACCAATGTTTCTTGTGCTGTGCAGTATATGTACAACTAAATAACACTTTATAAGATCTGTCTTCTAGTTGTTTTACGGTGCTGCTCCGGTGGCGCTGCGGGTTAAACGCCCAGAGCATCAGAGCGGCGGCGTCGGAGCAGCACTGGGCCCCCAAACAGCGCGGCTCGAAACCTACATAGAGCCAAACATTTTAACCTTTTGACTTGTCCATTATAACCCCAATTAAATCATTAATATCATATAGAACTCTTTTAATAATCATTATTGTAATCATCGCTTCACTGCACCGGCTCTTTTCATGCTGTATTACAGCAGTGCTCTGTTCACACAATCTCTCTCTCTCTCTCTCAATTCAATTCAATTCAATTCAAGGGTGCTTTATTAGCATGACAAATAGTTTCGTAGTGTTGCCAAAGCAGTTAATATTATATACATAAATTGAAAAATAATAAAAGGTAAGAAAAATAATGTATAAATAAAATCTTAATAGACATGTACATTTACTTTATTTATACTTAACAAGTTTACAGCTGGTGCTCCTGTATGTTTTCACAGTGAGCCCCTCAGGCTGTGGCAGGCGGCTACATATTGGGCGGCCAGGGGGGCAGTGTGTCCCTCCCCCAGGAGGATAGCTATTTGTTTTTCATGTATCAATTCAGAAAATGATTTTACAATATTTATGAATTTATTAAAGAATGTGTCCCTTATTTTGGCATATTTATTGCAGTGGAGGAGGAAGTGCATCTCTGTCTGGACCTCTCCTGTCTCGCAGTGACCGCAGCGCCGCTCCTCTCTGGGCAGCCAGCTCTGCCTGTGTCGGCCTGTCTCTATGGCCAGGCTGTGGTCACTGAGCCTGTACTTGGTCAGGATGCGTCTCTGCTTCGTATCTCTGACAGTGAAGAGATACTCTGTCAGGGTGTTTTCTCTGTTTAGGGCCCGATAGCAATCCAGTTTACTTTGGGAATTTGGTTTCATTGTTCCAATGTTCCAGATAGGAGGTTTTGATTATCTTTATGATTTGGTTGACTCTAATTGGGGGCAGGTAAGCAGTGCTGACCTGAAGCTGGTCTCTGTTCGCAGTATTAGCGGGGGTCAGTGCCGTGAGCTTCAGGGCCAGCTGACTCAGGGGACTCTTTTCAGGGCTGAACTCTTGGGTTTGGAGGACCTTGTACTGCAGTGAGTCTGACTCACTTTTCTTCAGGTGCACCAGAATTGCAGTGCTCTTTTCTTTATATTAATGAGAGTTGGGTAGCGGCCTTATTCTGCCCTGCATGCGTGGTTTGGTGTGTTCTTCTTCTGATTGTGTAGAAAGCTCTTCTTGTTTTGTCTTTGAGTGCCTTCACTGCCAGGTTAAAGTCAGGGGTGCTGAGGACCATGTTGAACAATTTAAGCTCAGCCTCCTGCAGTTGTGCGCTGCTGTGTTTGAGCATCTCAGTGCTGATGCTGTCCGGGATGCAGGCTTTTCTGGGTGGAAGTGCCTGGAGCTTTTTAGATATTTCCTGTAGGGTGATTGGAGCATCAGTTGGGTTTTGATTATTTTTAATTGATTGTTCGAGTAATTTCAGTTTTTCCCTGGGTTCAATTTGTTTGTGTGTCAGATCATTTTGTTGGATATCTTTATAAAGCTTTTCAAAGTATTTTTTCCAAATGGTTCCATTTTGTATTGCCAATTCTTGTTGTTTTGTTGAATTTAAATTGTTCCACATTTCCCAGAACTGGATGTTTTTGATTGGATAGGTGCCTTAAATTTGTTCGTATTGATTTACACTCATCATCAAACCATGTCTGTGTGTGTGTGTGATTCTGGTTTATCTTTTTCTTTGTCTTTTTAAGATTTGCCATTGTGGCTGCAATTTGAAATATTTGATTGATATCATTTATGGCCAGATTTAGTCCTGAGATGTCAGGCTGATACTGTGAGCTGAGGAAAGAGTTGATGATGTTGGTTATTTCTGTAGAACTGATTGCTTTGTTAAATTCCTCTGTGCTGTTTGGAGCCCATCTGTATGTTTAATTAAGGTTGTACAGCTTACCGGGCTGTGTCTGTGTGTTGCTGGCCTGACTTCTGCTTTTCAGAATCGATTTGCAATGGTCATTTTGACCAATTAAGCCCAAGAATTGAGTCAATTAAGTTGTCAAGGACTACCCAGTGAAGACATGAACTCACGACTAGGTCACACTGTGAGCTCACCAGAGCAGACATTACACTGAGCTCACTGTGAGCTCACTTAGCGCTTTTCCAGCGACATGGTGCCGGTGCTGGAGCCGGAGCTGCTGCTCGGCCTGGGATCCAGCTGATCTTTTTTGAACCGGCCCGCTTTTCCACCGGTTTTGACGTCACTGGATGTGGGCGTTCCCAAGCATGGAGTAGAAGTGGAGAAACACAGCAATAGTAATCAGCACCGAGGCGACTGCGTCTTTAAACCCCATTTAACATCACAATCAAACTCATTCCGCGTCTATGGCAAATCGTAACCCTAATGTTACAAATGTTCCCTAAATATGTGTTTTGCAGAATACACAAGCAAACGTTATGGAATATCAGCATTTTATCGACACACATGATAGAACTTATTGTTCTTTAACATTGATGAGAATAATTAACATGAATAAACTTACTGCTGAAGATGTAACCCTTACCCAGTGGCTAACCCTAACTATGTTACAAATGTTCCCTAAACACTTATTTTGCAGGATCAATAAAAAATTGTTAGGATTTTTTAAACTTTTACTGACACACATAGTTAATAGCAATGTGTTATAACTTTACCGAAAATAATAATCTGTATATCTTTAATTGTTTAGACGTTATTAAGATATAATGCATCTTTCACATAGGGAACATTTGTAACATGTTAGGAAAAACAAACAAATGATTTGAAAATATTCATAATCATACAATTTGTCAGGCTTCATAAGAATGGTATTTATAACATACTCTGTAAAAATCAAGCAAATAGCATTTGTGGTTCACGAGAAAATATATATATATAATCAAAGCTATCAGACTATAGCAGCCGGTGTATGAAGACACATACGATTATACAGCATTATTTGGCAGCTTCGCAAGACCTAATTTGAAACGTTGTTGGTAAGTTAGATAATTAGTGGGGACCCTCTATTTGCAGTTCTTCCCCTCCATAATTGCTAAAATAAAGTTTTACTGACATTTTATTGACCCTACCACTGCATAGGGCACATCTGTAACATGAACGCTACTGAATGGCACATACATTGAAAACTACGGAGAACTGAGACAAATCCACTTTACACTTCGTAAATAATCTTAAAACGTTTCCAACCAAGGCAACACCCACTTGAAATACGTTCACTCTCATTTTTGGTAAACAAAAAGAGAGACTGTTACATATGTTCCCTATGATGCATCTACAGAGAGAGAGAGAGAGAGAGAGAGAGAGAGAGAGAGAGAGGTGCTAAGGCACATTTGTAACATAAATTAGGGAACATTTGAAACATGCTTAGGGAACATTCATAAGAACATAAGAACATAAGAACATAAGAAAGTTTACAAACGAGAGGAGGCCATTCGACCCATCATGCTCGTTTGGTGTCCATTAATATCTAAGTGATCCATGGATCCTATCCAGTCTATTTTTAAATGTTCCCAAACTTTCAGCTTCTACCACTTTCCATCTTGAATGCCTTGAAGCCCAATTTCCATTTGTGTCCCCTGGTTCGTGTGTCCCTGCTGATCTGGAAAAGCTCCTCTGGTTTGAGGAACCTTTCATGATTTTGAAGACTTGGATCAAGTCCCCACGTAATCTCCTCTGTTCCAGGGTGAAAAGGTTCAGTTCCCTCAGTCTCTCCGAGTAGGACTTTCCCTTCAGACCTGGAATAAGTCTGGTTGCTCTCCTCTGAACTGTCTCTAAAGCAGCAATATCCTTCTTGAAGTGTGGTGCCCAGAACTGTACACAGTATTCCAGATGAGGTCTAGCGCATTGTACAGTCTTAACATTACTTCCCTTGTTTTAAATTCTACACTTTTGACGATATACCCTAGCATTCTGTATGCCTTTTGTATTGCTTCCCCACATTGTTTCGATGGAGAAAGTGAATCCACATAGATTCCTAGGTCTTTCTCATGCATTACTTCATCTAGATCTGTACCTCCCATAGTGTAATTATAGTGGACATTTTTGTTTCCTGCATGTATTACCTTGCACTTGTCCACATTGAATTTCATTTGCCAGGTGTCAGCCCACAACTGAATTTATCTAAGTTCCTCTGAATAGCATGTGCTGCCAAGATTGTATCTGCTAAGCCACCTATTTTAGTATCATCTGCAAATTTGACAAGGTTGCTAAGTATCCCAGAGTCCAGATCATTAATATAGATTAGAAAAAGCAAAGGCCCTAGTACTGATCCCTGTGGAACTCCACTAACAACCTCACTCCAGTTAGAAGTGACTCCTCTAATCTGTTTCCTATACATCAACCAGTTCATAATCCATCTACTTACATGACCCTGAATGCCTACAGCTTCCAATTTGAGGATCAGTCTTTGGTGTGGAACCTTATCAAAAGCTTTTTGGAAATCTAAGTATATCATATCATATGCTTTCACGTGATCTACAGCTGCAGTTGCATGTTCAAAAAAATTTATTAAGTTAGTAAGACATGATCTGCCTCGTCTAAACCCATGTTGACTATCTCCAAGAATATGTTTTTCATTGAGATGCTCCTCTATTTTCTCCACTTTCTTGTGGATTGGTATGAAATTTGCTGTCTTCCAGTCAGTGGGAACATCCCCTGTTCTAAGTGTCATTTGGAATAATCGAGTTAGCGGCCTATACATAATTTCCCTCATTTCTTTAAGTACTGTTGGAAATATCCCATCTGGCCCAGGTGATTTGTTTGATTTTAATTCTGCTAGTCCCTTTAGTACCTCCTCCTTATTTATCCTCATCTCTCTTAGGGTTTGACTGGACTGATTGTCAACCTGTGGCATGTCATCTGTTTTTTCTTTTGTAAAAACCTCTGTGAAATACTCATTTAGAATATTTGCCACATCTTGTTCGTTTTCCAAGATACCTCCATTTTTGCCCTTTATCTGTTTCACCTCCTCCTTAATTGACCGCTTGCTGTTGTAATTTTGAAAAAAGCTCATTGCATTGGTTGTAGCTCCAAGAGCTATGTTTCTTTCTATTTCCCTCTTTGCTTTCCTGATCCCGTTCTTAAGATCTCTTTGCAGCTCAACATATTCTATGTATTTTGTTTCATCACCATCCCTTTTGTATGTGCTATACAACATTTTCTTCCTCTTTATATTTTTTTGCATGCCTCTGGTTTGTATGTATGTATGTATGTATGTATGTATGTATGTATGTATGTATGTGTGGAAGGAAAGTTAGAAATTCTTTTCTCACAACTGTTTTTCTTTCTTGTATACTTAAGAAAGATAAGGTCAAGCTAGAAGGTCAGGACAATGTCAAACAGAATGACCTATGTGCCTGTTCCCTAATACCATGTGTAGACCTATGAACTCTGTTCTATAATGATATATGTTCTGCTTAGTTAGCCTTTAAGATAACATAGTAATGACTTTCTAGCATGTATGTATATATATATATGTATGAATGTATGTATGTCCAATTGCTTTGACAATACAAATGAATTGAGAGGGAGAGAGAGAGAGAGAGAGACAGACAGACAGACTGACAAACAGAAAAACAGACACACACTCAAACACACACACACACAGAGCCAGCCAGCCCGCCAGCTCAGCCATGACATCACGAGCCTCTCTCAGCTGACTGCTATGACATCACAGAGCACGTACATTCCGTTGCTTGCCGTCTGTCAACCACTCAGTCACTGCCAGCCAGACTGGCTGGCTGTCTGGATGGGGGGGCTGCTTGCTGCTGCTGCGTACCTTAGCTAGCTTATTTGCTTGACCGGCCTTCCTACTCCTCTGCCCACATGCCCACCTATGCCCGATCTGCTGTTCACCTGGATCACAGCTCCGCCCCAACAAGGCAGATCCTCCCAAAAATGGTACAAACTCACCCACGATCCACGTTCCCCTCCACGGAAAACTATAGCCCAAAATAAGGGACACATTCTGTAACAACATAATGGATGCCCACCCAACCTGTGACAAAACTGAGAAAAAAGAAAAACACTCAGTCCTCCTGGGGGAGGGACACACAGTCACCCTGGCTGCCCAATATGTCAGCGCCTACCACAGCCTGAGGGACACAGTGACACACGAGCACCGGCTGTAAATATAATGTAAATACTCGTTTGTAATGCATGTCGTTGTATTTCAAAAAAGGAATCTGGAAATAGTAAACCTATTTTCTTTATTTGTATGTATTAAAGATATTAAAGAATAAAGATTAAAGATCACATTTTATTACATTTTCTTTTTCTGTACTTGATTACATGATTCATAATTCTATTATTCATTTTCCGTGTATATGTATATATGTATGTATGTGTGTGTATATATATATATATATATATATATATATGTATATGTATGTATGTCCAATTGCTTTGACAATACAAATTAATTGAATTGAGAGGGAGAGAGAGAAATAGAGAGAGAGAGAGGAATATGAGCTCCTAAAAACATTTGTTTTTATACATAAGCAGATTTAATTTGTCATTTACAAATGAATATATAGCACTATAAACATACACAGAAGACATGGAATAGAAATTCAGAAGAAAAAGTATTCAAAAAATAATAATTTTAAGAAAAACACAAAAAGAAGAAAGCAGAGAGACAGTTCTGGAAGAAAAGTGAGAAAAGAAAAGCTGAAGACAAGAATTGGAGGTAAGACCTTTCACCTATAGAGACAAATTATTAAACAAAAAAATATGTATTAATAAAATAAATAAGCATTCTCAGTAGTTGACTCAGCCAATGAAAATGCAGAGCTCCAATTTGAATAGAGTGACAGTAGGAGAGAGCCCAACTGCCACTGAGACTGATACAAATCTATCGAACAGCAGTCTGACTGCAGAGCTGCCTTTTGAAATCCGATACCCTGAAGACATTCGCTCTGCACAGGCTAAGAAGGACTACAAACAAGCTGTGATGAGAGCATCTCCTGAGACCCTCATCCTAGACTACACCGGTAAAGGAGAAAACAGGGTCAAGAACAATCTACTGTTCTACAGCGCCTTTCACAAAACCCTGTGCCAGACATACCCCAATAACAACAAGAGGGGCATTAGCAGAGGCAGGCAGATCTCAGTGCTGGTAGAGAAAGACACAGACAGTGTGATGCTCACTTTTAATGTATACCACAACGGGACCATCATGGTGCAGGGCAGCGAGAGTAGCCTGGACCAATTATCTCTCGGCTTCCACACCTCAAAGCAGCAGACTGAGGTAGAGAAACGTGCCAGAGCCAGCCACCCTGCAGTCTGCCCCCAGCCACACGGAGCCAGACAGTGCCCCATCTCCCACAGACTGCCCCCCTGTCTCCCCAAAACTCTCCAGCAACATTAAAACACTAAAGGAATGCCTATCAGTGCTGGAGCTGGAGTTTGCGGAGTTCAGGGACTAAAGATGCAGCACAAGGCTGAGATCCATGAGCTGAGAGCAGCAGTGAGAGACCTGGAGGAGCAGAGACAAACCCTGAGGACGGAGCTGCGCAGAGCGAGGGAGGAGCTGACCAGGACACCCCAGCACAGCCAGCTAAGGAGCCTGCAGAGCCAGCTGGAGGAGCTAAGAGAGGAGCTACACATCACTGGAGCACAGAGACTGCACTGCACTGAACCCACAACACCTCCAACCCCTGACACCTCCAACACTGATGCACCCACTGATCCACCCACACTCCCCACCACTCCTGACACCCCCACTATCACCAGACCTGCCACTAATACACAACCCCCTGAAACGCCACTCCCCCAAAACACACCCGCTGCCCCCACCACTCCCGACGCAAACCCGGAGTGGCAGGTCAACACAGAGGTGGTCATTCTGAGCGACTCCAATGGGAAGTTCCTGGATGAGAGGCGCCTCTTCCCTGGGTGAAAAGTGAAAAAGCTTTGGTGCCCGACAGCACAGAGAGCCCTGGAGCTGCTCTCCAAGAGGAGGCTGTGCCAGGTCAAACACATCCTCATCCACACCGGCACTAACGACCTGAGTGCCCGCAGGGGCGATGTGGCCTCAGCCCTGAGACAGGTGGCAACGAAAGCCACAGAGGAATTCCCAACTGCCAAAATCACCATCTCCACACTGCTGCCCCGCACAGACGTGCCCCTGCACATCATCCAGGCCATCAACACAGAAGTGTCCCGAAGATGTGCCCTCCTCCCCAACGTACACCTGGCACACCACTGAGACATCCAGCCACATCACCTGTATGACCACGTCCACCTCAACAAGACGGGTGTGAGGATCTTCGCAAAGGTCCTCAAGGACACAACCCTGGGCCGAAACCCCACACACCCCCACCCCATATCTTGTTCATTTTCCAAAATACTTCAATTTTTGCCCTCTATCTGTTTCACTTCATCCTTTATTGACCTCTTGCTGTTGTAGTATTGAAAAAAGCTCTTTGCATTCGTTATAGAGCTATGTTTCTTTCTATTTCCCTCTTTGCTTTCCTGATCCCTTTCTTAAGATCTATTTGCAGTTCACCATATTCTTTGTATTTTGTTTAGTCTCTATCCCTTTTGTATGCGCTATACCACATTTTCTCTCTCTTCAAATTTTTTTGCATACTTCCATTAAACCATTTTGGCCAATGTTTTTTGGTCCTCAATTTGCTAAGTTTTGGTATAAATTTCTCCTGAGCCTCAAGTAGTATATTCTTAAATATACCCATCCATTTTCAACTGAATCTGATCCAGTGTGCTCCAGTCTACCTCTTCCAAGTGTCGCCTCATACCTTCAAGGTTTGCTTTTCTAAAATTGTAGACCATTGCTTTAGACTTGGGCCTTGTTTCTAGAAAGAATGCCTCAAAGATGACCATATTGTGATCACAGTTTGCTATTGATTCTATAACTAATGTCCCTCTGACTCTATCTAACATCTCGGTTATTTGAAGGGAAATCTGTCAAGGTCACTGTTAAGGTACAACGCTTCAGTTGAAGCAGCCCTTCGGATCCCAGTGAATCGGGCAGTCAGGCCAGTCAGCGTTTCAGCTACAGGGGAGACTTTTCAGCAGGAGACGAGCGCTCGGGAAGAAAAATGCACAGACACAGAAGTAGTCCGTTCGTTTATCTTCAGTTTATTTAAAGTTTCACACAGCCTTTATACAGTCTAACAAACATCTTCAGTGATAGTTACGGGGCAGTCCCGATATGTAGTTACACACCATAATAGTACTGATTTTGCAGTGTTCCCACAAGCAGGTACACATGTCATGCCTCGTGGGAATGTTATTGTCCGAGGATGTGTGTAACCCATAATATATTTGTGTTTCGGGAAGGGGAAAATGTAGCACATACTGTACGAACAACATGTTTTGTGTCTGCCACAGCTGCTTGGATTACAAGCAGTTCTGCAAGCTATTTCAGCAGTGTGCATAAGACATAGATAATAAGTAAAGTTATGAATAACTCACAGTTCCTAACTAGTAACTTACTGGAAAGTTTCCTATATTTTCTAACAGTTATACAGTGGGTATATACAATACATAGGAGGCAATTTTACCCCAACAGTCACCGTTGACAATTGGAAACAGCTCCTCAGTGGAATATGCCAGTAATGAGGACATAAGTGTACAAACATAAAGAAAGTCCTGCTATTACAAACTGCCAGCAAATGCATGTAATGCATTACTCATCTATTCAAAATACCTAGTTTACTGCATTACTATGATTATTATTATCCAATATAGAAATATATTAACACATTAGTCTCAGTAACGTGCATTTTTCACCTTTAATTGTGTGTAATTTCCAGGAAAATAGTGTTGATACATTTTGAATAGTCAGTGAAACATATCAATTTTCAAAGACTTCATGTCCCTCTTAACAGCCCTAGCAAACAATGCATTTACAGCATATTAATAAATAAAGAATACTTTAAGGGGGATGGTGTAAAACATCCATAGGAACAGCAGAGAAACTGTAAGTTAAACATGAACCTGAGATATTTCCACAATGTTTCTGGGTTAAAAAATAGGATCACCAAATAAATAAGCAAGTAAATCTTAAAGTACAGCTATAGATAATTCATTTTTGTAAGGATATTATACATTATTGACAATGTTTTCTGTACCAGTTGTTAAAACCCCTAAAAAGAGCACATTATAAATGGTCAATGTGATATATTTCCAGCACACAATCCCCAAAGAAATGACAGGAATTTAGGACTGTGTTGTGGAAATACCATTTTAACTTGTATAAAAGGAAAGCTTTAAAGTTAATCTCTACTTTCTTTGGGTCTCAAATATTTATTTCTTAATTCCCCTAACTGGTCTTGGTTTGTATCGTTGAAATGCAATTTGATCACAGAATTTATCTATTTAACATGTCAAACAGTAGGTGGCAGAGTTTACATTACATTATTTGTCATTTAGCAGACGCTCTTATCCAGGGCGACTTACATTTGTACCCATTTATTATTATTATTATTATTATTATTATTATTATTATTATTAATATTTTTATTTCTTGGCAGACGCCCTTATCGAGGGCGACTTACAACATAACTGCAAAAATACAGTGAAGTACAATCAATCAATCAATCCATTTTTATTTGTATAGCGCCCTTCGCAGGGTAGCCACAGAGTGCTTTACAGACTGGTAAACATACAACAAACGTAGAGCAAAATAAAAAACATAAATACAATAAAATCAAATATAGACCTGTAAACATTTTACATGATCTAGAATAAAGTGAGTGAACATTTAAGTAAATAAAGCATTTAGGAACGGAGGAGAGAAAAACAAGAAAACTCCTAAGGATGGCATGTAGGAGAAAATGAATCTCTGGGGGTCCACGGCCTAGGGCCTAGGCCTAATGGTTGCCTCCCCTCCAGGCAGTATACTTATTACAGCAGCAAGGAGATCAGAAAGTTCTTTATCGGTGCTGCTGGCTGTGGTCTTCCCTGTGGAGGAGGCCTCTCGCTGGCCATCGGGGGTGGAGGGTTTGGACCATCAATAGGCTTTGGGTTGCGATGGCTCATCAAACCTTGGGTGTGGATGCCCCGTTGACCCTCCATTGTGAGGTGCTTCTGGGATGGGTTGTGCCTCATCAGACGGGTAGGGAGGTGCCAGTCCCTTTAGTGCTTTAAATGTTAATAAGAGCACTTTAAAGTCTATCCTGTAGTGCACGGGCAGCCAGTGAAGAGAAGCCAATACTGGAGTGATGTGTTCATGTTTTTATGTTTTTGTTAGGATTCTTGCAGCAGCATTTTGGACTGAAGTGCACAAATAGCTCTGTTTGTGCTGCCTGACAGAATGGCATTACAGTAGTCCAATCTACATGTAACAAATGCGTGTATCAATTTCTCAGTGTCCTGTAACGAGAGGAATTGTCTTAGTCTAGCAATGTTTCTAAGCTGGAGGAAGGAAGATCTCGACACATTCTGAATGTGTGATTCAAAAGATAGATTATGATCACAGATGACACCCAGGTTTCATGCCATCCCCTTAGGGGAGAAATTAAAGTTATCATTACTCAGTTTTGTTAGTGAATGATGAACAGTTCGATTTTTGTCTCCTAAAATTATGACTTCTGTTTTGTCAGAATTAAGCATAAGAATTTTTTTTCTCATCCATGTTTTAATCTCAGACAGACAGCAGATTCGTTTTTCTAGGTCTATGGTGTTGTTAGGATTTACTGACAGATATAATTGTGTGTCGTCTGCGTAACTGTGAAAGTTAATATTATGTCGTCGAATGATATCACCTAAAGGGAGCATGTACAATGAAAAAAGTATAGGTCCGAGGACTGAGCCCTGTGGGACTCCGTACTTAACCACAGTTAAATTTGAGTGGTTCTCGTTAATCTGTGCATATTGGAGTCTGTTTGACAGATATGATTTAAACCATGAAAGCACATTGCGAGATAGGCCAATACTGTTTTCTAAGCGGTGTATCAAGATTTTGTGGTCGATTGTGTCAAAAGCAGCACTTAAGTCTAATAAAATAATAACACTGGTGTGCCCTACATTGGAGGACTGAAACACGTCATTCAATACTTTTAACAGGGCCGTTTCTGTACTAAGGCCGGAACGGAAGCCTGATTGAAATTCTTCATAAAGATGATTATCGGTTAAAAAAGCTTGCAGTTGGTTTTCAACTACTTTCTCTAGAACCTTAGAAAGGAAGGGAAGGTTTGAGATAGGTCGATAGTGTTTAAGTTGGTTAGGGTCGACACTGGGTTTCTTAAGAAGTGGTTTAATTACAGCTATTTTAAATGATTCAGGAACAGATCCTGAGAATAAAGAGACATTGATAATATTGTGTATTCTGTGAATAATTCATGGCAGAGATTGTTTTAGCAGTTTAGTGCGTATAGGGTCTAGTGCGCAGGTTGTTGTTTTCATTTTAGTAATTAAGGAGACCAATTCCTGGTGATTTACTACGTTAAATGAGTCCAAGGTAGGCAGGGGCTGTGAAGGACTGCATGTGTCAGCTATAGTATCTGTGTATGTTTCCTGTTCTATCTGTTTTCTAATGCTGTTAACTTTGCTATTGAAATGATCCATGAAGTCACTACAGGTGAAATTGGGGGGGATGACCTCTGAAGGCTTTACCTTCTGGTTAGTAAGTGTCGCTATTGTATTAGAAAGAAAACGCGGGTTATTCTTATGCGTCTCTATTAAATTGGAGTAGTAGGCAGACCTAGCAGAGGACAGGGCCTGCTTGTATCTTATTATACTGTCATTCCATGCCATGTGAAGACCTCTAGTTTTGATTCTCTCCATTTACGCTCACATCTACGGCATTCTGTTTTAAGTGAGCGAGTGTGTTCGTCAAACCACGGTGAGTGTTTTGTTGGTTTTTATTTGTCGTGTCCTTAATGGGGCTACTAAAGCAGTGCTTAGTGTATTGTTGAAATTATTTAATAATTCATCTGCAGATCCTTCTTTTGATAAAGCTAGCATTTGGCAACAGGGTAGTGAATTTATGAATAGCAGTGGGATTTAGGCAGCGAGTTTCTATGTTCCTTTCCGTGTGTCTAATTCTACTCCTCCTACAAGGCAATCAATCATTACAAATTAAATTTAGCTAAAACAGCAATTCAAAATAATACATTTTACAATTTTCAATTTACAATTTACACAAGTACAGTAAGTGACATCCTACATCCTTGACAGTGAAAGCTATGTGCTGTCAAGATGTAGGGTCACAGTCAAGGGCTACGGGAAAGGGAGCAAGGAGGAAAACAATCAAGAACGCGAGAAGCATAATACAACTGTGAAGTGCTATCTAGCAGGGATAGAGGACTAATATTACAAGTGCTGTCGGAAGAGATGCGTCTTGAGTAAGTGCCGGAATGAGGTCAAGGACTCTGCTGTTTTGACTTCGGTGGGCAGGTCGTTCCACCATTTAGGTGCCAGGGATGAGAAGGAGCGGTTCTGGAGGAGGCAGAGTTGGTCTATACAACTGGGTATTTTACTGGAGCAATCTAAGTGAAGTACCTTGCTCAAGGGTACAACAGCACTGCCCCACCTGGGATTTGAACCCAAAACCCACAATATGAGTCCAGAGCCCTAAGCACTACTCCACAGTGTTGCATTAATCACAGACTGTACCAAGGCTCCATGTGATTCTTTATTGCACTTATACTGTTATTATTGTTTATTTGATTTAATTTTAATTATTCACTGATTGAGTCGTGTTCTCAAATTGTTTGTTTTCATTGATTGTATTGACTGATTGATTGACTTTAATTGATATTCACTATTATTGAACAGGCAGAAGCTTTGATCCCCAATGCGGCGCACCTGTATCACTGAGCAGCGGCCGCCTTCCCTCATGGCCACTATACCTGTGGACACTCAGCTGGAGATAAAGGCTGCCCTGCCAGAACAAAGGGGCACGGCGGAGCACCAGCAGGGACAGTGACTGCGGGACGGGTTACAGAGGAGAGGATATCGGCTGTGAGGGTGCCAGCCGGTAGGCACTAACTCCTCGCAGGGTCGGAGCGGGTCCCTGCAGATCGGGAGCTGCCTGGAGAAACATTAGCCGCTGGACGCAGTGACTCGACAGCGACAAGAGGATCTAAGGGACTATTACTGGCCAGAGACATTGACTTGGCTTCTACAAGACTGTATTCCTGGACTTGCCTTCTTGGCTCTGCGGTTTCCAGCTTCTCGGCGATAGACGGCACTTTGGGGCTCCGGACCAGCAGCCGGAGGGAGAAGCACATAGCGGACGGGTGAGAGGGACGCGCTCAATATCCCTGTGAGCTTGTGATCGCAGCACTTGCCAGTGAGCGAGCGTGTCCTCCTCCTGAGACTGCTCTTTGTCCTGGATTGGGGCTGCTTGTGCGGACGAGCTGCTCGTTTGTGAGGATCTCTAGCCTGGGACGGAACCGGAGGCCGAGCCGGGTTGGGACTGTGTAATTGAGACCATTCTCTCGCCATTCTCCATCGTTTCATACATACGTTTTTTGATTGTGAATATAGGGGGTATTGTCTGGGCTTAGTTTTATTTGGGAATTTAGTATAGTTTATTCTATTTTCAGCTTTTGTATAGGTTTCTGTATTTTTATTTTTGCCCAGGTGATTAAAGGCAATTTTAATTGTAAAAAAAACATTGAGAGAACGGTCAGATTTCGTGCCCTGCTAGTTGCCCCTGTTGTATTGTACATGGTGAATTTTATTTAATGGACTAGAATAAGACCTTTCTTATTTACTGGTGACGTCTGTCCTGGGACCTTACCTGCAGGGGGAAATAAGTGAGTGGGAGCGAGTCCCCACCTCGCGTAACTCAGTTGGGATGGCGTAGCGAGACTTCATGCGACCCAGTCAGAGGTGATTCTAGGGTATGTGGGGGCCCCAGGCAAAATAAATCCTGATGGTGAAGCCAGGGAGAGCATGGTGGGGTTTCCCATTTGCGACACCCCTGGACCCACTGTTCACTGCCACTCGTGACAATTTTCAGGTTTTTCTGAATGCTTAAACACTAACAGTGATTCTTGAAGTACTATCTCTGAAATAATTAACACTTTTAGGCAATGTATTTAACAAGTGAGCAATGGGTTCAATCAAATATGAGCTGTTATACTGTTGCAGGTATAATTGGGATATTTTGAGATGGAAACCGGTAAGTGCTGTAGTCTTACTGGTACAGTAATATGTACTGTACTTTCATAATGAGAAGGATCTCTCACTACAGTTTCTCAGTCGTTTATACACTGTGACCGAAAGCATGCACAGAGTGATCCGAGGTTCAAGCTAACATCCCAGAACCACTTCTGCAGGACTATGCACACCTTCACCTTGCTTCAACTCAATTGGTGAGTCCAGTTCACTCATGTTGCAAAACATTACTCGCAACTCTCAATGTGTTGGCACAATTGTCATTGAGAAAACACCTGTACCTTTTGTGCAATACATGAGTCATCAGACAAAACTCAAAGTGCTAATGTACTACAACACACTTCACGTCTGCAAACCCATCCATCCATTTTCAAAACACACAATTCCTGTGAGGGTCGCGGGGCAGCCAGAGCCGATCCCGGCAGTGATAGGGCACAAGGCAGGAATACAACCAGGACAGGATGCCAGGCCATCGCTGGGCAACATATACACAGCAATTTAACATAACCTAAACTGCATGTCTTTGGACAGTGGGAGGAAACTGCAGAGCCTGGAGAAAACCCACACGGCACATGGCAAATAATGCGATTAGACTCAGAGAAATCCAAACGTGTATAATAGAGGATAATGGGATGTTTCAGAACATAGACCATGTTTCAATATCCACTATTGATCGTTTGCTGAGAAGGCACAGGATGAGCATGAAGCAAATATATCGTGTACCATTTGAGAGGAACTCTGATCGTGTGAAAGAGATGTGCTACTTTTACATGCAAGTGAGTATGAAACTGTTTCCAGTACTATTGTGCACTTGGAAGAGACAGAGGTCCAGGAAGTGCAGTAATGCACCATGTTCTAATCACTGTTCCTACATGGTCAGAGAATACTCAAGCTTGATGCCAGCGATGACCACATTGAGTTCATCTATGTGGACGAGGTAGGATTCAAGAGGCGGTGCTGGGGAAGGAACATCATTGGCCAGCGAGCAGGTCCCTGGCCAAAGGGGTGGAAACATAACCATGTGGGCTGCTATCAGTCATTGCATTTTGTTGCTTGTTATATATAAATACATTGATAATTTTTGGGTAGGCAGGATCATCCATGCATCCATCCATTTTCAAAACCACTTAGGGTCGCAGGGAAGCTGGAGCTGATCCTAGCACGCATAGGGTGCAAGGCAGGAACACACCCAGGGCAGGATGCCAGGCCAGCACTGGGCAACACACACACACACATACAGGGCAATTTAGTATGGCCAATTAAGCTAACCCACATGTCGTTGGACGGTGGGAGGAAACCCACATGTACACGGGGAAAACATGCAAACTCCATACAGACAGGCAACCCAAGCTGGGTCTTGAACCTGGGACCCCTAGAGCTGTAAGGCAACACACCACTGTGCCACGACTGGCCAGGATCAAACATTGTATAATATAAAGTTCTTTACTGTCTGTGTTGATGGATTCTTTTTGTTTTCCTACATGAATCTTCCATTTTGAGGAGAGAGTTTTATTTTTCTAAACACAGTGTATTCTTAATGCTCAGTGTGAGAAACAGATATGATGTAGGCCAGAATTTTCCCCTGTGTGTGTTTAGCAGATGTGACTTTTTATTATGGGCATTGTGTTAACAGTTTAGGAGTATTGTGGTATAATAGTGTGTATGCAATTGGGAAAAACTATAAAACCATTCAAATGTTTTTAGAGAACTGCAAGAAAACCAGTATCTGGTCGACTGTTCACCCCAGAGCAGGAAACGCACATTGTAAATATAAAATAACTGCATCACACTCAGAGAACTGCAGGACCACATAATGGCAGATAACACACATTCCACAACATCAACAGAGTGAGTCTCTCGGCACTCTCTCGTCTACTGAAACTTAATAGAATTGGGATGAAGCAGCTATACAGAGTTCCTTTCGAACAAAACTCAGACCGTGTAAAACAACTGAGATATGAATATCTGCACGTAAGCTATACTATCCTATCATTGGTACTGGATCTGGAAGTGCACGGTGCTACATCATATTGACTGATCCCTGTCTTTTCATACTGTGCTACATTGTTTTGTCATGGAGCTAGAAGCAGATTCAGTGCATCGTGAGCTAATATATGTGGACGAGGCAGGTTTCAATCTTGCAAAAACAAGCGGCCACGGCAGAAATATCATCGGACACCGTGCAATCATCAACATCCCAGGACAACGTGGTGGCAACGTAACAATGTGTGCGGTCCTTCACCATCATGCAATCCTTGGCCCATACAACACTGCACACATCATCACATTTCTGGACACCCTCCACAAACAGACTAATCCCTAATGACTGGGTGCCAGAAAAGCCCAGGTACGTTATCATCTGGGACAATGTTAGTTTCCACCGGGCTGCTGTGGTCCGCAATTGGTTCACAGGTCACCCACTTTTCATCAAACTCAATCGCCCCCATAATCTGCGTTCTTGAATCCTATTGAAGAATTCTTCTCTGTATGACGTTGGAAGGTGTATGATCGCCAGCCCCACCAACGCATACCCCTTCTACAGGCAATGGAGGAGGCTTGTGGAGACATCGATCAGGGGTCATGCCAGGCCTGGATATGGCACTCCAAGCGATACTTTCCATGCTGCCTGGCTCAAGACAACATCGCATGTGATGTGGATGAAGTCTTATGGCCAGACCCACAAAGAAGGTGAGATGTAGCCTAATTTTTTCTGTTCTTTTTCCTAGCACAAATGTCTTTTCTTCTACTGCATTTTTGTTGTTTGAGGAGTGTTAGAACATTGAGAAAAAGAAAAAAAAACATTCCCCTTATTTGTATTGATAATGGGTTACAGTGAGGGAAAAAAGTATTTGATTCCCTGCTGATTTTGTACGTTTAAGAGAGTGCTCCCTTTAAGAGAGTGCTCCTAACCTCAGCTCATTACCTGTATTAAAGACACCTGGGAGCCAGAAATCTTGCTGATTGATAGGGGATCAAATACTTATTTCCCTCATTAACATGCAAATCAATTTATAACTTTTTTGAAATGCGTTTTTCTGGATTTTTTTGTTGTTATTCTGTCTCTCACTGTTAAAATACACCTACCATTAAAATTATAGACTGATCATTTTTTTGTCAGTGGGCAAACGTACAAAATCAGCAGGGGATCAAATACTTTTTTCCCCTCACTGTATGTTCGGGAATACACATTATTAGTATTATTTTTATTTCTTGGCAGACGCTCTTATCCAGGGCGACTTACAAAATAGAAGCGCAATACAAAGTGCAAGAATACAATTCAGTACAAGGCATCAAACATTACAAATTCAAATTTACATTATACAAGGCAATTCAAAACATAATACATTTTACAACTTCCAATTTACACAAGTAAATACAATAAGTAAAGTCATACATCCTGGAAAGTGAAAGCTAAGTGCTGTCAAGATGTTAGGTCCCAGTCAAGGGCTACGGGAAAGGGAGCAAGGGGGAAATCAATAATACAAGTATTAGTAATACAAGGCAAGAAGCATGGTAAAATGTTGTGAAGTGCTACCTTACAGGAGAGTAAAGGGACTAATATTACAACTAATATATCCTTCCGGCGCTAACTCAAGACATCTTTTCAGACAGTACTTGTAATATTAGTCCCTTTAATCCCCGTTAGATAGCACTTCATAGCATTTTGTCATGCTTCTTGGATTATTGATTGATTTTCCTCCTTGCTCCCTTTCCTGTAACCCTTGACTGTACCTTACATCTTGACAGCACTTAGCTTTACTTTCCAGGATGTATGTCCGCACTTACTGCACTTAACTGTATAAATTGGAAGTTGTAAAATGTATTATATCTTGAATTGCTTTGTTTAATGTAAATTTGAATCTGTAATGTTTGATGCCTTGTATTTAACTGTATTCTTGCACTTTGTATTGCACTTATTTTATAAGTCGCCCTGGATAAGGGCGTCTGCCAAGAAATAAAAAAAATAATAATAATATTGTGTCGGTATCGGGAGCCAGTGGCGGGAGCGGAGCAGTGGAGTAGTGTGTGCGAGGGAAAGAGATTACCAGGCGAGCCGCAGAGTTCTGGATGAGCTGGAGCGGCGGGTAGTAGTTGCAGGCAGGCCGGCCAGGAGGGAGTTGCAGTAGTCCAGGCGGGAGAGGACCAGTGACTGGACGAGCAGCTGAGTCAAGAAGTTGGTGCGGAAGGGACGGATTCGGCGTATGTTGCTCAGGAAGAATCTGCAGGTGCCTGTCAGTGTGGTGATGTGCTGGGTGTAGGAGAGCGCAGGATCAAGAATGACTCCTAGATTTTTAGCGGAAGAAGCAGGAGAAAGTGTGGTGGATTCCAAGGGGATTGAGATGGGGAGATCAGCAGAAGGTGAGGAAGAGTGGGGGAAAAAGAGGAGATCCGATTTAGAGAGGTTGAGCTTGAGGAGGTGTGACTGCATCCAGGCGGAGATAGCAGACAAACAGGAAGAGATGCGAGAAGGGATGAGAGGGTCAGAAGAGGGAAAAGACAGGAAGATCTGGGCATCATCTGCATAGAAGTGGTAGGAGAAACCATGGGATGCGATGAGGGGGCCCAGGGAGCGAGTGTAGAGAGAGAACAGGAGCGGGCCCAGGATGGAGCCTTGGGGTACGTCTATGAGGAGAGGTTGGGGGGTGGATGAGGAACCTTGCCATGTCACTTGGTAGGTCCAGTCGTTGAGGTAGGAGGAGATCCAGGTGAGAGCAGTTCCAGAGATACCGAGGTCAGCGAGGTAGGAGAGGAGGATGGAGTGATCGACAGTGTCAAATGCTGCAGAGAGATCAAGGAGGATGAGGACTGAGGAGAGGGAGGCCGCCCGAGCACACCGGGGGGAGTCAGTGACTGCCAGGAGAGCCGTCTCGGTGGTGATTCTGAGTCTGAGATGTCCAGGGGTGTCACGAAGAGTTGCGAAGGGGAACAGCCTCTAGACAAGATGAGGTCTAACTGGCAGCCTGCACTGTGAGTGGGTGGAGACGGAGAGAGAGAAGTTAAAGGAGTAAAAGAGAGGAAGAAATCCGGCAGAGTGGGAGGGTTTGGAGAGGATGGTAGGTGAGGACAGCGAGGGGAGGGAGGAGAGAAGAAAGTCGAGTTCATCCAGGAAGGTGGTGAGTGGACCAGGAGGACAGTAGAGAACTAGAAGAAAGAGGTGAGAGGGAATTCAAAGCTGTTGGAGGCGATAGAGGAGAGAGAGGGGGGTGGCACAGAGAATAGCAGAGAAGGGGAGAGCAGGAGCCCTATTCCCCCCCCACCCAGTAAGACAGGGGGAGTGGGACAGGACAAACACAGAGGATAAGGCAGCAGGGGTGGATGAGTTCTCCGGGGAGATCCATGTCTCAGTGAGAGCGAGGAAATCCAGAGAGTGGTGGGAGGCGAAGGCGGAGATGAAGTCGGCCTTGTTGGAAGCATACTTTACACATTTGGATGCCTGTGTGTATGTGTGTTTACTACATGTATGAATAAACTTTATTGCAAACTGCTATGCCCTGTACATGAAAAAGCAAAAGCCACAAGTGTTTTTCATTTATACTATCATTCATGCTTAGTTGGCGCTTTGTGTGCCTATTCAAATAATGGTTTGTGTGTACTGTATTGCATACGCAACCTATCGTTATCTTTCAAGTCGGAAGCACTGCCCAAGGGGGGGGGGTTGCTGTATAACAAAGCCGTCGCAGGGGCGGAGGCAGCGAGCTGATAAGGGAGCCTGCCACGAGGTGCACCGCAAGGGTGCCTAGGCAACACAACTCCAGACAGTTACCTCAGGGATCCCGTAGGGCCGCACCTGAGCCGTCCAGGAGCGAGGACCATAGTCACGCTCTACCGGGAGCTGTCTGCTATCAGCATATACAAAGCAGGGCTACAGAGGTTAACTCTTATGCCCTCCACTTACAAGAACAAGGCCGGCTGCTCTACTAGTGCAGCTAGGAGCGAGGCCGTAATCTACTTGCACAATGTCTGGTGTAGGCAATCAAGCACTTGTGCGGCCTCCGCGCAATATCATGGCAGTGGACCCCTGATCCAATAGGAGCGGGTCACAGACCCAATGAGAAAAATACAATATAATACATAGCTGGCTAATCAGAAAGAGTAGCCGAGCTGAACAATATACAATATAAACATATCGCATGACAGGAAGACAGGACAGGAAAACTTCGGAGGTTTCAGGAGAAGCATGCAATCTGCCTTAATGTTTCAAAATAGCCCTATTGTAAATATAAACCAAAGATATTAAATGTTGTAATTTCCAAAACAGGGCAGTTGCCATAATATCAGGTACTGTCAAATGTTCTCTAGCCGAAAACTGTTTTTTTCAGTTTGTTACGCCATGGCGTCCAACTCGTAACACCTTTTTTCACTATGTCACCATAGAGACATTTCAAGCCAGGCAGTTTATTAGGTTTACAAATAATAATAAATAATCTAACTGCTGTTTGACGTCTCCCATGTCAGCTTCTCCTTGTACTGCTTCGAGACAGGACAGAAGATTGCTTTAGTTTCTATGTCGCCACAGTTTCAATGAAGGCACTGTTCCTCGGAAGATGTCACAGAAAATATACAGTATCCTCTTGGACTGGGGCTGGTATTGCGAGACCATGACCGTGCAGGCCCCACACCCCCATCTCCACAGCCATACTTCGTCCCAGTCAGCCTCACTGCGGAGACAAAGGAGTCAAGGAAAAACATCCTTGGCAAGAATTCATGAGCTCGGCAGGATGACGCAAAGAAGGAAATACTACAGAGTAACGACACAATCACCAATCTAGATGTACACGTAATGTCACTTAAGGAAATATTGAAAGTTTAAAGTTTTTAAATACTGATTATCCCCCAGTCCATTATACTGTGGGTGCAAATATTATATTTCCTCATAGTTTACATTTGCTTACTATAGTATGTTTTTCCAAGGTTTTGCATGTAAACAATACATTAGCTGGTCTTCTCTTATAATATTATTATTGTTATACTGTTTAAAGTTATTGGATCCTATAGGGTATAAAGTTAAAAGTCACACATAAAAGAAAACAACAACATGCCAAAAAATGCAACGAAGTATCCCATAACCACAATATGTAATCTTTACATGCAAAAGTTAATAGAAACAAGAATATCGAAGTTGCCATGGTAAGAATACATAATGTCTCCGTATAGAATAGTATTCAAAGTTATACAGTATATCTAACCTTTAATTAGTTATTTTAAATCAAACTTATGTGTAATGATTGTAGGCTATTCATATTGCAGATATTAAACAACTAAAAACATGATCCTAAGTCAAACTCACTAACAAGCCATTCAGCGGTGGTTCTAGCCCCTTTCATCTCGGGGGGCATGGCTGGGGCCAGTTGTAATCGTAGCGGGGCCATCATCGGGGGGGTGTATTGTCCATGATGTTAGTGGTGGGGGGGGTACTGACAGTGTTTTGTCCACGGTGCCAGTTAGGGGGGCCACAGGGGGTATGTGCCAAATTTGAGGTATGTGCCTATCCTGCGTTTTCTTTTCTTTCTTATTTCTTTTTTTTTTTACATACCAAAGTAAAGCTGTGACCTTATTTGGCAAAGTAGGGTTCAGGATTTAAATTCACAGTGGCTACCTGAACTAACAGTAATGGGGCACACAACAAGTAAACAGAGAAAATAACTACACTATTCCTACCCTCCCAAATCTTACAGGACAGGTGAGATGCCCCTACTCCAAGATACTTATACAATAGAAAAACTATGGTAATAATAATATAGCCCAAGACAAAAAATATTAATCTTTCTAGACTGTATTAAAGTTCAGCACTTCGGAAAAATATAATTATTTTGTATTTCAATAAAACAAAAATAATTACTGGTATCCACACACCCAACCAATGTAAATGTCACAGACGGTGTTAATTAGCTCCTTAATCACCATTACTTATTATATTTATATTTCACTTCACTTTATGCAATATGGCTTGTGTATTTTGTTTGGTTCTATATTGCCATTATTTTGTGTGTTGATTATCTTTCACTTTATTGTTTAATTTGTTATTCACTTAGTATTATTTTGATTGTTTGCACGCGTGCCTTATTATTTGTGTTTCTTTGAGCCAATCACCACAGCACAACTCACCTGGGTCCACCTGCACTCTTCACACGCGTCCCCACTTAATCACCCTGCCCTGGGAGAGGAGAGGAGGGAGCGTCTGATACGAGCCGCAGAGACCTCCCACATTGGAAAGTGGACTTCAGCAGACAGGAGGGGAGGTGGCAGACCTGGGAGCAGGACCCAGATCAACACGGCGCACAGGGACAGAATAGTGATGTCGTTCGCGAATGTGCCGGGTCCCATCTGAGAAAGGATGTCTGTTCTTATGTTTTTATTTCTTATAAATGAATACAAGACAGAATAAAAGTATGAATGTTGTGTTGATGTGCTGCGTATGATGACATTGTCCCGGTGCTCCCGTTTGGTGCAGCACACACACCTCAACACAACATTCAGTCAGTGCGAGTGGTGCGGCCGAGCAGTGTGGCGAAAAGTTCATCTTTAATTACGGGTCAGAAAACAAGATGAGTGACAGGCACAAACGAAGTAGCATTTGGATGCATTTTGATAATATAAACAACAAAGGCAGAATGTAAAAATTGTAAAGTATCATATCAAGCAGGGTCTACTAACAACCTTCACAGACACATTAGAATTATAAATCCATCAATGCAGTTGGAAGAAAACAGGCAAGCTAGCATGCCTGCTACTGAAAATGAAAATACCTGTGCGATTACTGGAACCATTGCTGCTGCAGTGCTCACAGCCACCCCTCAGGCATCAGGTACTGCGACCTATTGCAACCCATAGTTCTATAAGCCAATTTATGCCAAAGGCCATGACCCCAGCAAGACCAAACACAATTGATGAGGTATTGGCTAAAATTATTGCAAGGGAATTCCAACCATTCTCAGTCGTGGAGGACAAGGGATTTAGAAGCTACACCCATGCTCTCAATCCAATGTATGTTCTTCCAAGCAGGAAAACACTCTCCCAAACAACTATTCCAAGACTGTATGACAGACAATGTGCTTCACTGCAAGAAAGGGTTAAAAAGGCTACAGCAGTTTGCCTGACAACTGACTGCTGGACATCCAGAGCCACCACTTCCTTCATGTCTGCTACATGTCACTTCATTGAAAATTATAAAAAATGGTGTCCAATCTTCTGGACTGTTTTGAGTTTAGTGGCAGACACACTTCAGATAACTTGGCAGAGGGACTGCTAAGAGTGCAAAAAAAGGGTGGCAAGTAGAAAACAAAGTGGATTGCTGTGTTACTGACAACGCAGCTAACATCACCAAAGCTTTTTAACATCTTGAAATGGACCCACCACCCATGTCTCGTGCACACAATCAACCTGGTTGTAAGAGATGCCCTGAAGGTGATGAAGCCCACTGTGAACAAAGTGAAGGCGATGCGGGAATTCTTCCATAAGAGCACACGAGCCACAGAGAAGTTGAAGTCTTCTCAACGCCAGATGGGTATGCCTGAGCTGAGGTCCAAACAAGAAGGTGGAATTCAACATTTCATATGCTGAAACGGGTTCTGGAGTCCAAGGATGCAATCATCTCTACCTTGGCCATTATCAATGCACCTGTTGATGCTCTGAGCCAAGAAGAGTGGGAGGAAGTGCGAGAGACATGCACTGTTCAGGAACCCTTTGAGCAGTCACTGTGGAGATCAGTGCAGGCAGGTACAATGGACAACTGTTTTTACATTAGTATTACATAATTGCATATTTGAGGTGCATATTAGAGGGGAATGGCAGTAATAATAGACAAGAATAAACTGAACAAAGTCCATATACCACATAATAAAACAAAGCATAATTCTGAGTTTTCTCTTTTTTTTCAGCTACGTGACAGCCTCCAAAATGCTACTCCTGTGCAAGGGTCTGCAGAGAATAACAGCCCACCACCAGACAGGAGGAACAGTAACCAAAGGGAAAGAGAGAGAGTTGGTGACTGCTCTCTGTGCATCTATGGAAAGAAAGTTCCACAGAATGGAATACAATACCGTTCTCTCAGAAACCACCATAATGGACCCAAGGTTCAAACAGCTGTCCTTCAATGACAACAGAGCTGTTGATGAGGCACCTCAAAGAGTAACAGCAGCAGCAAGATGCAGCCCCAGCAGCCAGCAGGCTACACCACTAGGAGGTCAAGAGGGAGAAGAGGGAGCAGGGGCACTAGAAGTGGAGCCACAAACGTCTGCTGTTTGGAGGTTCTTTGATGAAAGAGCAACAGGAGACACTGCAAGAAGGAATCCCACAGCAGATGCTATACTGGAAGTAAGATCCTATCTTGAAGAGCCCCTTATCCAAAGAGCCACAGACCCGCTGAGCTGGTGGGAGACCGAGGCTTCAGTCTACCCACGACTGGTCAAGGTGATGGCAGGGAGACTCTGCATCGTAGCAACATCAGTCCCTTCAGAAAGAATCTTCTCCAAAACAGGGCAGATAATAACAGAAACCGGATCAGCCCCTGTAAGCTGAGGCACTTAGACTTTCTTAATGCCAGTCTGCACTAAAGACAAGGTCACTGGTAATATATACATCTAGAACTGTTGGATGCTGCCGTTATGCGCATTGTAATTCATTTTTTATTTGTTATATGGTTCCATTTTGAGTGTGGTTTGCTTGGAATGGTTTGTGTTTTGGATAGTTCAATATAAATAAAACGTTCAATACACATGTGTAATAGTGTTTGATGTTTTCACATGATTTACGTTTTTTTTTTAATACAAAACATGTAAATTATGGTATTCTGGAAATTATAAGATTAAGTATAATTACATTGAATAAGTGATGTATGTGCACACATACCAATCATAGGTCCAAACATTGCTAAATTTGCCTGAATTATAAAAGCCAGAAGTGGTACTAAATGAAGAGCCATTTGGGAGCCGAAAGAGCCGGCTCTTATTGCTGAATTGAGCCAAATGGTCTGGCTCACTGAAACCAGCCGGAATTCCCATCACTAGGACAGAAGCAGAGAGAGATGGATTCCTCTGGAGGCTACAGTGAGTGCACCTTTGGTTTCGCTGATTTCCATGGAGTGTGGAAACGTAGAGAAGTTTAAGACGCCAAGCTGCGAGTGATTTCCTGCTGTGCCCACCCCTCTCCCCTCCTTGGATTATAAGCGATCGAGGAAAGACATTGAACATTACAGTGTCTGTTTACATACTGGACCTACTAACCTGGGCGCTGTGTTGCTTGGGTATTCCTCCATGCAGTGGGCAGGGCAGCTGGAAACCGGCAAACAGGGAAACCGGCAAACAGAGAAAGCGAGAAGAGGGTTAACATTAACGTTAACGAGGCTGACCCGGCAGTCCACTGTCCAGATTCCGCCCTGCAGTGAGATGGTGCTGTGGGCACAGGTGCCAGAGTTCCCCCACATAGCGGAATACTGTGTCCTGATCGAGGCTTGGGATGAGGAGCGAGAGCGGCAGGTGGCACGGACCATCACGTGGGTATGCCAGGGTAGGGTCCCGTTGCCAGTGTTAAATCTTTTCCCCTACCCTGTAGATGTGCCCCAGCGCTGCCCACTGGCTAGACTCTCCCGTATAGACCAGCAGGACATTATCACTGAGGATGAGGCGACATTCCAGTTCCGATATCCAGACATGGTAGAAGTGGGGGTCCGTCCGGTCCAGACACAGGGGGTGACAGGGACCGTGGACTGGACAGGGGGAGCCACCGACTTGTCCAGGGAGCAGTGAGGATGGTTAGGCCCTGTTGCAAAAGTGGTGTTGCGTCTAGTAATGTAACCATTCCTTATATCCCAGGACATTAGTTTATAGACACTGTTGCACCGTTTGTAGTAGAACACTTGCATTTACTCATAAGGCAGTTCCCTAATCTCAATCCCTTACACTGGTTTATTTATGGACTTCCTTCCTAATTGATAGGGTATTACTGTTTGTGAAAGAACTATTTCCATACAGTCAAAGTTTCATGACATTAGACTTTAAACTAACTCATATCTCATTCAATTATTTATTCATTTATTCTACATCAAGTTATATCTTCAGTAACGTCCGTATTTTCCCACGTTTCATTCAATCACCATCAGAAGCTCTCTGTGCTAAAAGTGGCAGCACATTTGTCTCACACACATCAAACTCGCCTTTTCCTGCTTCCCAAGCCTTATCAACTTACTCAGACCCTCGTCAACTTACTCAAACCCTCTTCAACTTTGGTCAACATTGCTCTGCATTCTAACAGCTATTCTTTCTCCTATTCTTAATTTCTTACAAGAAATGTATTCAGGTTTTTTTATCAATATGTTTTATTTATATTTATACAGATGTCACTCCATTATTCGTTTATTGAAGTCATATATGTACCTAACAAAATATTAGCCAATAGGCCATTGATCTCAATAATGATTCCCATAATCCTAGGACACCTTCTCTTTTACTCTTCCTTTCCATTCTTACTTTTCTCCTGTAAAGCATTTTATATTACTTGAGCTTACTTATTCTATAGTTGTAATCTTATACTTCTGCGGTATCTTACCCTTTTCCTACATCACTCATCTTAAAACCATGGTCTACTTTGACTTTCATTTCAGGTATTATATGCTAGGCACCAATAACCAAACATTTTCTGAAAGACTGTAACATGTCACCAGACTGTTTACATTCTCCTGCTTTCACAGGCTGTCAGGGCTGCACCAGGCTCTCTTCTAGCCTTTCGTTTCCTTGAATTTGACTTTTGACAGAGCTTGTCCATAACATGATGTTTAACAAACAAATTCTGGTTCTTCTTGTGGAGACACCATGACTATTTATGTATTACTATTATTATCCATCTGTTTATTCAATGTATATTTTGGATTACTTTTCTTATAATAGTCTTTCTTTCTGATTTCTGATGCTTGAGGCACTCTGTATAGAGCCAAAGATCCTCATGAATATGATAAATCTGTTGTTACATTTTTAAATATAATTCTAAAATGATTGCCAAAACATAGACATTTACCTTATATCACCTTCAAACTATACATATACATAAACACACAAAGCACATACACATTGATATCTAAAGATAATTCAGATATCCGATCTGTGGCATGTTTTATTGACCCTGCAGTGTCTCAAACAGCCCTTATAACTTATTATTTAAGCTTATGATTAGTTAGAATAAAATGTCAAATAATCCCACTCGATTATTTCATTATTTCACTATCTCAGTTTTCTTGATCCATTGTGAAAAAGTTCTGTTATTTCCTCCTCATCTGTAGAGGCTACATTAGCCCACTCCCCGGTCTGATATTCTCGTAGTAACTGTATCCAAATGTTGGGCGGACATTTAGCCTTCACGATGATGTGTACATCGTGCGGGTGAAGGAGGTGAATAACCATCTTTTCATCTAGAATATCCCAAAAAGTTGTGTTACCCTGGTTTGGTTTTAATTTTGGGAGGGACGCCCATATCATTTCTTTTTCTCCTGGGGAGAAGGGGACATGGGTTTTAGTCGTATAGACTATTGATTGACCTTCCTCTTTACTCTGTCTAGTTTTGACTTGCATGGGTGCAGCTGGGACCGTTTTCAGAGCGGTCAGATCTGGATACAATGTATTATTATAACCAAAATCAGTGATTGATTTATATTCCGGATTATATGGGGGAGGAGCGCTAGCAAAACCTCCTTTTTCATATTCCCATGCTTTGCGATCTAAATCATCCCAATCGGGCCTGTCGTCCTCGGAGTGATCTGTGTCGCGACGCGCTCCTAACACGGCAGCACATCGCGCACCTACACCTTCACCTTTTCTGACCACTTTTCTTGCCCTTCTAATTTGCCTTGTAGTTCTATTAATTCTATCGTATTTTTCACAACTTCTGCTCTCAATTCACATTACTGTTTATGATGATCTTCCATTTCTGTTATTTTCTTTTCTTGATTCTCACCAACCTGACACAATATCACAATTCCTTTCTCTGTCTTATCTGGTTGTTGTTGCTTCCACCAGTCCAGGTGCTCCTTCGAAGACCAGTCTTTCTCCCAACTTCCTTCCAACATTTTCTTCTCTACATTCTGTTTTTTTATTTCTCAAAAAACCAATAATGCTGGTGTCACTCATTGTGACGATTTATCTGAAATATTACATTATTATATATTATATATATATATATATATATATATATTATAATAAAAACAAACACTCTAGTAAGGTACGGACACCCGTACATGACACTGGCTAAGGTAAGGGAACCCATAAACAACCATAAGCACCCCCGGACCTAGGACAGCCTGTAACTTGCTAACTTGCGGTTTTGTTTGCTTCTCATCATTTGCTGCTAGTTGCATGCCAAACGAGTTCGTTCTGTCCAAAATATAAGCTTTTTTTCTTCTAATAAACTCAATACAAATACAGTGCACTAGCAACTATTTCCCTTTCAAAAGTTGTAGTCCCGTTTCAGTTAAAACAAAATGTGTGCTTCAAAGAAAGAAAATACTATTGCTGCTGACTTGTGTTTCTTTTCCCTCTTTACCTGCTCTTATCACAAAGCTTCTCAACACAATCTCAGGTGCAGGTGCACTCTGCGCTATCCTTTGCCCGAGCTTTGTCCAGGAAAACTCACTGTAGCCATCTTAGTTCAACACGGGCTCTCCTTACCTGCGAGTCACACGGGTCCAGTTCACTTTGCAAGTGAACAGTCTCTTCTCAGAAACAATAAGGAAACTTGGAAAGAAACACAATCCCAGGTCGGTGTTAAAAAAAAGTTCTTTGTTTTCATATTAAAAGAAAACATTTGTATTTTCTCTGCACACTTCACAGCTCCAATTAGCACACTCAACTAATCCCTGCCCCCCTCAGAACCGTCAATAAAGAAAGGTACTCACAGTCATTTTAAATATGACATCCTGTAGTGTTTCATTTCAAAATATGATCTTATTATCACTTGAACCAAATAAATCCTTTGACCCACTAATACCAAATTACAGTTAGGGGGGCCACAGGTGTGATTTGAAAATACGATCTTCCATGTCTTTCTGTTGTGTTTTGACCTGGGGATCTGTAATTGTCCAAGTGGCTACTGCACATGTACTTATTTAATATTAAATGTGTTATTTAATTAGGCTTGGTTCTGGTGAGCATGTACAAGACGTCAGCTTTTTAAATAACTGTGTGTATTGGATCATACACATTTTAGAAATACTCTCTCAAACTTCCCGCATTGGTACCTCACCAGGGAGGTAGAAAACAGCAATAGCATTGAAAAAGTGTGATTGTAGTTCTGCTCTTCTGCAATATATTTCTACAAGATCTTTATTGTTATTCTTCTCATTATAAACTACTTAATACATCTCTCGCATAAAGTACAACAGGATAGTGGTGACGTCATTCAGGATTGGATTGCCATTGGTCAAAAGCCCTCTGAGAGAAATTGTGTGGCGACACTCCACACTCTTAGAAGAAATTGTTCTGCACAGAACCATAAAGGGTTCCTCGAGTAATCGCTCTGGTGGATCCCTTTATGGTTCTATGTAGAACCCCTTCAAAGGGGTTACATGAAGAACCCCCAAACATAGCGTTCTATACAGAACCATTCGTTTTAAAATGTTATATATAGAACCCATTCAAAAGGGGGACACGTGCTATACCTGAATTTGTTTTCCAAATACAATCTTTAAAAAATGTATGAGTTCATATATACAAACACACATACACAACGTAGAAATCACACTACTAGTGAAGTAACTTCATTTACATTATATGCCACAACTCCTCAATTTGGAACGCAAAAACAAGACATCTGATGTAAAAGTGTAAACTAATTACGAACAGCACTTTTGATTTTTATCTTCAATTCAGGGGCTACTTATTCGAACAGTAAACTGTATTCTCTCTTCAGAGTGACTGGAATGTTTTTGCCTACATTCAACTTAAATATGAAAGTTTCCAAAAACGGCATAGTTTTCTTTAAGGCTATTCAATGCCAAACACAAAATTCTCTCTGCTTTCAGTGCTTGTCCTTCAGCACAATTACACAGGTTCATGATGTTCTCATTTCAATACATTGTTTTCTTATTTAAACTATTTGACTTTGAGCTTACATTGAGAATAAAATCACTTTTGCAAGTAAAACCTGGCCAAGAAAGGAAGCAGCACTACAATAAAACAATACACAGAATACAAAGCAGTTCCTTCAAAAGTGAAAGTGATAAAGAGTGATGTCTGTCAGTAAATTACGTTGAGATACATATTGGTTATTTTGAATTAGGAGTCCAACGTCAATATCTTCTATTAACAAGCCAAAATACAGATCAGAATTACGGGTAATTGAAAAGAATATGTAGCGCCTAGGTAAGCTTGGATGTGTTCAGAGAAACACTAAAAACGGATTGGCTTTATTTGTGGAATGCAATCCTGAAGAGTATTTGATATTTTGGGTAATAAGCTGACCGAAAATATTAGGAGAGCCATATGCACAAAATAGTATAGTCTCCTAGTGCACGTCACCGCCCTCTATTGCATAATCTACAACACCTTATACATCAAACCCAATTTACTAATATTATTGTTATGCATTCATTTGTCACATCTGCCTTTGCTGGTAAGGATAACAGTACAGGATCATCAAAATGTACTGTAACGAAACCTGTCCTAGTAAGGTCGTGTCCTAACTGGATTTGACAGAGGAGCGTGTAGCTGCCACCACCTTTGGTTTACCGGACGGTCTGGTCGAATAACCCTGGAAGCTAAAATTAGTGATGTTAAAGGGAGAGTGAAAAGCCAAGAGGAAGTATATAACCAAGTCTTTTTAATAACCAATTTAATACGCTGGGTACACAATGTGCAATTTAGGCAAATAGAATAACAATCACAGTATCACTAAACAATCCATAAAAAGTAAATATCCATTAAACAGTTAAGTTAATTTCTCCCTCAAATACATACGACCAATTAATATAATAAAACCGCAATTGACCTTCATTAAAGAAATACTAAAATAAACCATACAATAAACACCAATGTAAGTGAAAAGAAACCACAATATAAACATCAGATAAACCATACAATAAACACACCAATATAAGTTACCACAATTACAACAGCAATTTCAACTATAAAAGCAAAATACAAACTCTTCAATGTAAAGCCAAAAAAAACAAAAAACGGGTTAATTGTTGTTTTAGATCAATTGATTGGAATATAGCTAATAGGATCAGCACAATCCAATCAATCAATCACTCACTTGGCCCTGTTACACAGACTGATTAATAGCAGTATGTTTAAGTCTAACCATAAATTCATAAATTAAAGCAAAGAAACTGTTACTATGTTTAAACTTGGTTTTATACAAGTCCTTGCCCAATGAAAACATGTAATCAAATACACATAATCCCACAAACAAACACATATAGATTTAAAATAGAGTCAGAGAGCTCCCGTCAACTGAACAGCTCCCCAGCATTTGGCGCACACTGCACACTGCACACTGCACACTGCACACTGCACACTGCACATGTAAAAACAAGCAGCCCCCTATTATCTGCACACAAACCAACACAAGCAATGCTAGCCGTAGAAAGAGTCTCTCTTGTGTCTTCTGAGCACTGCTTATATCCCCATCTGCTCCCGGTATGACATCCCGTGATTGGTCGCAATGCTCAGTCCAATTAGGGTTAATAAGAGCCAATTCAATCAGTGACAGAGCCGACTGGCTCATCACAGTACTACTATATTTACAGCATGACATAACAGCGCGGCGCTGGAGCGGGAAAGTGCGCTTCTTTTTGCACATCGTCTACATGCGCGAAAAGCCTGGACACTTGGGCTAAAAAAAAAGACAAACATAGAAAGTGTGAAATATGAACGTTAACATTGTAGCGCAAACATTGGGCTTCGAGCCACGTGTAACAGACAGTGCGATTCAGAACAAAGTCAAAAATAGCTTCTGCACAACAATACAACTCTTAGCTAGTAAATTCATGTGGAAAATGGACGCCCCGTCTACAGGGCTGCGGCAAGTCGTGGCCTATTTGTTGGGGAAGGATGTTGAGCTCGGTTTTCCAAACGAGCCGCTGCATATTGACCTATGTCTATTGTCTAAATGTCTATTTATTTATTGATGTATTCATTTATTTATTTCAACATGTATTGATTCATTGATTATTTTCTCTGTGTATTCATTTTTAATTCTGGCATGGATTATCCTGCATACAAAAGCAAAGGCCCGGGACAGTGCGAGCATGACTTATACAGCGCAGTGCAATCATGGTCGCTGCTTGACATCGTCCTGCAAATAAAAAAACACTGGCTGGATGTCAAGTCACACATTGCCGGGCCAGACCTCGAACCCGGATCCTCCGGATCGTCACCCTGCTGCTCTCCAGCTGAGCTACTCCGGCAACGGAACATCGGCGCGGAAGGGCGCTATTAACTGTGCGCTGTTTCTGCCGTCACTCATCTCCTGCAATGCCGTGTTTATGTGAGAGCTGTGACGCGCTGTAGCAGCAACTACATGTTTACTACATCTCATCTCCTCTGGGGTTTCAGTGTTTGTGAGACGGTGACACTAAACGCTGAAGTATAATGTCGGCCAATAAGCGCACTGGACACCGCCCACTGGCTGTGATTGACACAGCGGGCTTGTATGACGTCATTCACTGCTACAATGATCGAGCGCAGAGATACACCGTGGTCGTGCAAAAATGCTTTTTCTACTCTTGCGGTTTTTATTTTACACTACAGGAATAAATAACTAAACCAATATTAAATACATAGATACATGTCCCTGCCGATTCCAATGTTGGCGATTCATTGAACATGTAGCACTATTTGCACATGCATGTATTTATTGTCTCACATTAGAGATGAGATGTAGAAAACATGTAGTTGCTGCTACAGCGCGTCACAGCTCTCACAAACACGGCATTGCACATGCCTGTAGCCAAAGTCCGTTTTTTTGTCTTCATTAAAATGATCCTTTACAGGAGTATTACATGCGAAGCCAAGGCCGGCACTATCGGAATAGGCAAATGCTAGGGGCGCCCGAAAGAGTGAACATTTGTACGGAGGTTTGTTGCACTCAGTGCTTGTTATTGTGTGGAACCAAGTCACAGCAATTCCTGGTTATTAGCCAATAGGATGTGAGTGTTAATATGGGATGTCCTGTATAGAGCTGCTGTTAGGGAGTCAGTCAGTGAGTTGACTGCGCGCAGATTCTCTGCTCTCTCTGCACTGGGCAACAGCGGCACTTTGTACTGTCAAAAACAACACAAACACAGCTATTGGGTTTTGCTGATTTCTATACATAAGCAGCTAAAATTGGACATTGTCAACCTCGCCTCTAAAATATAAAAGTGCGCACACGACCGGGGGTCACGGTGCCATAGCTTGTGTTCACCTAGAAACTCGTCCGGCAGCGGCGGACGCAGCGGATTTCAGTGCAGACGCGTTTCAGCAGCGACACGTTTCCATCACACCCACCGGCACCGCGTCCAGTTTGCATATATAATGTTGCTTGATATGGGATTTTCCGCTGCTGATGTGTGGTTGTGAAGCAAAGATATGTTTGAGTCCAAATCTGCCTGATTTCATGGAGATTTTGAGCTGTTTTTTGACTTGTCTCCAGTTGTTAAAATCTTCCCCAGAACACGCACCCTGAATTACTCAATCGTCTTCGCCCTCATTTTTCAACACTAATTTTGTGCAGTGCACAGTGGGACAAAGGGAAATGCTACAGACTTTAATCTAATAAGACACAAAATGCTTGAAAGTTTCTATTATGTTTATCTATATGACTACAATAATCTTTAACAAATTAAAATGTAAGTGGTCTGAAACCGTTTTAATACAAATATATACATTTATTTAACCAGTTGATTTTTGTACTTTGTGAAATGAATGTACTAAATATAAGCAACGGGGTAAATGACTAATTCACAGATTTAGTCCATGTCTGGACCTTGATTATACCTTGACCAAGAAATGTGGACCCTGACACAACATAATTGACTACCCCTGCTGTAGAACATTGCTACATTATGCATATTGCACTAAGGTGTCTGTAATATCGTTTTTTCGTGCAATACTTTTATAATACTGTATTTATAATTCATTTTATGTCACTTGTTTCTTTAATACTGTTTTTATACTGTTTGTGTGGGGGTTTTGTTTCTAAAATAAAGAAGATCTCAAAGACATAAAGCTATGCAGTCTGTGAGTGTATGAACACAATGACCCTGCGATGCAGGGGGCACCACTTAAAATCTTGCCTAGGGCACCAAATTGGCCCTGTGCGCAGCAACTGACGTTATGCAAACGACATCAAGCTGGATAGTGAGTATGGGGTGAAAAGAGCAGGAGAGACGGGAGAGAAAGCAGGCAGCAGCGTCATTGTCGCAGAATATTGAACATATGTTCAAAAACACTGCCAAACAGGGTAAGGTTGTTATATTTACTACCTAATCTAACAGTTGAGATAGATAACGCTAACTACGTGCTAGCAAACAGTCGTCAACTCCACGCAGAAGGTAGCTAATGTTTTTACTCGTGTGTGTCTGTGTCTGTCAGATTACACAAAAACTACAAGACCGATTTTCACGAAACTCAGTGGAGGGGTGTAGCATGGGTCAAGGAAGAACACAGTAAATTCTGAACATTATCCATCCAGTGGGACTAGCTAGCTACAGTGACCGATTCAGAAGATTTTTACCCTGAATATGTGTGATGTGTCGGCGCTCCATTCACGTGTGTGTGTGTGTGTGTGTGTGTGTGTGTGTGTGTGCGCATGTGTCTGTGTGTCTGCGTCCGTGCATGCGTGTGTTTGGACTGAAAAAGGTGGTACATGATCTTGGTAAGCAATTTGACAACATTGTAGTAAATATTTTCGGTGCATCAAAAAGCGTCCTCGTTAAGATACCAGCAGACAAGCTAATCCAGCACAAATTAGTGCATAAAAAGTAACCAAAATGAAGTATTTAAACCTCATAATTGAATACAAAATGAGGGGAAAAACTGCAAAAAGGTCCACTTTTTGAAAAAAAGAACCCCCCTTCCACTAGGCTGGCTACGGGCCTGTTGCAGGAGATGAGTGACAGCAGAAACAGCGCACAGTTAATAGCGCTCTTCCGGGTCTTTCCGGAGTTGCCCGAGTAGCTCAGTCGGGAGCGCGTCAGACTGAAGGTATGAAGCCCCAGGTCCGATCCCTGGCTCTGGCAATGAGCTACACTGTTTCCACTTCCACACTTTTACTCTGCACAACAATCTGACGCAGAGCAACCATGATTTTACAGCAAAGTGAAATCATGGTCACTCTGCTTCAGATTGTTCTGCAAAGTAAAAGCTTTCATTTCATGTTGTGTAAAAAAAGTGCAAAAGTCCAAAAGTGTCTTGACAAGTGTTGAAATTAAAGCTAGACCCACGCTAACGCGATTCTTTAAATCCCAGACGATATTTAAAATGGTGGGCTGCTCACATTTAACGACAGGCAGGATTTCACGGAATTTAGGTCTTTTGCATCATGATGCCCCAAAACAACTATTGTTATTTGAGGTATTTGAATCAATACTTATGAAAGTCAAAATCAAAAACTCAAAATAATGTAACTTGTTTTCGTGGATGTGCTCGAGTCTCATTGGCTGCTGCCGGTCTCGGACCCGAGTCGCATCTTTAATATGAATTGTGTTGGATCTACTCGCCTGCCTGGCGAGCTGCAGGTTTGAGCAGAGGGCAGCGGCTCATCGGTTAGGCCCCGACCTGCTGCTTTCTGTTCAACCGGACACTCAATGACTCCATTGAATGAACAACCGGCTTAGATTGTACTTTTCAAATTGTGTAAAAAATAGTTGGTTCTTTAATATGTTATTCATACAATTCTATGCTTAACTTAAACCCTCTACAGTTAAAAATAATGAAAATGCTCTGATTAAGGTTCAATTAAGCAATCGAGAGCTCTGTTGGAACAGATACCACAGGCAGTGCCCATCTTGCCCATCTTGCCAAAGACTATCAACATCAATATTATTAGCATTAGTAATGTAACTATTCTCAATTTCCCAGCTGAGCTCACAGACACTTTCACTGACCCCCCCCTCCTTCCTGGGGGGTGAATCCCTTCCTAATTGATAGGGTATTTCTGTTAGTGAAAGGACTATTTCCATACAATATCATGACTTTAGACTTTAAACTACATCTCATTCAATGATTTATTTATTTTACATTAAGTTATACCTTCAGTAACTTCCTTATTTTCCCTCATATTCCATTCAACCACCTTCACAACTCTCATGCTGAAAGTGGCAGCACATGTCTTTCACACATATCAAACTCCCTTTTTCCAGCTTCCCAAGCCTCATCAACTCTTAAACCCCTCGTCAACTTCCTCAAACCTTCCTCAACATCGCTCAGACCCACTAAATTGCTCTGTATCCTAAAAGCTGTTCTTTCTCCTTTTCCTAATTTCTTACAAGAAAATTCAAGTTATATTTATTGACATGTATTATTACTATTTATACACACATTTCACTCCATTATTTTAACTAAAATATTTACTTAACAAAATATCTTTTAGAAAATAAGCCTTTTAATTGATTTCAATAATGATTCCCAGGTACCTCAGGAAAACAAAGTTTCAAAAAATGTGTCCAGTCAATGATTTCCCCAATGAAGAGTTTGCGTGAGCACTAAGACTGTCCACCTGCGCGGCTCATACGTCCTTATTGTGTCAACTTCCTCCTATTGAAGTCCAATCTACACCGGTACATGTTCAGAAGAACTGTTCCCGAAACTAGGTTGAACTGATCAATAGTTAATTTCTTACCTACACATTGTATTTAGGGATCTTATATCTGGGAATTTCAAAAACTCTTCATTGTGGAACTCACAGCTACCAAACGACCCTTTAATTTCCTGGAGTATCTGGTTATCTATTGAAGACTCTGTATAGGAAGTTGAAGAAAGTGTTTTGTGATAATTATATAATGTTTTATATTAATACTAGCATTAGAAGTAGTTTGTATACAGACTGAGCAGATTAGATTTAGCAGCACAAGTAAAGGGTCAACAAGGTTGATTTGTTAGAAACTCCTGTCAGAAATGAAAGATCACCCAGTGCCGAAATAGCCTACAGATGTCTGCTGAGAATTTGTTTATGACTTAATCGTTTCTCCAGATAGGCAGGAATTGTTTCTGTTAACGAGCGATTGACACTAGGTAAATGACGACCGTGGGATCGCATCTTCCTAGTGCACATCAAAGACGGACATCTGCTTTGGATCCATCACCTCTTCACGGGAGGACAGATCATAAAACGGACCCGGACCTGTATCTTCTGATTGGATGAACGGCCATAAGATGTTACGTCATTTTCCTATAAAGCTGCACTCATGTTGGTAAACATTAAGTTCTCACTGAAGGAATTATTCCTGACGTGGGGCTTCCGAGCGGCTTGATTAAAGTTCTATTTGCTTTATCTCCACGATTTCTCCACTTATTTGCGAGACGGTTCTACATCTATGTATTCATATCTTCACCATATTTTACTGTTTCCTCAGATTCCCATTTCAGAAATTAGCTCAAATTCAATTTTCAACATTTTATTTTGTATTTCTGGGTTGTAAAATAGTATTTTATTTTTATTTTCTCCTTTAAATGGTTCAATGTTAATTTAGCTCACTTCTTCAATGCTTGTCATTTTATATTTCTATAGTATCCTTCAAATTCTTACCCTTTGACTACTTCACTCATCTTAAATCCAAGGTCTAATTTATTTCAGGTATTTTATGCTGGCCCCAAACATTTTCTGAAAATAAGACTATAATATATCACTATTCTGTTTACATTCTCCTGCCTGGATTTTACATCAGGCTGTCAGGGCTGCACCAGAGTGCTGCTCCTGTGGATGTCAGCCTTTCATTTCCCTTTAATTTCACTTTATAGAATTTGTCCATAATATGATTTTTAACAAACAAATCCTTGTCCTTCTGGGTCTTAGACGACACCATTACTATTTATTTACTTTATTATTACTTTATTTTTATTATTTAGTGTATATTGTGTATTACTTTAACATTATTCTCATAATAGAATATATAATTTATTTATAATTTGTGATGCCTTATGCACTCTATATGCACTCTATATACAGTTAAATGTTTAGATCCAGCCTGGAGCTGAACCTCTGGAGCCACTGGGGAGCTGTTCAGTTGACGGGAGCTCTCTGACTCTATTTTAAATCTATATGTGTTTGTTTGTGGGATTATGTGTATTTGATTACATGTTTTCATTGTTTAAACTTGGTTTTATACAAGTCCTTGCCCATAGTAACAGTTTCTTTGCTTTAATTTATGAATTTATGGTTAGACTTAAACATACTGCTATTAATCAGTCTGTGTAACAGGGCCAAGTGAGTGATTGATTGATTGGATTTTGCTGATCCTATTAGCTATATTCCAATCAATTGATCTAAAACAGCAATTAACCCGTTTTTTTTATTTTTTGGCTTGTTGTGAATTTTGGCTTTACATTGAAGAGTTTGTATTGTGTGCTTTTATAGTTGAAATTGCTGTTGTAATTGTGGTAACTTATATTGGTGTGTTTATTGTATGGTTTATCTGATGTTTATATTGTGGTTTCTTTTCACTTACATTGGTGTTTATTGTATGGTTTATTTTAGTATTTCTTTAATGAAGGTCAATTGCGGTTTTATTATAATAATTGGTCGTATGTATTTGAGGGAGAAATTAACTTAACTGTTTAATGGATATTGACTTTTTATGGATTGTTTAGTGATACTGTGATTGTTATTCTATTTGCCTAAATTGCACATTGTGTACCCAGCGTATTAAATTGGTTATTAAAAAGACTTGGTTATATACTTCCTCTTGGCTTTTCACTCTCCCTTTAACATCACTAATTTTAGCTTCCAGGGTTATTCGACCGGACCGTCCGGTAAACCAAAGGTGGTGGCAGCTACACGCTCCTCTGTCAAATCCAGTTAGGACACGACCTTACTAGGACAGGTTTCGTTTCAGTACATATTGATGATCCTGTACTGTTATCCTAACCAACAAAGGCAGATGTGACAAATTAATGCATAACAATAATATTAGTAAATTGGGTTTGATGTATAAGGTGTTGTAGATTATGCAATAGATCTCAACGTAATTTACTGACAGACATCACTCTTTATCACTTTCACTTTTGAAGGAACTGCTTTGTATTCTGTGTATTGTTTTATTGTAGTGCTGCTTCCTTTCTTGGCCAGGTTTTACTTGCAAACGTGATTTTATTCTCAATGTAAGCTCAAAGTCAAATAGTTTAAATAAGAAAACAATGTATTGAAATGAGAACATCATGAACCTGTGTAATTGTGCTGAAGGACAAGCACTGAAAGCAGAGAGAATTTTGTGTTTGGCATTGAATAGCCTTAAAGAAAACTATGCCGTTTTTGGAAACTTTCATATTTAAGTTGAATGTAGGCAAAAACATTCCAGTCACTCTGAAGAGAGAATACAGTTTACTGTTCGAATAAGTAGCCCCTGAATTGAAGATAAAAATCAAAAGTGCTGTTCGTAATTAGTTTACACTTTTACATCAGATGTCTTGTTTTTGCGTTCCAAATTGAGGAGTTGTGGCATATAATGTAAATGAAGTTACTTCACTAGTAGTGCGATTTCTACGTTGTGTATGTGTGTTTGTATATATGAACTCATACATTTTTTAAAGATTGTATTTGGAAAACAAATTCAGGTATAGCACGTGTCCCCCTTTTGAATGGGTTCTATATATAACATTTTAAAACGAATGGTTCTGTATAGAACGCTATGTTTGGGGGTTCTTCATGTAACCCCTTTGAAGGGGTTCTACATAGAACCATAAAGGGATCCACCAGAGCGATTACTCGAGGAACCCTTTATGGTTCTGTGCAGAACAATTTCTTCTAAGAGTGTGGAGTGTCGCCACACAATTTCTCTCAGAGGGCTTTTGACCAATGGCAATCCAATCCTGAATGACGTCACCACTATCCTGTTGTACTTTATGCGAGAGATGTATTAAGTAGTTTATAATGAGAAGAATAACAATAATCACCTGTTTTTCATAGTTGCCTATAGGTTTTGTATCCATGGTCTCCTTCATATTAGGAAAGGAAGTTGATCCATAGCCTACTCAGAGACAACTGAGAGTTGGTCTCTGAGCAGCAGCACAAAGGGGTCGAGTCTCTCAATGTCCGTGTGTTGGAGATATTCCACCATATTGGTCCCAGCCTTTAAAACAATGTTAATGAAAGGTACTCACAGTCATTTTAAATATTACATCCTGTAGTGTTTCCTTTCAAAATATAATCTTATTATGACTTGAACTAAATAAATCCTTTGACCCACTAATACCAAATTACAGTTAGGGGGGCCACAGGTGTGATTTGAAAATACGATCTTCCATGTCTTTCTGTTGTGTTTTGACCTGGGGATCTGTAATTGTCCAAGTGGCTACTGCACATGTACGTATTTAATATTAAATGTGTTATTTAATTAGGCTTGGTTCTGGTGAGCATGTACAAGACGTCAGCTTTTTAAATAACTGTGTGTATTGGATCATACACATTTTAGAAATACTCTCACAAACTTCCCGCATTGGTACCTCACCAGGGAGGTAGAAAACAGCAATAGCATTGAAAAAGTGTGATTGTAGTTCTGCTCTTCTGCAATATATTTCTACAAGATCAAGAACGGGCTCTGAAAACACTGAGGGTACAGGACGAGGACAGCGAAGCAATGAGCAACACTTGATACAGGATAAGAGCAACGGATACTTAGAATTTATAGGTGTAGGCCCCGTAGTAAAATATTCCCATCCGTTTTCATGGTACAATACTTTGATAATGACCCCCAATAGTCTTTCAAATGCCTGAATATCTGATAAACATTTTTTTTTCTGAATTGAAAACCCCAGCTGGCTATGCATTCGTTTGGCACCATATAACATTTCGGAATCTGTGCATTCTTTACCCTTCCACAGGCGGTACACACTGGCAGCAAAACATAAATTGTTACCTTGGTTTATGTCTATTATTTTACTAAATAAAATACCTTTTAAGCGCCTCCGCGCACCACCACCACCTTGCATATTTCTAATCACAGTGACCATTATTCGCAAACTCACATGTGATAGAATTTTGTTGTGACTTTGTAGTAAATTAGCTATGCTCTCTAAGAAATCTGCAGCGTCCAGCTCCCCCACATTTCGCCTCCTCGATTAGAAAGGATTATTTAATGACCCCGAGCTCAGTCTCAGCTGTACAAAATCATTAGGACCCACATTGTGTGATATTTCATTTAGCAATCCTTGCACAGCTCCATGCACAATACGGACAGCATTCATATAAGATTGTACCAGATCCAGGTTCACAAACCTGAATTCTTCATAAAACTCCATAGCCCGAAACCTATTAATTTCTCGGTCATAGCGACGAATAATCTCCAAAAACCCCCGAGGAGGGTCCCCGCCAACGCCACCCTCAGCCATTTGTTCATCATTTTCATTATTCATCTCTAACATTGCAGCATCACCACCCCCGAACTGATTATCATTGTTATTAGCTACCGATGCTAGTTCCTTAGATACATCCTGATCTATATATTCCTGAATTTCCAAGTTTACCGGATGGCCTCCCGTCTGGAGAGTGTGCAACAGTGTCTGTGACCGTGCTAATTGTGACACATTTGTTCTAAATTTAAGCCTACGCAGCATTCTTTTCACAGCATTAATTTTATTTCGCATTACCCCCCTAATTACACAAGCAGACTGACAGTTTTTGTGCTTCTCCTTTTTCATTGTTTGTCAATTGTTGTTTTCAGAATTGGTTGTTTTTTGTAACAACCCTTCTCGATCTTGCAGAGACTGATTGATTCACAGTGTGAATTACAGATTCATCAAACTCTCATCAGAAACGGGTCAATTCCCTATTTGTTTTAACAAATTTGTCAAAACATGTATTTTGCACTGAGCGGTGTTTAACGCCTCCACAAGCTGACTGCATATCTTGCTAAACACCAGGGCCCTACAATCACCAGGGGTCTGTATGTCAACACAGGGTGATTGATCACATTTCATCTCAGTATCCCCACTAGTGGTGGCTTTAACCGTGCTTTTACCCCGTTTACCTCTTTTTACAGTAGCGGAGCTCGGTCGGTTCACTTTCACACATTGCACCCCCACATCGGTGGTGTCGTGTGCCACCCAGTTTGTCTTACTCAGGGCTTTTCTGGGCGCTGTGTTTCCCCTTTGTGTGACTGGTGGCTGTCTCCCCCGCTGTAGAACGGACCTCCCTTTATCAGCACGATCGGATCTCTTCAGCTGTTTTCCACTTGACACGCCTCTCAAGCAGGGCAATGCAGGCTGTGCCGCATTTTTAGCTATAATAAAACAAACATGTCAATTACACTTTATACAGTGACTTTTCACTACATTTCGAACAAATACAAAATATATTAATAATAATAATAATAATAATAATAATATTAATAACATTGGTAAAAACGGTGAATGTTACACACCTCCATTCAAAGTTTGCTCTGTGACTTGGGGTGGGTGGGGGAGTGTGTAGTTATGTGGGTTAAACAACTGTCAAATCAAAAAACAAACATTGGTCACATACATGTACACGATATTATGTTTTAGAAGATGTAATTAATTCATAATATGTAACAACTTGTTCTATGGCATACCATGAAATCTGAATAAAACTGGCCATTAAACACATTGCTTTGGCCCACCTTCAGAACACGTGTCTCCTGCGGTTTGGAAGGCGCTTTTCGGGACGTAGGCGTTGGGGGTTGTGAGTTCCACTCTCCGTGGTCCCCTGCGGGGTGCTCGGCCCGACAGTCTCGGCTCTGTTATTCTGTGCTGTAATATCTCGGTATGCATGATATACTAACACTTTTAAACCCAACTCTATTACTATAAAAAACATTCTTACCATCAATACATGATAACGCATTTACTAGCTCTTCCTCATCAAATGGACCCCAGTCAGATGCCATTATGAAGAGTGTGTCCCTTCATATATTATATTGGATGTGTAAAATTAACTGCTTGGAGCGGCTTATTTATGGGGGGGCAAAATGGTATTTCATAATTTTTCTAAGAATCACACAAAATTGTATTCCACATAACATACCAGGAAACCGCCAAAAATGTTGTTCTTATTACAGAATTCAGTTGGGGCGGTATGTTGGGGTGTCTATTTCACTCCGATAAAGTTGATCTCCAACAGACATCTGTATCTATGCGTGCTATGGTCATGGTCTCACGTTCAAAACAACGTGTACACACTGGGTGAGGTGACCATTTGGAGAGATAAATTGTTATCACATATTTGTTATGGACACGAGCCTAATGGGTACAAATGACTGTACCCACGTGGCACCCATACACGCACCCAACTCCGCCCACACTCCTCCTCCTCTGTAGAGCCACTGCCCCCCATTTACCCACGTGTCCCCACACACGCCCCCAACCCCACCCACACCCCGCCTCCTCTGTAGAGCCGCCGGCCACCATTTACAGTATAAAGAGCATGCTGGTAAACACAGAAAACATGTCACCCGTTTGGGACAGAACAGGTCTGCGGTAACTGGTGGAAACCCCCATAGCGCACTATGGCTACACCAGCTAAGAAGACACCCCCTAGCGACCACGCTGCTGATGAAGATGCGGGGGCACCTAACACAAAATTAAGATGGTCGGAAGACAGGGACCCAAAAGAGGTAACACTTTATTTTACTTTAAAAACGTGTTTAGAATATTATTATTAATTTTAAACGTATGCCGGTGTTTACATGCTGTTAGGCCGTATGTGTGTATATATAAATTTCAATGCAAAGTGAATTTAAATGCATGTTTTCTTCTTTGTATGTTTATCAAAAGAATAGTGTCAGCGCTCCTCCTCCGAGCCCCAGGGATGCTCTCCCAATGTCTGATGAAGACGAAGGTGTCAACACTGGTGATGAGTCTGAAGATGATGACAAGGACCATGAACATGGCAGGGAGGATAAAACCTCAGACACTGATGATGGAGTTGGACCATCAATGGAAAGAGAGGTAAATATAGAGGTCCTACAACTGTGTATAGTTGTGTACTTCTTTACTGACCGACACACATTACAATTTTAAGTGTTATTTTCTTTTCTCTTCATTAGAATAGTGGAGTACCAGACACCAGTGATATGGATTCCGCTGTCAACTCTTTAAGACCCCGAACAAGATTGAACATTGCATGCTTCTGTTCTTGCCTTGCTAGAACCCACAAGAGTTTTGATTCAGACAGGGAAGTTCCGAGATATAATTGTAAAAACTATGATGATCATGTAACACTAGTGATGACACACACCATAAAGGGCATTATTGCGCTAGTGTTACAACATTGTATTGGCCGTGAATTAGTTGATAAGTGTGAGGCCTGTCTGATAGGTGACTCCAGCCAAGCACAGCATCTCTGTCTAACTTTAGATCATGAGCAAGGGAGTGTCTGGAGTAGTGTCGCTCTTATATGTAACAAAATAAGTGTCACCCACTTTCTAAATGTTGTGTTATGTGTTGCACGTGCCCTATGTGGGCTATGCATCACCAGACAGACTGAGAAAGAAGTGAAATCTCTTTTGCATAGCTTAGAAACATGCACAACGGAATTAATGTTTAGTTCCCCCCCCCCGCTGTACCGAACCCATAACGAACCGAGACTTCAAAACCGAGGTACGTACCGAACTGTCAGTTTTGTGTACCGTAACGTTACACCCCTAACAAATGCTGTTAAACGGCATATTTGAAACAATACATTTTTGGGAAACAGTCGCGGCTATCTAAGTTTATTTATTCAACGTTGCAGAACCTGAAGGGGAGGGAGTCATATCTCAAAGGAGATCTGATAACACTTTATTTTAAGGGGCCAGAAGTATGCATTAGTTAAGCACAAACACACTCGTAATTAATTTTTAACTTTACATATTAGTCATTATTTATTAAACATTTGAAGGATCCACATTCATGCAATGAATAAACATAAACCTAGTAATTAATGATTAACCGAATGCACAGTAAATGCATTTTAGCCATTATTTACAACTTAGCAAACCATATATTATTGTAGTGTTATGTTGGGTGTATTTTGATAAGAGCATTTTAGCTCTGAGCTGAAGCACTGATCTAAAGAAGACTTCTCCCCCCACCAAAAGTTATCAGAGTTCCTTAACTCATCAGCTTGGAACTGGTTTACATCAAAGTGACAGTTTTGGGGAGGATGGCACCGAGAATAGGCCAAATAGTTTGGAATCCTGCTATGAGATAGGAGAAAGGGGCCTGTAGGTAATAAAAACTCTTTGAAGTGGACGAGAGCCGAAATCCCGACATAGAGCTACGAACCCGGGCCAACCGGCATTTCCAAAAGATGGCATGGATTGACATCAGTCATAAATCAAGCCCCCCTCCAATAGGACACTGGGGGCTGAAACCGAAATCCAATCTAAAAAAATCAAGAACCAATCACCTATTGATCTGACAGACTATAAAGAACAGCGCACGGTCTCTCTCTCTTACTCTCTCTCTCACCTGAACCAGAAACTCGCAACCTGTAGCTCTGTTGCCAGAACCGGAACCAGAAACCAACCAAGTCTTTGCCGGCAACAGAAGAATTAAACTGGGAGAAGGAGATTGAGCCGTACGAAGAATTCTTTTAAAGGACTTTATTAAATAAATAACTTTACAGACCCACCTGATCAGTGGAGTTTTACAGCTGGACAATTGACTAAGTCGACTGAATACGAAAGTGTCAGTCATTTAAATAGCTATTTGAGTCTTAAGAAACTCGACCCTTGGAACGAACAGGGCCCTGCTTTCCTCAAAGACTTTGTCTTCAAGTAACTACGGTGGAACCCTGCTTACAAAGAAGATTTTGTGCACAACCTTGGAGCCTTCAAACCAATGGAAAATCTGTTTGGAAAAGACTCTACATTCGCGAAACCCCAACTTCCAGGTGCATCGACTGAGTGGAAGTTCTTGGACAAAGCCGAACCGGACTGCCTTTGTTCCAAACCACACGGACCTCGTGCCGTGTGCTGTTATCTGAGCCCGAAGCCAGAGAGGCCTCTCTGCGACGAAGTTCAGATAAGTTTAACAGTTTGGAGTTTGTGATTCATGACATTTAAGAAATCAATTAGAAATGTTAATCTGTGATTCATAACTCTAGAATGTGTAATATCATTTAGTTTTCTTAAATATAAATGTGTGTTGCATTCAACTGTTTTGTTGATAATTTTAGAAATAAAATCTGTCAACGCCGAGAAATATCTTCTCATTCCTGTTTAACTGTTTAGTCTGAAATTGACACAAGTGAATAGACATTAGATTATTGGTGGCCCTGCCTATCCTTAATCATTGAATAATAATCAGTTAAGGGAAATTGTGGTAACAAGTAATGATAGGATCTTTCTCTGTACCTAAACGTTAATGAGACTGATAGATATATATATATATATAACGAGAAGTTACCTGACATAAATACTAACCTGCGTAGTTATTTAATGTCTGACTAACAATACTAATGAGAGACTCACCTTCGTCTTACTAACCGGTATTGTAGTCAATGTGTTTATAACCTTTTTTGTTTAAAGATTTGTGTGTTATCATATGCGATCCCATGGTCTTTGATTTGGTCACGGAAGTGATTTGTCTTTGATTTGTTGATCTAGAGTTGAATTTTAATTAGTTTTTCCCTTTTGTATAATTAGTGTAGTGCTACATTTAGTCTTTGTTTTTGAATAAATTTGACAATTTACATCTGTCTGCGTCCAATTATTACAGAAATTGAGTTCTACAAGACTCCAGGATTCGTGATAAGGTAATACTATAAATTCACTTCTTTAATTGAAATTTATAAGTGTACCTTATACATAATGTATCTATTAAATTAACTGAACAATATGAAGCTAGTAACTGTTTAATTAGTGCTGGTTTTACAGTTATAAATTGCTCAAATATTGTAAGAAAGACAATTTGACCGCCTGTTCTAAAGTGAAAGTTATATTCACATTAATTATTGCACTAATTCAGTGATATTTAGGTTTATTGGCCTAGAATAAGGCAATAATTATGGCTAAACTGCCAACAACACAGTACTAAAGAGAATTGGACTCCCTGTTGTAAAGATTTACACTAGGGGTGTCCCGAAGCACAATACCTTATTCGGAAAGGCACGGATAATGGCTTCAAAACCAATAACGAATAATTTTGCCGAATAATATGCGGCTAAGGCTGAGACAGTCACAGCTTGTGTTTGATGGATAACAGGTGAGCCAGGGGATCATATCACGAAACTTAAATGTCTGAAATCACTAGGCAATAATGTCCGTGTGAAATGAATGTGTGTAAACTTTAGGAATGAAATGAGCGCAAATCAAATAGCAGCTCTCTGCGCTTCTCTCTGAAATCAGAGATTTAACGGGGTGCTTGAATATGATTTCACTTTTCTAACTTTAGTTAGTGTGTAATGTTGCTGTTTGAGCATAAACAACATCTGCAAAGTTACGAAGCTCAAAGTTCAAAGCAAAGGGAGATATTTGCTGTTAAAGAAATCGTTTTTTAAGGACTACAACAAACGGCTGGGTTAGTGACATCACTAACCCTAGAATTGACATAAACCCCGTCCCCTGAACACAATTCAGAGATTATCAAGACAGAATATGCTAATCAATGAGTAGAAGATAACTAAACATAGTCCAGTTAACATAATAGATGGTGAGGTACATTACTACACACAAATAATATGGTTTGCTAAGTTGTTAATATGAAAGAATGTTGATCCTTCAAATGTTTAATACAAGTTAAATAATGGGTAATATGTCCTTACTAATCAGAATTACTAGTGTACTTATGCTTAACTAATGCATCATTCTGGACTATTCAAATAAAGTGTTACCACAGTTCTTAATGACATGCATATTTTGGACATAGTCAGGTGCAAAAACAAGAAGGTTACTTTGTTGTCGGTGTTTGCGCAGAGGTTGCGTATGTTTGCGCACAGATAGCGGATAATCGCTCGCACCTTGGAACCTATTTCCGGGAGCGCGTTGTTGAGCCACCAGGCTCTGTTTTGTGCGGATGGGCGGCCGGAGCGCGTTAAGGGTTTTCTGTTACAACGTTGTCGTTAATAACTAATGATCTTCGCATGCAAGTCAATCAATCAAAACTAACTTGAGCTGGACAATAACTTTATTCTAGAGCTGCTGTAAAGCCAAAACAATCTCTGTCACTTTCATTTCTTATCACTGGAAAGCTGCTTTCAAACAATTCATATTGTTAAAAGCGCTATATAAATGAAGGTGATTGACTTCCCTTGCATAGACTTTTTGTCACTGCTGGTTTTACTGTTCTAAATAACAGTAGGACTTAGCCTAGATTTAATACCAGATTTCTTTGTTTTTTAAGTTCAAATGTATTATTATGTGAATTGGTACTTAAGTAAATGGTGTGTGATTATATGCATGACATTCATTCGGTGACAGTGGAATACAAACAGTCTTACCGGTGTATTCTCAACATCAGTTTCATCTGAATCCGTATATCCGTGTATCATAACAGCTTCACATTATTTATTGGCCCCGACAGTGTAAAAACAAATTAAATGCATTAGATAGGTCTACTTACTGCTCACAAACTTGATAGAGGCAGCGTACACTGGCCAGCCATGTTTTGGCTTTTTCCCTTTCTGCCATCCCACAGCAGCTGAACAGTCAGTTTGCGGGTATCCATCGTCATCCATCTTGGTGTCATCATATTTACGTATGGCTTCGGTTTCCACCTCGCTATACATCCCAGCATCCTCCCCACTGACCCATTGGACCACTGCAAACTTTCTCATCACACCTTGGGCTTTAGAAGAGTTTGGCTTTTAGTGAATTTAGATCACGGCTGTTTCATCAGATCTCACATGGGAAGGTCACAGTTTTGTGTCTTGTGAGTCTGATTGTAGCGTCATGGGCATCATTTTTGCTTTGTAAGACCAGTTTGCCAGACACAGACATAATGCTAGGCCAGCTAAATGTCAGCTGCATGCAAGTTAGCTGCAGATCTGTGAAAGATTAGTACAATCGATAATGAGGGCTGTCGATTTAACGCGGTAATCTGATTCATTAACGTTAGTTGTGAGAAACTAACGCGATTCAAATATTTTAACTCAATTAACCCACCCGCCCCTGACCAACGTAGGTAGATTTGTGTAATGAAATAGATTCAAAACTGAATCGCTTGACAGTAAAAAAAGTAAATGTAGTCTAATGTTAACGGTATAATACCCATTCAACATAAACCAACAAATACATGAATCCAGTTCACGTTACCTAAATACACGAAGCAAGGGCAATATCAAAGTTGTTGCTGGCTCAGTTAGCTCCTAGCAAGGTAACCTTAACTCTTGCAACTGTTGTCTTATTGAACAAACCAACTACTTTGCTTATAAATTACTAAATGAACCAACCTGAATCAACACAAATCCCTGAGTAATAATTACAACAAGATACAATTATTCTTTCCTTCGGGGTGACGTTAGAAATCCATGTTTAATCGATCTGAAACCTCTGTTGAAACTTAAAGCAACGGCCCGTTTTACCGCTGTCTGGCTGCTTCAATGAGTCAGTGATCTGGATTTCTATTGGATCCCGCGCAGCAGTTCAAACATCAACCAATCGGCATATTGTATGGTCTTATGGCCCTAATGCACTTGCCTACATGTAGCGATGTGTTTTCTATTATGCAAAATGGCGAAACGAAAATTGTGTTGCTTTAACAGTTGCCAAGAAGAAAGAATGATTCCTCGTCGTACTCGGACCAGGTGGAAAACAAGGCAAAACTTGTTTTTCCAGCAAAGTTTTGGTCATATTGATAATTTATAGGCCCTAGAAATGTGTGTATTAAATATGATAAACTATAATATATTCATAAATAGGCATTATACTTATTGTTGAACATAATTGTACAAATAATGTTTAGTTTAAGTTATGTTAAGTTTTAAGGTTTTAAAAATGTGTTTAAAATGTTGTAAAATGCATTGACAAACATATCTGAAGGCGAGTAGATTTCCCACTACAGCTGGTCATGTTGTTTTTAAATGCTGCCCGTGAACTGAACAATGAACGAAGTCACCATATCTAAATATTCACAACAAACACCCTTTCGACATGAAACCAAGAAATGAGAGCAATGCTTTCACTGCTCGCCATAGCGTCTCAATGTTAGTGTCCCTCAGCAGGATATGTCGCCCATTTTAGGTTTACAGGCATTCTATAAATTAGCAGCCTGGCATTAGTACTGTCAGTAAAATATTATGCATGGCTAATAATTTTATGTCATAATAATATATTCATCTGTAGCCTATGGAGATGGCTTCCATCTCAAGACACCAATATAAATCTAAGCACAACAGCAATGCTAAAATGTAATGTATTATTGTGTCTGTAAAAGTGAAAGGAGCATACAGGTAGATGGTGGGGTGGGTTGTGAACACTAGCTTTAATCTTGATGAACATCCTGGGAATTAATAACAGTCAAAACAGCTTGCCATATTGTTGAACAAGAATATCAACATTTAGAGTAAAACAGGTTTCTTTTGGTACACACTTTGCTTATGATCACTCAAATTTGGATTCTTTCCCATTTGTTACAGAATACCAACCAATCAAACCTGGTGTCTTCAGGTCCCTCAAATGACCATGTCACAGATGCCAGTTGGCTGAACATCCTCGCATTTTCCATGAAGCACAATGTAACAGAGGCTTTAATGGAGGACCTACTGAAGCTGTTAAGGTTATGTAGTGGGGATGCTGCAAGCATCCCAAGTAGCAAGTACATGCTAGAGAAGGAGTTTAAAGATTATGTAGACAAATCAGAATACCATCTGTGAGACAAAGTTTAGAGTTGGGTCAATTTTTTATTTGTATACCTTTGAGGAATCAACTTCAAGCTCTTTTGGAGAATGAGCCTATTCCAAATATATACAATGACCAAAACAGATGGAATAACAGATTTTTCAGATGGGAAGTTGTACAAATATCTGAAATCAGTTAGTGATTCATTCTTTTCCCTGTCTTTCAATTGTGATGGAGTGCCAGTGTTCCAGTCATCTAAATACAGCATATGGCCCTTACTATGCTCTGTTAATGAATTACCCCCAGAGGAAAGAGATACAAATGTCATACTATGTGCCTTGTGGTTTGGGTCATCAAAACCACAAATGACTAGCTTCCTCAAACCTTTTGTGGAGGAATGCAAAAGTCTTGGACAAACAGGTCTTCAGTGGCAGGATCCAGTAGATCACTCAATCAAAACGACAAAGGTCTATGCATTATGTGCCATATGTGATGCTGTTGCACGACCTTTACTGCAAAATTTCAAGCAGTTTAATGGAGAGTATGGGTGTGGGCACTGTCTTCATCCAGGTGTTCCTTAGAGATCATGACACAACTGTGCAAATAGGTGAGATTGCCAAAAATAATGAACAGAGCATTTTGGGCATAAAAGGGCCATCTCCAATTGTGGACTTGCCAGATTTTGACCTGATCAATGGCATGGTCCCTGATTACATGCATTGTGTGTTGCTGGGGGTTTGCCGGCAAATAGCCACTTTATGGTTTGATTCCAAAAGCTATAGTAAACCATGGTATGTTGGTTTGAACACTGTAACAGTGGATGTAAATCTTTTAGCAATCAAGCCTCTAAGCATTTTTTCCAGAATCCCACGGTCTATTGTTGAGCTAAGGTTTTGGAAAGCTCACGAATGACAGAACTGGCTTTTATATTACAGTTTGCCAGTCCTGGAGGGGATACTTCCAAACAGGTATCTTTGCCACTGGGCTCTACTTGTGGAGGGTGTGAGCATTTTGCTAGGTTCAGACATTAGCCAAGAGGATATTGACCATGCTCATGAGGCTCTTGAGCTTTATGTTAAATCAGTTCAGTCTTTGTATGGCGAAGATCAGGTGACCTACAATATGCATTCACTTCTGCATTTGACTAAGAGTGTTGAGAATTTGGGTCCTCTCTGGGCCCAGTCTGCTTTCATGTTTGAGAGCTATAATGGCTACTTGCTCAAGCAAGTCAAAAGCAGTAATGCAGTGCCTCAGCAGCTTTGCAAAAGAGTAGCATGGTCTCGGGCATTGCCACGCATAGCTAAGGCCTGCTCATCCAATGATGTTTCACCTGAAATTAAATCATTCTACACAGAAATGACCTCTGGTAAACGTCATGTAAAGAATTATACTAGATATGACTTGCACTTGGAGTGCCAAAGATTAGGCCAGTGTCTGAAAATAATATGAATGCATTGCATGCATTGCTAGATGTACCTGGGACCTCTATTGGCAGGTACTACAACAGAATAGTTATCAACGGAGAGGTCATTCAAAGCCAAACATACACAAAGACAAAGAAAAGGAACAACTCGGTTGTGATATTGAAAGATGGCAGTATTTTCACGGTTTCACACTTTCTCTGTGTCAGTGATGACCAATATCACTTATATGCAGTTGGCAAATTTGGAAATTGTACAGTGCAGAAACTGGTTCGAGGATCTGCTGTCTAAATATCACTGACCTTTATGCGGACTGTTCATTTTCCTACAGGATTTGAAAGAGCAGTTGATCTAAGGTTGATTATACAGTATATGACCATGTTTGATTATAGGCATAGGGCTCCACTTAGGACAAGGCAAGAGCATGAGTTAAGTACAGCCTTATACTGCTAAACTGCACTGTGTTTTATACATGTCTTCATATGCTGGACATTCATATTAAATTTGCACTATTTTCCTATGTTTTTACTTCATCAAAAACTATATGCCTTTAGTTGTATGTAGGACATATATGATTAAAAATACATTAATATTATGCAATTTATATATGTGTTTTTTGCAGCATATATGTCCCTTACAATATTCGGTTTGAACATATAAGAATCACAGGTTTTTTTAGGAAAAGGAAAGGATCCAAGTGCAGGCTTTAGAGTTGAAGCAGATAATCCAATAAGGGCAAAACGAGAGAGCATAAACAGGGACAGTCCAGGTCAAACGATCAAGCGAACAGGCTAGTAGAGAGATCCGAAAGGGGTAAACGAGAGAAGGAAGCAAGAGGTCAAAAATACACGGGAAGGCAATCAAGAAACAAGGCTTAGAATTGATTCAGGAGAGAATGCAAGACTTCGCGATGAATCTAGGAAACAGAGGGGTACTGTGTACTGTGAAGGAGAGAGGGATTGAACGAGGTGAATGAAGGATTGACCAATGATAGGAGAGGAGGACAGAACAGGTGCACCTGGTAGGGAAGAATGTGGAAAGACTGGTTTGACTGGACAAAGGAAAAGAGAAGCACTAAACTAGTATTTGGGAGAGGGAGACCTCTGGTGGTGAACTAAGGTAGAAGCAGGGGAGACCGTGACAGTCTCCAAGGTTCTCATCGTAAATAACAAACAGAAATCAAACTACCTTCTGGCCTGACCTTCTAGCTTGACCTTATCTTTCTTAAGTATACAAGAGAGATTAACAGGTGTGAGAAAATAATTTCTAACTTTCCTTCCACACATACATACGTACATACATACATACATACATACATACATACATACGGAAAATAAATAATAGAATTTTGAATCACAATAAGATGTTATCAAGTACAGAAAAAGAAAATGTAATAAAATGTGATCTTAAATACATACAAATAAAGAAAATTGGTTTACTATTTCCAGATTCCTTTTTTGAAATACAATGACATGCATTACAAATGAGTATTTACATTATATTTACAGCCGGTGCTCGTGTGTCACTGTGTCCCTCAGGCTGTGGTAGGCGCTGACATATTGGGCAGCCAGGGTGGCTGTGTGTCCCTCCCCCAGGAGGACTGACCGTTTTTCTTTTTTCTAAGATTTGTCACAGGTTGGGTGGGCATCCATTATGTTGTTACAGAATGTGTCCCTTATTTTGGGCTAAAGCTTTCCGTGGAGGGGAACGTGGATCAGTTTGTACCATTTTTGGGAAGATCTGCCTTGTTGGGGCGGAGCTGTGATCCAGGTGAACAGCAGATCGGGCATAGGTGGGCATGTGGGCAGAGGAGTAGGAAGGCCGGTCAAGCAAATAAGCTTGCTAAGGTACGCAGCAGCAGCAAGCAGCCCCCCCATCCAGCCAGCCAGCCAGTCTGGCTAGCAGTGACTGAGTGGTTGACAGACGGCAAGCAACGGAATGTACGTGCTCTGTGATGTCATAGCAGTCAGCTGAGAGAGGCTCGTGATGTCATCGCCGAGCTGTCTGTCTGTCTGTCTGTCTCTCTCTCTCTCTCTCTCTCTCTCTCTCTCTCTTCCTCTCAATTCAATTCATTTGTATTGTCAAAGCAATTGGACATACATACATACATACATACATATATATATATATATATACATACATACATACATCCATACATGCTAGAAAGTCATTACTATGTTATCTTAAAGGCTAACTAAGCAGAACATATATCATTATAGAACAGAGTTCATAGGTCAACACATGGTTTTAGGGAACAGGCTCGTAGGTCATACCGTTTGACATTGTCTCCAAGGTTCTCATCGTAAATAACAAACAGAAATCAAACTATCTTCTGCGCTGACCTTCTAGTTTGACCGTATCTTTCTTAAGTATACAAGAGAGAAAAACAGGTGTAAGAAAATAATTTCTAATTTTCCTTCTACACATATATACATACATACATACATATGTAGCGTTATGTTGGGTGTATTTGGATAAGAGTATTTGGGCTCTGAGCTGAAGCACGGATCTAAAGAAGACCTCTCCCCCCCCCAAAGTTATCAGATTTCCTTAGCTCATCAGCTTGGAACTGGTTTGCTTAAAAGTGACAGTTTTGGGGAGGATGGCACCGAGAAGAGGCCAAATAGTTTGTTATTCTGCTATGAGATGTCTGGAGAAAGGGGCCTGTAGGTGATAAAAACTCTTTGAAGTGGATGAGAGCCGAAATCCCGACATAGAGCTACGAACCCGGGCCAACCGGCATTTCCAAAAGATGGCATGGATTGACATCAGTCATAAATCAAGCCCCCCTCCAATAGGACACTGGGGGCTGAAACCGAAATCCTATCTCAAGAACTCAGGGACCAATCACCTACTGATCTGACAGACTTTAAGGAACAGCGGACAGTCTTTCTCTCTCTCTTTCTCTCACCTGAACCAGAAACTCGCTGCCACAGCTCAACCTGTAGCTCTGTTGCCAGAACCGGAATCAGAAACCAACCAAGTCTTTGCCGGCAACAGAAGAGTTAAACTGGGAGAAGGAGATTGAGCCGTACGAAGAATTCTTTTAAAGGACTTTATTAAATAAATAACTTTACAGACCCACCTGATCAGTGGAGTTTTACAGCTGGACAATTGACTAAGTCGACTGAATACGAAAGTGTCAGTCATTTAAATAGCTATTTGAGTCTTAAGAAACTTGACCCTTGGAACAAACAGGGCCCTGCTTTCCTCAAAGACTTTGTCTTCAAGTAACTACGGTGGAACCCTGCTTACAAAGAAGATTTTGTGCACAACCTTGGAGCATTCAAACCAGTGGAAAATCTGTTTGGAAAAGACTCTACATTCCCGAAACCCCAACTTCCAGGTGCATCGACTGAGTGGAAGTTCTTGGACAAAGCCGAACCGGACTGCCTTTGTTCCAAACCACACGGACCTCGTGCCGTGTGCTGTTATCTGAGCCCGAAGCCAGAGAGGCCTCTCTGCGACGAAGTTCACATAAGTTTAACAGTTTGGAGTTTGTGATTCATGACATTTGAGAAATCAATTAGAAATGTTAATCTGTGATTCATAACTCTAGAATGTGTAATATCATTTAGTTTTCTTAAATATAAATGTGTGTTGCATTAAACTGTTTTGTTGATAATTTTAGAAATAAAATCTGTCAACGCCGAGAAATATCTTCTCATTCCTGTTTAACTGTTTAGTCTGAAATTGACACAAGTTAATAGACATTAGATTATTGGTGGCCCTGCCTATCCTTAATCATTGAATAATAATCAGTTAAGGGAAATTGTGGTAACAAATAGGATCTTTCTCGGCACCTAAACGTAAATGAGACTGATATATATATAACGAGAAGTTACCTGACATAAATACTAACCTGCGTAGTTATTTAATGTCTGACTAATAATACTAACGAGAGACTCACCTTCGTCTTACTAACCGGTATTGTAGTCAATGTGTTTATAACCTTTTTTGTTTAACGATTTGTTAAACGGAATGTACGTGCTCTGTGCTGTCATAGCAGTAAGCTGAGAGAGGCTCGTCATGTCATCACTGAGCTGGCTGGCTGGCTGGCTGGCTCTCTGTGTGTGTGTGTGTGTGTGTCTCTCTGTCTGTCTGTCTGTCTGTCTCTCTCTCTCTCTCTCTCCCTCTCAATTAAATTCATTTGTATTGTCAAAGCAATTGGACATGCATACATACATACATACATATATATGGAAAATAAACAATATGTGTACATCTCTTTCGGCATTAGTGGTGCCCTCACAGATGTGCAAGTTACATGACAGACAGACAGACAGACACACACACACTTTCACACACAGACAGACAGACAGACAGACAGACACACGCATATTATGGGTCTTTGTTGGGTAGTGAAATGGGTAGCATCAGTCGCAGTGTGGGTAATGTCAGGGAGCCAATCATAGTCCCCGTTATTTGCATATCGTGGCGCAAAGCTTTCTGGGAAAAGCAACTTAACACGTTTAGTCATGTATTTGTCCATAGTTTACACATGAGATGAAAGAGACAGTATGACGTATTGAGCACCTAGGATTCCTCATGTGTATGTGAGGGGCAGAGGAACCGGATCCCAAGTGTGCGTCCCAGGTGCTATAGGTTTCAAAGCATGCAGGGGAATAGGCACCCCACCCTGACACCTATAGAAGACTGGATAGGGAGATATAAATAGCAATGGGGAGACTCTTGTACTTGGTGTGGCTCTATCCATATAGTGGGGCCAGCAGCCACTTAGCAGGTGTAGCAATAGAAGCTCAGCCTGGGGAGACTGGATTTAGCATTTCCTCTCCATTTTGATAACTATCCATAATCATTTCTGCAAAATACTTCTATGATACCTATGTATGTTTTTTACTTGTACTATATTATACTATCAAGTATCAGTGTACACATACAATGTGACCTGTTACATTAATACAGAGGCCACGGAAGGCCAGATCACTAATAGCCACTGTCCCCTGATATTACACTTTTTTACAATCACTTTGGCACTCATTTCAGAACCTTGATGTCATTTTTCAAAACTCTAGACACTAAACTCACACCCGATGATCAAAATGCACATTTTTCAAAACTCTAACACTTTTTTACAATTGCTTGGATACAATACACATCAACCTCAGATCATTTGTTCATTGAACTAAAATGACACAACTTACATCAAAGTATTACCATTTCAAAATGCAATTCACACATTACATCTGAGATCACTGTCTATTCATTTCATTACAAAGATCTAACTATCAATTGATACAGCTGCTCAAAATGATAAGTGACTGTTGCATTACTCTTAATGCATAGTTTTATGGAAACTGACAAACAATATTCCATGTTTCGATCATGAAAGTTTCAGGATAATGAGATCCATTGACACCAATAACCGAGGAGCATGAACCAGTTGGACTACATTATCTATGGATGTAATATTTCATCATCATTCATCATCATGTAGCACTTTTCCACACCATGTTTTCAGTGTGGAAGGAAAGTTAGAAATTCTTTCTCTAATACCTGTTTTTCTCTCTTGTATACTTAAGAAAGATAAGGTCAAGCTAGAAGGTCAGGCCAGAAGGTAGTTTGATTTCTGCTTGTTATTTACGATGAGAATCTTGGAGACAATGTCAAACAGTATGATTGAAGTGCCTGCTCCCTAATCCATGTGTTGATCTATGAACTCTGTCCTATAATGATATAAATTCTGCTTAGCTAACTTTTAAGATAACATAGTAATGACTTTCTGATTATAACCAGCTCTTTGATTTTTGTGTATAAAAGCTCTGACTGTTAAAATGAAGGCAGAGCGACTTTGGGATCTACTTGAGTCACTGTTCCTCTCCACGCTGCGTGTATTAAAGGCATTGCAACTAACGCTCCAACCTGGTTGAAGATGATTGTTCTTCCACATCAGATTTGATATTACTGTATGTATGCAGGCCCTTGTAATTGCTTTTCTAATACTGCCAACTGGTTATTGATGATTGATTTCACATTGTGGTACGAGTATCGAGTGAAATGAGTGCTATCCACCCCAGCAACACAGTGATAACATGGAGCCGGCAAGTCATCCAGGTCACAATAGAGGTCAAGCAGTGGGAGGAGGAAGACGTGGTGGTCAAAGGAATGGAAGGGGACATGCACCCCTTCTGAGAGGTGGTCGTGGGCCTCGTCATAGAGGAGGGCTTAGGCCTCACCAGAGAGGCAGCCATGGGCCTCATTTGAGAGGTGTTGGGGGAACGTGGTAGAGGACAAGGCCACGGACCAGACAGCGGCAGCAACAGCAAATAGTGTCCAGTGAAATCCGAGAAATAGTTGTAGAGCATGTTGTAAATCATGGCATGACCATGACTGAGGCAGCTACAATGATTCAATCAAACCTCAGAATCAACTCAGGATCAACTGTGGCCTCAATCATCAGAAATTTCCGTACTGAGAAGCGGCAAGTCTTCAGCATGCACTAAACATTAGGCTACTCTCAATTGTCAAATGACTGTATACTGCATACCAATGTGTAGCACAGAGTATAGTGTGCCTTTTGAAAGAAATGCAGACAGAGTGAAGCAGCTGATGACTGAGTATGTTCAGGTATGTTCAGTTTCAAGATGCCTCTTGTGAAAAATGGTTGTGAGAACCTGAACCAGAACACAGGGCTGATGGAAATTTAGAAGTACAGTAATCAATCCTTTGTTTTGCTTTTTACACTAAGCCAGGTGAGGAACACTGCAGTTGACATTTTACTGTAGTTTTGTTCTTTTTTGTAGCTAATTATTGTTGCATGGATTCAAAGAAACCTATGGTGTGATTTGATTGTATTGCATCAATACATTTCAGATTTTGTTCAATGATTCCACTGTGTCTGTAGTATTCTCTCTACTAGTCCTTTTACAGTGATGTATTTATGTGTAGTACCATAATGAAACATGTATCACATATTTTGTACTACAATATTTAATGATTGTACGAACAACTACACAGTGAAACTATCGGTATCTTCTGTGTTACTATGTTACTATGGTATTTCATGATAAATTAGTTATTTGAACCAACAAGTCTGCAAGTGCAAGGTTTCTTTAAAGATATGAAAGGCTGTCCAATGTTCAAAACATTGTATTGTGCAGTGTTACAAGTGATGACCGTTTTGAGTTTTGTGTCTAGAGTTTTGAAAAATGACATCAAGGTTCTGAAATTAGTGACAAAGTGATTGTAAAAAACTGTATATTCATCCTATTTAATGTGCTCTTTTAAAATGTACTTTTCTTTTTTATGTTGCCATTTCTGTTCTACCAATGTTTCAGTTGTTAGCCAAAGATTGACAGAGTACATCTCATACACACAGGCCAGACAGCAAGGATTTCTTTTTGAAATTCAATTACAAATGCTGCATGAACTCATCAATACGATTAGAGCTCCTGAAAGCAATATAACTAACTCACTCTACAGCATCTCATTAGCAGTGAAAAGAAACCAAGAAAGTTGGGACAGTCGACTGTTTACCACTATGTAACATCACCTTTTCTTTTAATAATACTTATTAAGCACTTGGGCACTGAAGACACCACTTGGTTAAGTTTAGCAAGCGGGATTTTCCCCCATTCATCCATTATGCATTTCCTCAGCTGCGCAACTGCACAGGGCCTTCGTTGTCTTAATTTGCACTTCATAGTGCGCCACACATTCTCAATTCGGAGACAGGTCAGGACTGCAGGCAGGCCATGCTAGCACCCGCACTCTCTGCCTACGCAACCATGCGCTTGAAATCTGGGCAGAATGTGGTTTGGCGTTATCCTGCTGAAAAATGCAGGGACGTCCCTGGAAAAGATGATGTCTGGATGGCAGCATATGTTGCTCCAAAATGTGTACATCTCTTTCTGCAAAAATGGTGCCCTCACAGATGTGCGAGTTACATGACAGACAGACACTCATACACACTGTCACACCCACACACACACACACACTTTCACAGACAGACACATGCACACACACACACACTTTCACAGACACACACACACACACACACACTTTCACAGAGACAGACACACACACACTTACATACATACATACATACATACATACATACATACATACATACATACAGTGAGGGAAAAAAGTATTTGATCCCCTGCTGATTTTGTGCGTTTGCCCACTCACAAAGAAATGATCAGTCTATAATTTTAATGGTAGGTGTATTTTAACAGTGAGAGACAGAATAACAGCCAAAAAATCCAGAAAAACGCATTTCAAAAAAGTTATAAATTGATTTGCATGTTAATGAGGGAAATAAGTATTTGATCCCCTATCAATCAGCAAGATTTCTGGCTCCCAGGTGTCTTTCATACAGGTAACGAGCTGAGATTAGGAGCACTCTCTTAAAGGGAGTGCTCCTAATCTCAGCTCGTTACCTGTATAAAAGACACTTGTCCACAGAAGCAATCAATCAATCAGATTCCAAACTCTCCACCATGGCCAAAGAGCTGTCCAAGGATGTCAGGGACAAGATTGTAGACCTACACAAGGCTGGAATGGGCTACAAGACCATCACCAAGCAGCTTGGTGAGAAGGTGACAACAGTTGGTGCGATTATTCGCAAATGGAAGAAACACAAAATAACTGTCAGTCTCCCTCAGTCTGGGGCTCCATGCAAGATCTCACCTCGTGGAGTTTCAATGATCATGAGAACGGTGAGGAATCAGCCCAGAACTACATGGGAGGATCTTGTTAATGATCTCAAGGCAAACGTACAAAAACAGCAGGGGATCAAATACTTTTTTCCCCCACTGTACATACATATATATGGAAAAGAAACATTACAAGTATAAATCACAATAAGATGTAATAAAGTACAGATAAACAAAATGTAATAAAATGTGATCTTTTTGCAAATGCAGGGACGTCACTGGAAAAGATGATGTCTGGATGGCAGCATATGTTGCTCCAAAATGTGTACATCTCTTCTGCAAAAATGGTGCCCTCACAGATGTGCGAGTTACATGACAGACAGACAGACAGACACTCACACCCACACACACACACTTTCACAGACAGACAGACATACACACACACACACACACTCACTTTCACACAGAGACAGGCACACACACACACACATACATACATACATACATATGGAAAAGAAACAATACATTTATAAATCACAATAAGATGTAATAAAGTACAGAAAAACTAAATGTAAGAAAATGTGATCTTTAATACACACAAATATGTATGGCTGGTCGGATGCGTCTTGGACTCGGGTTCCTCTTCATTACGTATAACGCTTTTGCCTTTTGCTAAAGCTTTCCGTGGAGGGGATCGTGGGTGAGTGTGTGTCTATGTCTGTCTGTTTTTCTGTTTGTCAGTCTGTCTGTCCGTCTCTCTCTCTCTCCCTCTCAATTCAATTCATTTGTATTGTCAAAGCAATTGGACATACATACATATATATATATATATATATATATATATATATATATATATATATATATATATGTAGCGTAAGGTACACTTTTAAATTTCAATTAAAGAAGTGAATTCATAGTATCACCTTATCACGAATCCTGGAGTCTTGTAGAACTCAATTTCTGTAATAATTGGACGCAGACACCAATTCCAAAGATATAAATTGTCAAATTTATTTAAAAACAAAGACTAAATGTAGCACTACACTAATTATACAAAAGGGAAAAACTAATTAAAATTCAACTCTAGATCAACAAATCAAAGACAAATCACTTCCGTGACCAAATCAAAGACCATGGGATCGCATATGATAACACACAAATCATTAAACAAAAAAGGTTATAAACACATTGACTACAATACCGGTTAGTAATTCTAGGAATCACTAAGAAACAGTTGAAAGTGCTAAATTGCAGTTTCAGAAGATGAAAAAAAACTGTAACTGATGGGATATGTAGTACTTTATACTCGAGTGGTCTATGCGATTACACCCTGTTGGTGTTATTAAGAACGCCAAGTACCAGAATGCAGAGCGGGACTGTTTTTTGTGCCGTGACTTGTCGGGGGAAAAAGGCGCAGAAAAAACGGACGAGAAGGTGAAGGTAGTATGGCGGTGATGCACGCGTTGGTGAAGTGGGAAAGCGGGGTCGACAAAGACTCTTACAGCGTGATTCCCACTGCTTGCTTTCGCAATTTTGATTTATTCAGCATTGCTGATGATGACGAAGAGACGACTCGAAACTTCAGAGCAGAGTGGAGAGACACGAACAAACCTCCAAAAGGTGGATGGCCTGTCCATGAAGCGCAGATCATTATGACTGGTAACAATGTTTATTTAAAAAAAAAACATTAAAGTCTTTACATGCTATTTGATATATACAATCACAGTATATTTGAAATGAATGTTTAAGTTATTAATGTGTTGTACTTCTAACATACTCTTATAACATGGTAGGTGGTGGTGAGGGCGCTAAAAACTCGTCATACTTGACTGGCATTTGTAAGAACGATTTATTGTGTGTTGTGCTTTACAATAAAATCCCCCAAATCACAAAATAAATTAAACCAGATATAATTTAACTTCAGTTTTGATTCAGTGTTGGCTGTTCATCTTAATTTGTATGGTCAAAGCACAGTATTTTTATGACAAATAAATATAATCCCCAAATATCTGTGGACATAATGCAGGGTTTTATTTATTTTATTTTTATTTTAGGAAAAGAAGGCGAACTAAGAAGAAAACTTAATGACCTAACAAAAATGCCCTGTCCTAAAATGAAGAGAGTACCTAAACCAAACAAAAAACTTCAAATTTCAGATGATAGTGACCTTGATGAACCACAGTTACCGGTGAGATAATTACTGCAAATATTAAATAAATGTATTGCAGGATTGTTTTTTTTTAATCATATTCATATATATATATATTTTCATTTTAAACTCTTTTCCTCTCTGAATACAGCACAAAATAAGAAAGAAAACCGATGGAGCTTCAAGAATTAGATCCCGTCATATTCTACAGACATTTAAAGAGTCCAGTGAAGTTGAGCTACAGCAAAACGTTAAGCAGCTCGAAAAGGAAAACACAAGACTTAAAAATGAAAACCAATGTCTTCGAAACCGTATGGTTGATGGTAAGTTTTTTTATTTATAGCAAATAATTCCTTACCTTGATAAATGTTATTCTTCAGTAATTTAGATTCCAGAGTAATGTATTATAGTTGATCATACTGAAGTAATCTAGAACCACAATACAGACTCTTAATGTGCACTGTCTAATAGTTTAATAATACTGATTATTAAATAAAGTTTTTCAACATAACTTCATAATCCTACATTAATGACTATATGCATTACATTAGACCTGGTAATTCTTGTATTTTATCTCTTATCTCTTTATCTAATGACCCACAAAAAGGTCAGTTTGCCAATAACATAGAGCAAGTCTCTCAAGTATAATTGCAGGCATTGATGGTTTTGTTTTCACTTTGTATTAAATATATTACTAGAAATGATTATCATTTAATACTAAGGTTTTTTTCTCCAGAGATTCCAGACCTTTTGGACAATCTGAAAAAAATTGTAACAAAAGCCACATTGATCAGCAATGAAGACAAAAGTGTGTCACCATCAAGTGGTTCTGACAGCCCCACAGCAAATTGTTCTGAATCTGACAAAGAATCACCAAAACAGGTATAACACTCTTGGTCTACAATATTAGAAAGACAAGGTAAAAATATATATATTGAAAACAAATATTGGTTGTAAACAATCTAATGATGCTACATTATCAGTTATATTCATAGTTATAGTTGATAATAAGAATGTAATTGAATTATGGGTGTCACAGATTCACTGACTTTATTATGTCTGTAAATTAATAAACTTAGAATTGAGACATACTGTGGTCTTTAATAACACATTTCTGTAACAAAATCACAGCCTTACTGATAATGTATTCCACTTAACATAATATAAGAATAGTTTGGGGATAAACTTGTTTTTTATTTACCATTGTCTTTTAGGTGGAAATATTCCCAGGCACTGGAGTTTACATTGACAAACTGTCCTGGATCCTTGCAGAGAGGTGCAGCACGAATACGTCATATGCAAGAACCCTGACGGTTGCTGTCTTTGACTTTCCAACATTATTAAAGAGCAATCTTCGTGGTGGTGGCAGCAAGAGAGATCCAACTTCGGAGAAAAAGACACCTCTGGATCGCTTAAAGGTGGAAGCCATATATGGTATGTAAATGCTGTTGTACAAAATTTCTAACTCTCCTTTTTAACTGTATAGAACACAAAGGGTTAGCATTTGAAATGTTCCTTTGGCCTTTGTTTTAGTTTCAGAGACTAGAGTTAATTTATTAATAAATAATAATACCTTACATGTAGCAGCTGGAAAGATCCCAAAGTGCTCTACAGACTCACTTCACCCACCACCCTCTGGGGTGCAGCCATTTTGTACCAGCAGATTACTACACAGCAGTAAAGGTGGAGTCATAACAAATTTGTTAGACCTGATTGAGGGAAGCCTGACTTAGAATTCAGCCACGTCACTCTTTCAACAACACCTTGTAAATCACCTTGGATTAATGCTTCAGACATATTAATACATAATAATAATGAATAGTGCCATGGGATCCTTGACAATATAAACTTTCATGTCTCATTTAAATTTGACTTTTGAGCAAATACTTCACATTTCAGTCCAGTTGTGCCACATCAATGTAATGCTTAAGCAAGGTATTAATGGAGAAAAGACTGCCTTTGCATAGCTGCTTCGCCAAGTACAGATTTTACTATGAACTAGTGTAAGACAAGTTTAAGAGCATACACCAAAACGTTTAAATACACCCACACACAAAAATGTTGATTTACTGTGGCAATATGTAACTAATGAACCCTTCTCAAAGATATGTGGTATGTTTATTAAAAGATTTTTATATATCTATGTGCAAGTCATTAAATCTATGTGATACATGTTTTTTAGGGGCTACCTTGAAAAAATTGCCCAGTACCCCAAAGAGTGTAATTGGTGGTGCAATTAACAGCAAGATAAATGAACTACGACACAGAATGAAACCAGAGTGAAGATTTGAAGAACCAGATCTGTATTTTTTGTTTTGTTTTCAACAGGGTTGGGGTCAATTCCAATTCAATTTTTAATTCCCTTTTCAATTCAATTCCAATAAAGAATATTCTGTGAATGCAAAAAGTAATTGCAATTTTGAATTGATTTGTAGGAGGAATTGGAATTGAAAAACAGGAATTGACCCCAACCATGGTTTTCAGTGAGTGTTGTACAAATTGATAGGTCAGGGTTTCTGTAAAAACTTAATAGAGGCCAGCAGGCGTGCACGATCTGGGAAAAACTGCTCCACTACAACAGACCTCTTTCCCTTCGTTTTCTCTAAAAACCTCCTGATATCCTTCACTGCAGCTCTGACTCACCGAGGACGAGGAGGCGAGAGAGGAATCCGTGAAGCCGCCCTCACTGTCACTCCGAGCCGCGATGCTCCAGCGTGTAGCCGGACCTTTCCCCACCAAGCCGCTCGCTACCCCAGCTTCACTACTGTGCCACCACTTCTTTTACTGCCACTATTTACCAACACCGTCCGTGCTCCCTCCCAGCACCTTCTTAGTGCGTTTTTTCCACCCGGCGCCTCGGCTTGTACCGCCGAGCCTGGCCCTGCCTCCTCCTCGGCTACACCCTGTGTGTCTGTCCGCCCGTCTGCTGGCTGCTGAGGTTGTTCCTCGTCACTAACCAGCGCCCCGTGCACCGCCTCAACACCATCTCCCCCCGGCGTCTCGGTCGTCACTATCCCCCGCTGCCTCGACCCCGTCCCCCAGCTGTGCGTCATCGCCTCCGGGCAGCTCTTCCCCCGTCACGGCATCAGTGGTACCATCGGTCCGACCGGCGACTGTCTCCTCCGCCGGGGCTCGATCTCTGTCTGCCCGCTGCATCTGTGGCTGCGGGCCGGTGTCTCTATTCCTCCCCGCGTCGCCCCGCTCCTCCTCCCGCTCCCTGTCCTGCTCGGGACAGTTCCTCACGACATGCCCCTCGCTCCCACACCTGAAACACTTCATGGACTCCGAAGTAGCGAACACGACGTAGTCGGTATTGTCGATCTTAAATTTAAAAATGACATTAAGATCCTCATTGATGTTATTGAGGATCATATACAGCTGCCTTCGGAAGGACACGACGTGTTTCAGTTGCGGGGCTTTGCAGCCCAGCGGGACCCTCTTAATGCCGGACATCAGCTGCCCGAGCCGGTGCGGATGAACGGAGGGACGTTAGACAGCGTTACCTTCCGGGCAGGAGCAGCGAGCGGCAACACCGGGGTGAAAGTGTCGTCTAACACTGTGCCATTAGCCACTAGCTGATTGAGCAGATCAGTGGTTTTTAAGAAGATAACAATGGCAGCAGACTTGATATTTTCACACCCTGCTACCTCCCCAACCGCTAACACACACTGCTCTAGGGGGCAGAACTGCACCGGAGCGATCTTGACTCCATGGCGTCGGGTCAGTTTTTCAAAAGACGCATTCAGGGGGTCCGACCCCCCGACCCGGGAAGAACTACCGGTACTCCCCCCTCCCCTCCCCTGTTCCCCCACAATAAGAAAAGCACTGAAAACAGAAGACAAAATAAACAAACTGAAAAAAGTAAAGCAACAAAAAAACGCAGCCAAAGGACAGAGCTCTCAGCAGCACTCCCGCTCACTGCAGACCCCTCCCACACACTCCCAGCTGAGAGAGAGAGAGAGTTAGTGTCTGTCTGTCTCTCTCTCTCTGTAGATGCATCATAGGGAACATATGTAACAATCTCTCTTTTTGTTTACCAAAAATGAGAATGAACGTATTTCAAGTGGGTGTTGCCTTGGTTGGAAACGTTTTAAGATTATTTATGAAGTGTAAAGTGGATTTGTCTCAGTTCTCCGTAGTTTTCAATGTATGTGCCATTCAGTAGCGTTCATGTTACAGATGTGCCCTATGCAGTGGTAGGGTCAATAAAATGTCAGTAAAACTTTATTTTAGCAATTATGAAGGGGAAGAACTGCAAATAGAGGGTCCCCACTAATTATCTAACTTACCAACAACGTTTCAAATTAGGTCTTGCGAAGCTGCCAAATAATGCTGTATAATCGTATGTGTCTTCATACACCGGCTGCTATAGTCTGATAGCTTTGATTATATATATATATATTTTCTCGTGAACCACAAATGCTATTTGCTTGATTTTTACAGAGTATGTTATAAATACCATTCTTATGAAGCCTGACAAATTGTATGCTGTAATTATGAATATTTTCAAATCATTTGTTTGTTTTTCCTAACATGTTACAAATGTTCCCTATGTGAAAGATGCATTATATCTTAATAACGTCTAAACAATTAAAGATATACAGATTATTATTTTTGGTAAAGTTATAATACATTGCTATTAACTATGTGTGTCAGTAAAAGTTTAAATTTCCTAAAGGATTTTTATTGATCTTGCAAAATAAGTGTTTAGGGAACATTTGTAACATAGAGGTGGGTTAGCCACCGGCTAAGGGCAGCGGCTCCGGCTCCAGCACCGTCACCATGTCGCTGGAAAAGCGCTAAGTGAGCTCACAGTGAGCTCAGTGTAATGTCTGCTCTGGTGAGCTCACAGTGTGACCTAGTCGTGAGTTCACGTCTTCACTGGGTAGTCCTTGACAACTTAATTGACTCAAATCTTGGGCTTAATTGGTCAAAATGACCATTGGTTGAAGGTACTCAGGGACTGATGTGTAGAGAGACTTATTAAACCTGCAGGATTGTGGTTTTCCCAGATCAGAATTAACCAGATCACCACAAAGGAACATGGTAGGTGCTATTGCAACACAGATTACACAAATACATTGAAATCCAAGTTTGCAGTGGTCCTTGGGCCATTGGGTGGTGATCCAGATCACTTCAGCAGGAATTTTGCAGTGGTCTGGACTACAACTCTCTCTCTCTCTCTCTCTCTCTCTCTCTCAATTCAGTGCATTTGAATTGTCAAAGCAATTGGACATGCATACATACATACATACATATACACTCACCTAAAGGATTATTAGGAACACCTGTTCAATTTCTCATTAATGCAATTATCTAATCAACCAATCACATGGCAGTTGCTTCAATGCATTTAGGGGTGTGGTCCTGGTCAAGACAATCTCCTGAACTCCAAACTGAATGTCTGAATGGGAATGAAAGGTGATTTAAGCAATTTTGAGCGTGGCATGGTTGTTGGTGCCAGACGGGCCGGTCTGAGTATTTCACAATCTGCTCAGTTACTGGGATTTTCACGCACAACCATTTCTAGGGTTTACAAAGAATGGTGTGAAAAGGGAAAAACATCCAGTATGCGGCAGTCCTGTGGGCGAAAATGCCTTGTTGATGCTAGAGCTCAGAGGAGAATGGGCCGACTCGATTCAAGCTGATAGAAGAGCAACTTTGACTGAAATAACCACTCGCTACAACCGAGGTATGCAGCAAAGCATTTGTGATGCCACAACACGTACAACCTTGAGGCGGATGGGCTACAACAGCAGAAGACCCCACTGGGTACCACTCATCTCCACTACAAATAGGAAAAAGAGGCTACAATTTGCACAAGCTCACCAAAATTGGACAGTTGAAGACTGGAAAAATGTTGCCTGGTCTGATGAGTCTCGATTTCAGAGTCAGAATTTGGCGTAAACAGAATGAGAACATGGATCCATCATGCCTTGTTACCACTGTGCAGGCTGGTGGTGGTGGTGTAATGGTGTGGGGGATGTTTTCTTGGCACACTTTAGGCCCCTTAGTGCCAATTGGGCATCGTTTAAATGCCACGGCCCGTTGTTTCTGACCATGTCCATCCCTTTATGACCACCATGTACCCATCCTCTGATGGCTACTTCCAGCAGGATAATGCACCATGTCACAAAGGTCGAATTATTTCAAATTGGTTTCTTGAACATGACAATGAGTTCACTGTACTAAACTGGCCCCCACAGTCACCAGATCTCAACCCAATAGAGCATCTTTGGGATGGGGTGTGTAGCGTTATGTTGGGTGTATTTGGATAAGAGTATTTGGGCTCTGAGCTGAAGCACGGATCTAAAGAAGACCTCTCCCCCCCAAAGTTATCAGATTTCCTTTGCTCATCAGCTTGGAACTGGTTTGCATCAAAGTGACAGTTTTGGGGAGGATGGCACCGAGAAGAGGCCAAATAGTTTGTTATTCTGCTATGAGATGTCTGGAGAAAGGGGCCTGTGGGTGATAAAAACTCTTTGAAGTGGATGAGAGCCGAAATCCCGACATAGAGCTACGAACCCAGGCCAACCGGCATTTCCAAAAGATGGCATGGATTGACATCAGTCATAAATCAAGCCCCCCTCCAATAGGACACTGGGGGCTGAAACCGAAATCCAATCTCAAGAACGCAGGAACCAATCACCTATTGATCTGACAGACTATAAAGGACAAACACGGCCTTTCTTTCTCTCTCTCTCTCACCTGAACCAGTAACTCGCTGCCACAGCTCAACCTGTAGCTCTGTTGCCCGAACCGGAACCAGAAACCAACCAAGTCTTTGCCGGCAACAGAAGAGTTAAACTGGGAGAAGGAGATTGAGCGAAGAATTCTTTTAAAGGACTTTATTAAATAAATAACTTTACAGACCCACCTGATCAGTGGAGTTTTACAGCTGGACAATTGACTAAGTCGACTGAATACGAAAGTGTCAGTCATTTAAATAGCTATTTGAGTTTTAAGAAACTTGACCCTTGGAACAAACAGGGCCCTGCTTTCCTCAAAGACTTTGTCTTCAAGTAACTACGGTGGAACCCTGCTTACAAAGAAGATTTTGTGCACAACCTTGGAGCCTTCAAACCAGTGGAAAATCTGTTTGGAAACGACTCTACTTTCGCGAAACCCCAACTTCCAGGTGCATCGACTGAGTGGAAGTTCTTGGACAAAGCCGAACCGGACTGCCTTTGTTCCAAACCACACGGACCTCGTGCCGTGTGCTGTTATCTGAGCCCGAAGGCAGAGAGGCCTCTCTGCTACGAAGTTCAGATAAGTTTAACAGTTTGGAGTTCATGATTCATGACATTTGAGAAATCAATAAGAAATGTTAATCTGTGATTCATAACTCTAGAATGTGTAATATCATTTAGTTTTCTTAAATATAAATGTGTGTTGCATTAAACTGTTTTGTTGATAATTTTAGAAATAAAATCTGTCAACGCCGAGAAATATCTTCTCATTCCTGTTTAACTGTTTAGTCTGAAATTGACACAAGTTAATAGACACCAGATTATAGGTGGCCTGCCTGCCTATCCTTAATCATTGAATAATAATCAGTTAAGGGAAATTGTGGTAACAAGTAATGATAGGATCTTTCTCTCCACCTAAACGTTAATGAGACTGATATATATATAACGAGAAGTTACCTGACATAAATACTAACCTGCGTAGTTATTTAATGTCTGACTAATAATACTAACAAGAGACTCACCTTCATGTTACTAACTGGTATTGTAGTCAATGTGTTTATAACCTCTTTTGTTTAACGATTTGTGTTATCATATGCGATCCCATGGTCTTTGATTTGGTCACGGAAGTGATTTGTCTTTGATTTGTTGATATAGAGTTGAATTTTAATTAGTTTTTCCCTTTTGTATAATTAGTGTAGTGCTACATTTAGTCTTTGTTTTGAATAAATTTGACAATTTATATCTTTGGAATTGGTGTCTGCGTCCAATTATTACAGAAATTGAGTTCTACAAGATTCCAGGATTCGTGATAAGGTGATACTATAAATTCACTTCTTTAATTGAAATTTATAAGTGTACCTTACGCTACAGGTGGAACGGGAGCTTCGTGCCCTGGATGTGCATCCCACAAATCTCCATCAACTGCAAGATGCTATCCTATCAATATGGGCCAACATTTCTAAAGAATGCTTTCAGCACCTTGTTGAATCAATGCCACGTAGAATTAAGGCAGTTCTGAAGGCAAAAGGGGGTCAAACACAGTATTAGTATGGTGTTCCTAATAATCCTTTAGGTGAGTGTATATGGAAAAGGAACAATATGTGTACATCTCTGCATATGGTGCCCTAACAGATGTGCAAGTTACATGACAGACAGACACTCACACACACTTTCAAAGACAGACAGGCAGACAGACACTCACACACACTTTCACACACTCACTTTCACAGACAGACAGACACAGACACAGACACACTCACTTTCACACAGAGACAGGCACATTTTCACACAGAGACAGACACACAAACACACACAAACAGACACAGACACACATACTTTGACAGACAGACAGACAGACAGACACATGCATATTATGGGTCTTTGTTGGGTAGTGAAATGGGTAGCATCAGTCGCAGTGTGGGTAATGTCAGGGAGCCAATCATAGTCCCCGTTATTTGCATATCGTGGCGCAAAGCTTTCTGGGAAAAGCAACTAAACACGTTTAGTCATGTATTTGTCCATAGTTTACACATGAGATGAAAGAGACAGTATGACGTATTGAGCACCTGGGATTCCTCATGTGTATGTGAGGGGCAGAGGAACCGGATCCCAAGTGTGCGTCCCAGGTGCTATAGGTTTCAAAGCATGCAGGGGAATAGGCACCCCACCCTGACACCTATAGAAGACTGGATAGGGAGATATAAATAGCAATGGGGAGACTCTTGTACTTGGTGTGGCTCTATCCATATAGTGGGGCCAGCAGCCACTTAGCAGGTGCAGCAATAGAAGCTCAGCCTGGGGAGACTGGATTTAGCATTTCCTCTCCATTTTGATAACTATCCATAATCATTTCTGCAAAATACTTCTATGATACCTATGTATGTTTTTTACTTGTACTATATTATACTATCAAGTATCAGTGTACACATACAATGTGACCTGTTACATTAATACAGAGGCCACGGAAGGCCAGATCACTAATAGCCACTGTCCCCTGATATTACACTTTTTTACAATCACTTTGGCACTCATTTCAGAACCTTGATGTCATTTTTCAAAACTCTAGACACTAAACTCACACCCGATGATCAAAATGCACATTTTTCAAAACTCTAACACTTTTTTACAATTGCTTGGATACAATACACATCAACCTCAGATCATTTGTTCATTGAACTAAAATGACACAACTTAACATCAAAGTATTACCATTTCAAAATGCAATTCACACATTACATCTGAGATCACTGTCTATTCATTTCATTACAAAGATCTAACTATCAATTGATACAGCTGCTCAAAATGATAAGTGACTGTTGCATTACTCTTAATGCATAGTTTTATGGAAACTGACAAACAGTATTCCATGTTTCGATCATGAAAGTTTCAGGATAATGAGATCCATTGACACCAATAACCGAGGAGCATGGTTTCTTAGGGTTACCATAGACTTGACTGTGTCTTCTTGTTTGTGAAGGAACAGGACTGTGTTTTCCTGTCTGGGTTCCCGCAGGCTTAAGTGGGTTTGACCTACTATTAGAAAAAAAAAAAAAAAGGAGCGCTAATTAATTGTTCAATATCTGATACGCCGGTGATAATATAAAATAACGTGTTTATAGTTTATAGAAGTTTATAGTGTTTATGGTAAATGAAGAAAAGTCATTAAGTTATATACAAGTTCTATAAATGCAAACATTGAAAAGCATGTTTGTTGTTATTCCTATATAGGATTTAGTATTATTTGTGTTTTCTTGTTTTTTGCTATTTTTTCTCCCCTGTCGTTTATTGTTATTTTGCGGGCTTGCACGCCTTGGTTGTTGTGTACAAAACGATACATAGAAAATGGGAAAACGTGTTACTGTGTGGGAACAGCTCTAGTAAGATGGGCGACCCGCCACTTAAAGGTACACATGTAAGGTACATGTATGATAACTATGGAGTGAAGCGGTGCGTTTGACTGGACAATAGGTGACAGAAAATTAAGGTTTCCAGAAGATGGGACTTTTGATTCAGATAGACTTGAGCACCTAAAAACGGTTTTGCAAAATAGGAATACAAAGCATTAAGAAATGAGAAACCAAAGCTAGCTATCTTAAAACATTTGTTAGAGAAAAGAAAGAAAAGACAACAGGCATAATTCAATCTGAATGCCCCGAAGACAAATTAAAAATATATATATATATGTTTTTCAGTATAAATGACAGTCCTCAAGATACTGAAGGAAAATTACTAGATAAGTAATAAATAAGGGTAGTTTGAGACACTGCAGGTCAATATAACATGCCAACCAAAACCATGGTATCTGAATTTACTATGGATATAAATTAATATGTGTCTCTTTGTATGTTTGTACGTTTTCAGTTTGCGCAAGGTAAATGTCCATATTTTGACTTTTTCATGTACTGTATAGTCCAGAATATGACTAAGAGAGTCATAAGTCACAAATAGTTACAGAATGATAGCTAAAAAACGCCAGTTAAATATGTTGTAATAACAGACCTACAAGAAAGTCAGCATTTAACTGTACACAGAATGCTATTGCAAACAGAAATAATAATACAAAATTAAGTTATTTAAATAGGTCTTACGAATACAGAAGTTAAAAGTAACATGTTAGAAATGGAATTAGAGCCAAATTTAGAAATAGGAATCCGAGGCAACCACAAACATTCGGTGAAGGTTTCTTACATATTGATAAATAGATAACCAGATACTCCAGGAAATTAACGATGTGCTCATTTGGAAGCTATGAGTTCCACAATGAAGAGTTTTTAAATCCCTAGAAATAGATCCCTAAATACAATGTGTAGGTAAGAAATTAACTATTGATCAGTTCAATCTGGATTCGGGAACAGTTCTTCTGAACCTGTACTGGTGTAGATTGGACTTCAATAGGAGGAAGTGTCACAATAAAGACATGAGCCGCGCAGGAGGACAGTCTTAGTGCCCACGCAGGTTCTTAGTTGGGGAAATCATTGACTGGACACATTTTTTGAAAATGTGCTTTCCTGAAGTACCTGGACATCATTATTGAGATCAATGAAAAGGCTTATTTTCCAAAGATTAAATACATTAATTAACTACAATAATGTAGTGAAATGTATATAAATAGTAATAATACAAATCGATCAAATATAACTTGCATTTTCTTGTAAGAAATTAGGAATAGGAGAAAGAACAGCTGTTGGGATGCAGTGCGATGTTATCCAAAATTGAAAGCGGTTGAGAAAGGAGAGTTTGTTCTGTGTGAGACAAATGTACTGCCACGAGAGACTCTGATGGTGATTGACTGGAATATGAGGGAAAATAATGAAGTTACTACAGGTATAACTAAAGGTGTAACATAACTAATTTAATGAAACATAGTCATGGCAAGTTATAAAACTGTTTGGAAATAGTCCTTTCACAAACAGAAATACCCTATCAATTAGGAAGAGGGGGGCAGGGGGCAAGGGCCGTATGTGCTCCTCTGCTCCCCCTGTTCGCCTGAGCAGACAAGCAGCCTGAGATGAGAGAGAGAGAAGTCAGAGACAAGGCAGAGACTGTAAGTACGTGTAAGGGTTCATAACTTATTACAAACAGAGCAAGAGTGTAATGAATGGTAATTTACACTGCTTGTATTAATAATGATAATAATATTGATGTTGATACAGACGAATACATCACATACTAGATGACAACCGCATAAAACTAATAATAATGAAAATAGGAATAATAGGAGTATGGAAATAATTTCAAATTATGGTTTATTGGTAAAAAATGAATTGAGAAACAAAGATTAATAACTGCCATCATTTACCCAACTACTATTAACTATGGTGTTGAAGGAGCTGCTGTAATAGTTATTGTAATGTTCTCAGGTATTTAAGTTAGATAAAAGGACAAAGATAAGCACATTGTTTTGAAACTTTGACAACTCCACACAAAAAGAGTATCTACACTAGGAAGTAAAGCTGATTCAATAAACACAGGAGATATGATGCTGCTGACGACAGCTGAGTGCTGTACTGAAATAATTTGATAAATGAGATAAATTGGAATCAAGATTATTATTATTTTGAATTGTCCCTTTACTAGAAACCTTATAGATTGTGCGAATGTCAACTAATGTGATAGAGATGCCTTTTATAAGGACGATCTCTGATGTTGTGTGAACCACACATTGTGTCTTCAGACTGATTTATTCCACATGGCAGATATGCATATTATGAATCGTGTCCTGAAGGAACCGATGTCTGACCCATATGGAGAAGATGCTGGTGTTCTTGTTGAGACACAGTAGGCCGAGGGCGCGGCTTTAAAGACAGCCTCACAGCAACTTGAACAGACCAATGCTGAGGTCCACTACGCTGAAGTGATGCTTGACTCAGTGGAGAAATAAGTTAAAATACTATAATTAAAGGTTTTCCAGATTATAGGAATCTACAATATATTGTGAAACTGCTCAGATGACGTCCGCAGTAGCACATATTCTTCTATTGATAGTTTAATTTATAATGTACTATTAGTGGAGATGTCACATTATTCAAATGAATAGAATGACAGCCATGAAGTCAGAATCAGTCCATTGCCCTTCACTTAAGATTTGTACAATGTATAATGTTTATAAATCAAAACGCAACAAATATATGTACAATACAGTTTACAAACTGAATTTGTAAAAAAGAATGTTTTGCTGACTTTTGTATTCTCTTTGAAGCAACAAAATGTATGTGTTATGTATGTCGTAACTAGGGTTTGACTTTTATGACCTGGGGCTGGATGAAATTTAATTTGAGATGCCCTGTAAAAGCTCCAGGAAATTGCAACTGGCCACTGCACCTTCCATAAGAGAGCTCAAACATTTGCTAATGCATTGGTTGCCTCACAGGCACTCTTTCCCTGGTTTGCCCATGTGGCGCATGGTGTTGGCCACACGGGCAAAGGGGGGATGTGTGCATCAGTCTTTTAAATTGGTTTGCCCCAGGTTTTATAGTAACAGCTTAGCAATATTGTAGAACTTGCCACATTTGTCAAGCTCATAATCCTGCAATATGCAAATAGATTGTGTTCAAAAGCTTAAATGTTGTGGATATGAATATATACTTGTAATAATATATAGGTGTTCTAAATGGGTTGAAGCCTATCCCGTAGGAAGGCTGAAGTAGTAAAAGTAGCAAAAATACAGTTAAGGGATGTTATATGTAGATTTCGCATTCCAGGGAAATTTCCAGTGATAGGAACACTCACTTCACTGGGACAATAGTGCAGGAACTATGCAAAGCCCTGCGAGGTAAACAACATTTTCACTGCCCCATCAGGCTCAGTCAGCTGGAGCAGTGGAGAAACAAAATGGGATATTAAAGAATAAGCTGTCTAATATATGCAAACAAACAGGACTCAAACGTCCAGATCCCCTTCCTATAGTCCTAATGACAATGAAATCGTCAGCAAATTGAGAAAAACAGGTCTTTCTCCGTGTGAGATTATTATGGGATGACTTATGAGACTCTCCATCACTCCTCCATTGTCTGTAAGGGAAATGGACATCCACTTGATGGATGATGCTATGTTGTCTTTTTGTATGGGACTAACACGTGCTTTCGAAGCTGTCCATTCACAGATGAAAGCCGCCCAGACTGAACCATCCCAGCAGGTTTACCACCCCTTCCAGCAAGATGACTGTGTATATCAAAGCACACAAGAGAAAGTCCTCCCAACAGCCCAGGTGGACAGGGCCCTACCAGGTGCTCCTGACCACCCACACAGCTGTGAAGTGCCTAGGAACGACGACATGGATCCACTCCTCACACTGCAAACTTGCCAATCGAGGCGATCAGCACAACCCTGGTGGAGAACAGAGGGATAAAGGAATTGTTCTTCCACATCAGATTTGACATTACTGTATGTATGCAGGCCCTTGTAATTGCTTTTCCAATACTGCCAACTGGTTATTGATGATTGATTTCACATTGTGGTACGAGTATCGAGTGAAATGCGTGCTATCCACCTCAACAACACAGCGATAACATGGAGCCGACAGGTGATCCAGGTCACAATAGAGGTCAAGCAGTGGGAGGAGGAAGACGTGGTGGTCAAAGGTGTAGCGTAAGGTACACTTATAAAATTCAATTAAAGAAGTGAATTTATAGTATCACCTTATCACGAATCCTGGAATCTTGTAGAACTCAATTTCTGTAATAATTGGACGCAGACACCAATTCCAAAGATATAAATTGTCAAATTTATTCAAAAACAAAGACTAAATGTAGCACTACACTAATTATACAAAAGGGAAAAACTAATTAAAATTCAACTCTAGATCAACAAATCAAAGACAAATCACTTCCGTGACCAAATCAAAGACCATGGGATCGCATATGATAACACACAAATCATTAAACAAAAAAGGTTATAAACACATTGACTACAATACCGGTTAGTAAGACGAAGGTGAGTCTCTCATTAGTATTGTTAGTCAGACATTCAATAACTACGCAGGTTAGTATTTATGTCAGGTAACTTCTCGTTATATATATATCAGTCTCATTAACGTTTAGGTGGAGAGAAAGATCCTATCATTACTTGTTACCACAATTTCCCTTAACTGATTATTATTCAATGATTAAGGATAGGCAGGGCCACCTATAATCTGGTGTCTATTAACTTGTGTCAATTTCAGACTAAACAGTTAAACAGGAATGAGAAGATATTTCTCGGCGTTGACAGATTTTATTTCTAAAATTATCAACAAAACAGTTGAATGCAACACACATTTATATTTAAGAAAACTAAATGATATTACACATTCTAGAGTTATGAATCACAGATTAACATTTCTAATTGATTTCTCAAATGTCATGAATCACAAACTCCAAACTGTTAAACTTATGTGAACTTCGTCACAGAGAGGCCTCTCTGGCTTCGGGCTCAGATAACAGCACACGGCACGAGGTCTGTGTGGTTTGGAACAAAGGCAGTCCGGTTCGGCTTTGTCCAAGAACTTCCACTCAGTCGATGCACCTGGAAGTTGGGGTTTCGCGAATGTAGAGTCTTTTCCAAACAGATTTTCCACTGGTTTGAAGGCTCCAAGGTTGTGCACAAAATCTTCTTTGTAAGCAGGGTTCCACCGTAGTTACTTGAAGACAAAGTCTTTGAGGAAAGCAGGGCCCTGTTCGTTCCAAGGGTCAAGTTTCTTAAGACTCAAATAGCTATTTAAATGACTTTCGTATTCAGTCGACTTAGTCAATTGTCCAGCTGGATGGCTGGGCACAGGCGGGCAGCGCAGTCTTTAAAGTTCTTTATTTAATAAAGTCCTTTAAAATAATTATTCGTACGGCTCAATCTCCTTCTCCCAGTTTAACCCTTCTGTTGCTGGTAAAGACTTAGTTGGTTTATGGTTCCGGTTCTGGCAACAGAGATACAAGTTGAGCTGTGGCAGCGAGTTACTGGTTTAGGTGAGAGAGAGAGAGAGATGCCGTGCGTTACCCTTTATACGCCTGTCAGATCAATAGGTGATTGGTTCTTTAGTTTGTGAGATTGGATTTCGGCTTCAGCCCCCAGTGTCCTATTGGAGGGGGGCTTGATTTATGACTGATGTCAATCCATGCCATCTTTTGGAAATGCCGGTTGGCAAGGGTTCGTAGCTCTGTGTCGGGATTTCGGCTCTCGTCCATTTCAAAGAGTTTTTATTTCCTACAGGCCCCCTTCCCCAGACATCTCACAGCAGGGATTCCAAGCTATTTGGCCCATTCTCGGTGCCATCCTCCCAAGACTGTCACTTTGATGTAAACCAGTTCACATGCTGATGAGTTAAGGAAATCTGATAAATTTGGGGGGGAGAGGTCTTCTTTAGATCAGTGCTTCAGCTCAGAGCTAAAATGCTCTTATCAGAATACACCCAACATAACGCTACACTGGTTAATTCTGTTCTGGGAAAACCACAATCCTGCAGGTTTAATAAGTCTCTCTACACATCAGTCCCTGAGTACCTTCAACCAATGGTCATTTTGACCAATTAAGCCCAAGAATTGAGTCAATTAAGTTGTCATGGACTACCCAGTGAAGACGTGAACTCACGACTAGGTCACACTGTGAGCTCACCAGAGCAGACATTACACTGAGCTCACTGTGAGCTCACTTAGCGCTTTTCCAGCGACATGGTGCCGGTGCTGGAGCCGGAGCTGCTGCTCGGCCTGGGATCCAGCTGATCTTTTTTGAACCGGCCCGCTTTTCCACCGGTTTTGACGTCACTGGATGTGGGCGTTCCCAAGCATGGAGTAGAAGTGGAGAAACACAGCAATAGTAATCAGCACCGAGGCGACTGCGTCTTTAAACCCCATTTAACATCACAATCAAACTCATTCCGCGTCTATGGCAAATCGTAACCCTAATGTTACAAATGTTCCCTAAACACCTATTTTGCAGGATCAATAAAAAATTATTAGGATTTTTTAAACTTTTACTGACACACATAGTTAATAGCAATGTGTTATAACTTTACCGAAAATAATAATCTGTATATCTTTAATTGTTTAGACGTTATTAAGATATAATGCATCTTTCACATAGGGAACATTTGTAACATGTTAGGAAAAACAAACAAATGATTTGAAAATATTCATAATTACAGCATACAATTTGTCAGGCTTCATAACAATGGTATTTATAACATACTCTGTAAAAATCAAGCAAATAGCATTTGTGGTTCACGAGAAAATATGTATATATAATCAAAGCTATCAGACTATAGCAGCCGGTGTATGAAGACACATACGATTATACAGCATTATTTGGCAGCTTCGCAAGACCTAATTTTAAACGTTGTTGGTAAATTAGATAATTAGTGGGGACCCGCTATTTGCAGTTCTTCCCCTCCATAATTGCTAAAATAAAGTTTTACTGACATTTTATTGACCCTACCACTGCATAGGGCACATCTGTAACATGAACGCTACTGAATGGCACATACATTGAAAACTACGGAGAACTGAGACAAATCCACTTTACACTTCATAAATAATCTTAAAACGTTTCCAACCAAGGCAACACCCACTTGAAATACGTTCATTCTCATTTTTGGTAAACAAAAAGAGAGATTGTTACATATGTTCCCTATGATGCATCTACAGAGAGAGAGAGACAGACAGACACTAACTCTCTCTCTCTCTCTCTCTCTCTCTCTCTCTCTCTCTCTCTCAGCTGGGAGTGTGTGGGAGGGGTCTGCAGTGAGCGGGAGTGCTGCTGAGAGCTCTGTCCTTTGGCTGCGTTTTTTTGTTGCTTTACTTTTTTCAGTTTGTTTATTTTGTCTTCTGTTTTCAGTGCTTTTCTTATTGTGGGGGAACAGGGGAGGGGAGGGGGGAGTACCGGTAGTTCTTCCCGGGTCGGGGGGTCGGACCCCCTGAATGCGTCTTTTGAAAAACTGACCCGACGCCATGGAGTCAAGATCGCTCCGGTGCAGTTCTGCCCCCTAGAGCAGTGTGTGTTAGCGGTTGGGGAGGTAGCAGGGTGTGAAAATATCAAGTCTGCTGCCATTGTTATCTTCTTAAAAACCACTGATCTGCTCAATCAGCTAGTGGCTAATGGCACAGTGTTAGACGACACTTTCACCCCGGTGTTGCCGCTCGCTGCTCCTGCCCGGAAGGTAACGCTGTCTAACGTCCCTCCGTTCATCCGCACCGGCTCGGGCAGCTGATGTCCGGCATTAAGAGGGTCCCGCTGGGCTGCAAAGCCCCGCAACTGAAACACGTCGTGTCCTTCCGAAGGCAGCTGTATATGATCCTCAATAACATCAATGAGGATCTTAATGTCTCCGAAGTTGGATCTCTCTTGCTGCCACCACCACGAAGATTGCTCTTTAGTAATGTTGGAAAGTCAAAGACAGCAACCGTCAGGGTTCTTGCATATGACGTATTCGTGCTGCACCTCTCTGCAAGGATCCAGGACAGTTTGTCAATGTAAACTCCAGTGCCTGGGAATATTTCCACCTAAAAGACAATGGTAAATAAAAAACAAGTTTATCCCCAAACTATTCTTATATTATGTTAAGTGGAATACATTATCAGTAAGGCTGTGATTTTGTTACAGAAATGTGTTATTAAAGACCACAGTATGTCTCAATTCTAAGTTTATTAATTTACAGACATAATAAAGTCAGTGAATCTGTGACACCCATAATTCAATTACATTCTTATTATCAACTATAACTATGAATATAACTGATAATGTAGCATCATTAGATTGTTTACAACCAATATTTGTTTTCAATATATATATTTTTACCTTGTCTTTGTAATATTGTAGACCAAGAGTGTTATACCTGTTTTGGTGATTCTTTGTCAGATTCAGAACAATTTGCTGTGGGGCTGTCAGAACCACTTGATGGTGACACACTTTTGTCTTCATTGCTGATAAATGTGGCTTTTGTTACAATTTTTTTCAGATTGTCCAAAAGGTCTGGAATCTCTGGAGAAAAAAACCTTAGTATTAAATGATAATCATTTCTAGTAATATATTTAATACAAAGTGAAAACAAAACCATCAATGCCTGCAATTATACTTGAGAGACTTGCTCTATGTTATTGGCAAACTGACCTTTTTGTGGGTCATTAACATTAGCTACAAAAAAATAAAAGAGATAAAATACAAGAATTACCAGGTCTAATGTAATGCATATAGTCATTAATGTAGGATTATGAAGTTATGTTGAAAAACTTTATTTAATAATCAGTATTATTAAACTATTAGACAGTGCACATTAAGAGTCTGTATTGTGGTTCTAGATTACTTCAGTATGATCAACTATAATACATTACTCTGGAATCTAAATTACTGAAGAATAACATTTATCAAGGTAAGGTCTTTTTAAGTGTTTTCCTTTTCGAGCTGCTTAACTTTTTGCTGTAGCTCAACTTCACTGGACTCTTTAAATGTCTGTAGAATATGACGGGATCTAATTCTTGAAGCTCCATCGGTTTTCTTTCTTATTTTGTGCTGTATTCAGAGAGGAAAAGAGTTTAAAATGAATATATATATATATATATATGAAAATGATTTAAATAAAACAATCCTGCAATACATTTATTTAATATTTGCAGTAATTATCTCACCGGTAACTGTGGTTCATCAAGGTCACTATCATCTGAAATTTGAAGTTTTTTGTTTGGTTTAGGTACTCTCTTCATTTTAGGACAGGGCATTTTTGTTAGGTCATTAAGTTTTCTTCTTAGTTCGCCTTCTTTTCCTAAAATAAAAATAAAATAAATAAAACCCTGCATTATGTCCACAGATATTTGGGGATTATATTTATTTGTCATAAAAATACTGTGCTTTGACCATACAAATTAAGATGAACAGCCAACACTGAATCAAAACTGAAGTTAAATTATATCTGGTTTAATTTATTTTGTGATTTGGGGGATTTTATTGTAAAGCACAACACACAATAAATCGTTCTTACAAATGCCAGTCAAGTATGACGAGTTTTTAGCGCCCTCACCACCACCTACCATGTTATAAGAGTATGTTAGAAGTACAACACATTAAAAACTTAAACATTCATTTCAAATATACTGTGATTGTATATATCAAATAGCATGTAAAGACTTTAATGTTTTTTTTTTTTAAATAAACATTGTTACCAGTCATAATGATCTGCGCTTCATGGACAGGCCATCCACCTTTTGGAGGTTTGTTCGTGTCTCTCCACTCTGCTCTGAAGTTTCGAGTCGTCTCTTCGTCATCATCAGCAATGCTGAATAAATCAAAATTGCGAAAGCAAGCAGTGGGAATCACGCTGTAAGAGTCTTTGTCGACCCCGCTTTCCCACTTCACCAACGCGTGCATCACCGCCATACTACCTTCACCTTCTCGTCCGTTTTTTCTGCGCGTTTTTCCCCCGACAAGTCACGGCACAAAAAACAGTCCCGCTCTGCATTCTGGTACTTGGCGTTCTTAATAACACCAACAGGGTGTAATCGCATAGACCACTCGAGTATAAAGTACTACATATCCCATCTGTTACAGTTTTTTTTCTTCTTCTGAAACTGCAAGCGCACTACATAAAGTTTGGCAAATGAAGAAATTTGGATGATGAGTTTACAATCTTATAAACAGTATTTAAGTAAACCTAGATATGCAATTCCAAAAAGAACAGCATCGAGATGGAGAAACAGGATAAAAAAATAATAATACAATGTTTATACTTTTTGTATTTTAATTACAGTATGTAATTATTGCCTTTTGATTTACATTTACAGAAAAAGAACGGCGGCAAACGTGGACTACCCAACAAGAAGCAACAAAGTTACTAAAATATCAGATTCTCAGGTAAGCTTCATGCAGCCATACATGTATAATTATAAAATCAATCCAAAAAATAGACCTTGTTTACCCTACAACTGATTTGAGTGTTAATTCTATTTAAGATATAAAAAAATATTTTGTTTTCTGAACTAATAATCTGTGAACATTCTATTATCTCTATAATTTTAATTAATACATTTATTTTATTATTGGTGGAACATTATATTTTTCAGCTCAGATGATTTCACATACCATCAATTTTTCTGTTAATAAATGTGCAAAAACAAATCAGATGGATAGGCCCCTACATATGAACATTAAGTTAAAGGCCTAGAGTGAGTGTTCTTCACTTCCAGTCATGGCGGGCCACAATCCAGCTCTTTGTAACTCATCAACAACCAAAGACCTGGGAAAAGGGTTAAATGGTTTCAGTTAAGCCAATTAGGTAATTAAGAGCTCAACTGGAAAAAAAACAGCAGGCATAGGGGTACTTTAGGACCACAGTCACTGATATAACCTACAATGTTGTTGTAATGAAAATCAGCAGACAGTGGGCCTCCTCCAGGACTAAGGTTGAGAAGCACTGGTCTTGAAGACCACAATAACAATCGACCTCAAGGGCTAGGGATATTCGAGGTGATGCTAAACCAGTCCTGAATGTTTAAATATAATGTTATTTTCTTGTAGTGTGCCGTTGCTGTTAATGCAACCAGTTATATTGAGCCATCAAATACAGAAGCTGACGAAAGACATCAACATGTGAATTTAGTTGTAAATTTAAAGTGTGTGTGAAAGGTATTTTGTATATGGAGATTAACCCATAGTTTCACAGATAAATTGTGGACCAGTGATATTCAGGATCTTCAAAACAAGTCCTGAATGCTCAAACTTAACACTTCTTTTTTTAGAGTGTCGTTGCTGTCAATCCAGCCAGTGATGTGGAGCCATCAGATACAGAAGCTGATGAAAAACAACATGTAAATTTCCTAAATTAATATGGTGCATCAAAATACTTATTTAGCACTTTCAACTGTTTCTTTGTGATTCCTAAAATTACTTTACAGGCTGGGGCTGGGGGAAGACACTGCGCCCGCCTGGAGAAGCCTGTACAAGCCCCCCTCAATAAGAGAGCTGGCAATCTGCAGTGGAGGGTGTTACACACCATTATTGCTGTCAATTCTTTTATTACTGTTCTTAACCCTGCTGTGTCCGACGCCTGCCCATTCTGTGCTCAGAGAGAGACCGTGTTTCACTGTTTCAGCACTTGCTCTCGGTTGTCACCCATTTTTAGTCTTTTAACTCGTCTTTTTACTGATCTTAACCTGATTTTTAACACAAAGGTTTTTATTTTAGGGGCGCGATACACCAGAAAGACCAAACATGTGGACCAGCTGGTAAACTTCTTGCTGGGCCAGGCTAAAATGGCCGTCTATAAGACTAGGAAGAACAGAGTGTGTGGGGAGGGCAGTGAGGATGCAGTGAGAGTGTTTGCCATGCTGGTCAAGTGCAGAGTCAGACTAGAGTTTAACTATTACAGGCTGATGAATGATTTGGAGAGTTTTGAACAGGTCTGGTGTATTAATGATGCCCTTTGTGAATTGTATGACGGGGAGTTGGTTTTTATTATGTAATTCATTTATAGGGTTTAGTATTTGATGGTTGTTTTGTTGTGTGTATTGGGTTGCTTTCTTTAAAAGTGTACAGATCAGTGGCGGAGTTAATGCTTGTTGGGGGGAGACAAACAAAGGGGAACACTATTTTTTATTTATTTATTTATTTTCTTTTGTATGAATTATTGCGTGTTGCAAACAGGCAATGAAGTCTGATAAAAGTCAAAAAGTCTCTCTCTCTCTCACACACACACACACAGCCAGCAAGACACACAGAGCCAGCCAGCTCAGCGATGACATCACAAACATCTCTCTCAGGTGACTCCTATGACATCACAGAGCACGTACATTCCGTTGCTTGCCGTCTGTCAACCACTCAGTCACTGCCAGCCAGACTGGCTGGCTGACTGGATGGTGGGGCTGCTTGCTGCTGCTGCGTACCTTAGCAAGCTTATTTGCTTGACCGGCCTTCCTCCTCCGCCCACATGCCCACCTATGTCCGATCTGCTGTTCACCTGGATCACAGCTCCGCCCCAACAAGGCAGAGCCTCCCAAGAATGGTACAAACTCACCCACGATCCCCTCCACGGAAAGCTATAGCAAAAGGCAAAAGCATTATACGTAATGAAGAGGAACCCGAGTCCAAGACGCATCCGACCAGCCATACATATTTGTATGTATTAAAGATCACATTTTATTACATTTAGATTTTCTGTACTTTATTACATCTTTTTGTGATTTTTAAATGTATTGTTTCTTTTCCTTATATATGTATGTATGTATGTGTGTGTGTGTCTGTGTGAAAGTGTATGTGTTTGTGTGTCTCTGTGTGAAAGTGAGTGTGTGTGTGTGTGTGTCTGTAAGTGTGTGTGTCTGTCTCTGTGTTTGTGTGTCTGTCTCTGTGTGAAAGTGAGTGTGTGTGCGTGTGTCTGTCTGTGAAAGTGTGTGTGTGTGTGTGGGTGTGACAGTGTGTATGAGTGTCTGTCTGTCATGTAACTCGCACATCTGTGAGGGCACCATTTTTGCAGAAAGAGATGTACACATTTTGGAGCAACATATGCTGCCATCCAGACATCGTCTTTTCCAGGGACGTCCCTGCATTTTTCAGCAGGATAACGCCAAACCACATTCTGCCCAGATTACAAGCGCATGGTTGCGTAGGCAGAGAGTGCGGGTGCTAGCATGGCCTGCCTGCAGTCCTGACCTGTCTCCGAATTGAGAATGTGTGGCGCACTATGAAGTGCAAATGAAGACAACGAAGGCCCTGTGCAGTTGCGCAGCTGAGGAAATGCATAATGGATGAATGGGGGGAAATCCCGCTTGCTAAACTTAACCAAGAGGTGCCTTCAGTGCCCAAGTGCTTAATAAGTGTTATTAAAAGAAAAGGTGATGTTACATAGTGGTAAACAGTCGACTGTCCCAACTTTCTTGGTTTCTTTTCACTGCTAATGAGATGCTGTAGAGTGAGTTAGTTATATTGCTTTCAGGAGCTCTAATCGTATTGATGAGTTCATGCAGCATTTGTAATTGAATTTCAAAAAGAAATCCTTGCTGTCTGGCCTGTGTGTATGAGATGTACTCTGTCAATCTTTGGCTAACAACTGAAACATTGGTAGAACAGAAATGGCAACATAAAAAAGAAAAGTACATTTTAAAAGAGCACATTAAATAGGATGAATATACAGTTTTTTACAATCACTTTGTCACTAATTTCAGAACCTTGATGTCATTTTTCAAAACTCTAGACACAAAACTCAAAACGGTCATCACTTGTAACACAGGCTGTCCAATGTTCAAAACATTGCATTGTGCATTCATATCTTTAAAGAAACCTTGCACTTGCAGACTTGTTGGTTCAAATAATTCATTTATCATGAAATACCATAGTAACATTTATTTAGATCACCCACACAGAAGATACCGATAGTTTCACTGTGTAGTTGTTCGTACAATCATTAAATATTGTAGTACAAAATATGTGATACATGTTTCATTATGGTACTACACATAAATACATCACTGTAAAAGGACTAGTAGAGAGAATACTACAGACACAGTGGAATCATTGAACAAAATCTGAAATGTATTGATGCAATACAATCAAATCACACCATAGGTTTCTTTGAATCCATGCAACAATAATTAGCTACAAAAAAGAACAAAACTACAGTAAAATGTCAACTGCAGTGTTCCTCACCTGGCTTAGTGTAAAAAGCAAAACAAAGGATTGATTACTGTACTTCTAAATTTCCATCAGCCCTGTGTTCAGGTTCAGGTTCTCACAACCATTTTTCACAAGAGGCATCTTGAAACTGAACATACCTGAACATACTCAGTCATCAGCTGCTTCACTCTGTCTGCATTTCTTTCAAAAGGCACACTATACTCTGTGCTACACATTGGTATGCAGTATACAGTCATTTGACAATTGAGAGTAGCCTAATGTTTAGTGCATGCTGAAGACTTGCCGCTTCTCAGTACGGAAATTTCTGATGATTGAGGCCACAGTTGATCCTGAGTTGATTCTGAGGTTTGATTGAATCATTGTAGCTGCCTCAGTCATGGTCATGCCATGATTTACAACATGCTCTACAACTATTTCTCGGATTTCACTGGACACTATTTGCTGTTGCTGCCGCTGTCTGGTCCGTGGCCTTGTCCTCTACCACGTTCCCCCAACACCTCTCAAATGAGGCCCATGGCTGCCTCTCTGGTGAGGCCTAAGCCCTCCTCTATGACGAGGCCCACGACCACCTCTCAGAAGGGGTGCATGTCCCCTTCCATTCCTTTGACCACCACGTCTTCCTCCTCCCACTGCTTGACCTCTATTGTGACCTGGATGACTTGCCGGCTCCATGTTATCACTGTGTTGCTGGGGTGGATAGCACTCATTTCACTCGATACTCGTACCACAATGTGAAATCAATCATCAATAACCAGTTGGCAGTATTGGAAAAGCAATTACAAGGGCCTGCATACATACAGTAATATCAAATCTGATGTGGAAGAACAATCATCTTCAACCAGGTTGGAGCGTTAGTTGCAATGCCTTTAATACACGCAGCGTGGAGAGGAACAGTGACTCAAGTAGATCCCAAAGTCGCTCTGCCTTCATTTTAACAGTCAGAGCTTTTATACACAAAAATCAAAGAGCTGGTTATAATCAGAAAGTCATTACTATGTTATCTTAAAAGTTAGCTAAGCAGAATTTATATCATTATAGGACAGAGTTCATAGATCAACACATGGATTAGGGAGCAGGCACTTCAATCATACTGTTTGACATTGTCTCCAAGATTCTCATCGTAAATAACAAGCAGAAATCAAACTACCTTCTGGCCTGACCTTCTAGCTTGACCTTATCTTTCTTAAGTATACAAGAGAGAAAAACAGGTATTAGAGAAAGAATTTCTAACTTTCCTTCCACACTGCAAACATGGTGTGGAAAAGTGCTACATGATGATGAATGATGATGAAATATTACATCCATAGATAATGTAGTCCAACTGGTTCATGCTCCTCGTTTATTGATGTCAATGGATCTCATTATCCTGAAACTTTCATGATCGAAACATGGAATATTGTTTGTCAGTTTCCATAAAATTATGCATTAAGAGTAATGCAACAGTCACTTATCATTTTGAGCAGCTGTATCAATTGATAGTTAGATCTTTGTAATGAAATGAATAGACAGTGATCTCAGATGTAATGTGTGAATTGCATTTTGAAATGGTAATACTTTGATGTTAAGTTGTGTCATTTTAGTTCAATGAACAAATGATCTGAGGTTGATGTGTATTGTATCCAAGCAATTGTAAAAAAGTGTTAGAGTTTTGAAAAATGTGCATTTTGATCATCGGGTGTGAGTTTAGTGTCTAGAGTTTTGAAAAATGACATCAAGGTTCTGAAATGAGTGCCAAAGTGATTGTAAAAAAGTGTAATATCAGGGGACAGTGGCTATTAGTGATCTGGCCTTCCGTGGCTTCTGTATTAATGTAACAGGTCACATTGTATGTGTACACTGATACTTGATAGTATAATATAGTACAAGTAAAAAACATACATAGGTATCATAGAAGTATTTTGCAGAAATGATTATGGATAGTTATCAAAATGGAGAGGAAATGCTAAATCCAGTCTCCCCAGGCTGAGCTTCTATTGCTGCACCTGCTAAGTGGCTGCTGGCCCCACTATATGGATAGAGCCACACCAAGTACAAGACTCTCCCCATTGCTATTTATATCTCCCTATCCAGTCTTCTATAGGTGTCAGGGTGGGGTGCTTATTCCCCTGCATGCTTTGAAACCTATAGCACCTGGGACGCACACTTGGGATCCGGTTCCTCTGCCCCTCACATACACATGAGGAATCCCAGGTGCTCAACACGTCATACTGTCTCTTTCATCTCATGTGTAAACTATGGACAAATACATGACTAAACGTGTTTAGTTGCTTTTCCCAGAATGCTTTGCGCCACGATATGCAAATAACGGGGACTATGATTGGCTCCCTGACATTACCCACACTGCGACTGATGCTACCCATTTCACTACCCAACAAAGACCCATAATATGCGTGTGTCTGTCTGTCTGTCTGTCAAAGTATGTGTGTGTGTGTCTGTGTGTGTCTGTGTCTGTCTGTCTGTGTGTGAAAGTGTGTGTGTGTCTGTCTGTCTGTCTGTCATGTAACTTGCACATCTGTGAGGGCACCACTAATGCAGAAAGAGATGTACACGTATTGTTTATTTTCCATATATATGTATGTATGTATGTATGCATGTCCAATTGCTTTGACAATACAAATGAATTGAATTGAGAGGGAGAGAGAGAGAGTAAGAGAGAGAGAGAGAGACAGACAGACAGACAGACAGAGAGACACACACACACACACACACACACACACACACACACACACAGAGAGCCAGCCAGCCAGCCAGCCAGCTCAGCGATGACATGACGAGCCTCTCTCAGCTTACTGCTATGACAGCACAGAGCACGTACATTCCGTTTAACAAATCGTTAAACAAAAAAGGTTATAAACACATTGACTACAATACCGGTTAGTAAGACGAAGGTGAGTCTCTCATTAGTATTGTTAGTCAGACATTCAATAACTACGCAGGTTAGTATTTATGTCAGGTAACTTCTCGTTATATATATATCAGTCTCATTTACGTTTAGGTGCCGAGAAAGATCCTATTTGTTACCACAATTTCCCTTAACTGATTATTATTCAATGATTAAGGATAGGCAGGGCCACCAATAATCTAATGTCTATTAACTTGTGTCAATTTCAGACTAAACAGTTAAACAGGAATGAGAAGATATTTCTCGGCGTTGACAGATTTTATTTCTAAAATTATCAACAAAACAGTTTAATGCAACACACATTTATATTTAAGAAAACTAAATGATATTACACATTCTAGAGTTATGAATCACAGATTAACATTTGTAATTGATTTCTCAAATGTCATGAATCACAAACTCCAAACTGTTAAACTTATGTGAACTTCGTCGCAAAGAGGCCTCTCTGGCTTCGGGCTCAGATAACAGCACACGGCACGAGGTCCGTGTGGTTTGGAACAAAGGCAGTCCGGTTCGGCTTTGTCCAAGAACTTCCACTCAGTCGATGCACCTGGAAGTTGGGGTTTCGCGAATGTAGAGTCTTTTCCAAACAGATTTTCCATTGGTTTGAAGGCTCCAAGGTTGTGCACAAAATCTTCTTTGTAAGCAGGGTTCCACCGTAGTTACTTGAAGACGAAGTCTTTGAGGAAAGCAGGGCCCTGTTTGTTCCAAGGGTCAAGTTTCTTAAGACTCAAATAGCTATTTAAGTGACTGACACTTTCGTATTCAGTCGACTTAGTCAATTGTCCAGCTGTAAAACTCCACTGATCAGGTGGGTCTGTAAAGTTATTTATTTAATAAAGTCCTTTAAAATAATTCTTCGCTCAATCTCCTTCTCCCAGTTTAACTCTTCTGTTGCCGGCAAAGACTTGGTTGGTTTCTGATTCCGGTTCTGGCAACAGAGCTACAGGTTGAGCTGTGGCAGCGAGTTTCTGGTTCAGGTGAGAGAGAGAGAGAGAGAAAGACTGTCCGCTGTTCCTTATAGTCTGTCAGATCAGTAGGTGATTGGTCCCTGAGTTCTTGAGATTGGATTTCGGTTTCAGCCCCCAGTGTCCTATTGGAGGGAGGCTTTATTTATGACTGATGTCAATCCATGCCATCTTTTGGAAATGCCGGTTGGCCTGGGTTCGTAGCTCTATGTCGGGATTTCGGCTCTCATCCACTTCAAAGAGTTTTTATCACCTACAGGCCCCTTTCTCCAGACATCTCATAGCAGAATTCCAAACTATTTGGCCTCTTCTCGGTGCCATCCTCCCCAAAACTGTCACTTTGATGCAAACCAGTTCCAAGCTGATGAGCTAAGGAAATCTGATAACTTTGGGGGGGGAGAGGTCTTCTTTAGAACAGTGCTTCAGCTCAGAGCCCAAATGCTCTTATCCAAATACACCCAACATAACGCTACATATGTATGTATGTATGTATATATGTGTAGAAGGAAAATTAGAAATTATTTTCTTACACCTGTTTTTCTCTCTTGTATACTTAAGAAAGATACGGTCAAGCTAGAAGGTCAGCCCAGAAGATAGTTTGATTTCTGTTTGTTATTTACGATGAGAACCTTGGAGACAATGTCAAACGGTATGACCTACGTGCCTGTTCCCTAAAACCATGTGTTGACCTATGAACTCTGTTCTATAATGATATATGTTCTGCTTAGTTAGCCTTTAAGATAACATAGTAATGACTTTCTAGCATGTATGGATGTATGTATGTATGTATATATATATATATATATATATATATATATATATACACTCACCTAAAGGATTATTAGGAACACCATACTAATACTGTGTTTGACCCCCTTTCGCCTTCAGAACTGCCTTAATTCTACGTGGCATTGATTCAACAAGGTGCTGAAAGCATTCTTTAGAAATGTTGGCCCATATTGATAGGATAGCATCTTGCAGTTGATGGAGAATTGTGGGATGCACATCCAGGGCACGAAGCTCCCGTTCCACCACATCCCAAAGATGCTCTATTGGGTTGAGATCTGGTGACTGTGGGGGCCAGTTTAGTACAGTGAACTCATTGTCATGTTCAAGAAACCAATTTGAAATGATTCGACCTTTGTGACATGGTGCATTATCCTGCTGGAAGTAGCCATCAGAGGATGGGTACATGGTGGTCATAAAGGGATGGACATGGTCAGAAACAATGCTCAGGTAGGCCGTGGCATTTAAACGATGCCCAATTGGCACTAAGGGGCCTAAAGTGTGCCAAGAAAACATTCCCTACACCATTACACCACCACCACCAGCCTGCACAGTGGTAACAAGGCATGATGGATCCATGTTCTCATTCTGTTTACGCCAAATTCTGACTCTACCATCTGAATGTCTCAACAGAAATCGAGACTCATCAGACCAGGCAACATTTTTCCAGTCTTCAACTGTCCAATTTTGGTGAGCTTGTGCAAATTGTAGCCTCTTTTTCCTATTTGTAGTGGAGATGAGTGGTACCCGGTGGGGTCTTCTGCTGTTGTAGCCCATCCGCCTCAAGGTTGTACGCGTTGTGGCTTCACAAATGCTTTGCTGCATACCTCGGTTGTAACGAGTGGTTATTTCAGTCAAAGTTGCTCTTCTATCAGCTTGAATCAGTCGGCCCATTCTCCTCTGAGCTCTAGCATCAACAAGGCATTTTTGCCCACAGGACTGCCGCATACTGGATGTTTTTCCCTTTTCACACCATTCTTTGTAAACCCTAGAAATGGTTGTGCGTGAAAATCCCAGTAACTGAGCAGATTGTGAAATACTCAGACCGGCCCGTCTGGCACCAACAACCATGCCACGCTCAAAATTGCTTAAATCACCTTTCTTTCCCATTCAGACATTCAGTTTGGAGTTCAGGAGATTGTCTTGACCAGGACCACACCCCTAAATGCATTGAAGCAACTGCCATGTGATTGGTTGGTTAGATAATTGCATTAATGAGAATTTGAACAGGTGTTCCTAATAATCCTTTAGGTGAGTGTATATGTATGTATGTATGTATGCATGTCCAATTGCTTTGACAATACAAATGAATTGAATTGAGAGGAAGAGAGAGAGAGAGAGAGAGAGAAAGAGAGAGAGAGAGACAGACAGACAGACAGACAGCTCAGCGATGACATCACGAGCCTCTCTCAGCTGACTGCTATGACATCACAGAGCACGTACATTCCGTTGCTTGTCGTCTGTCAACCACTCAGTCACTGCTAGCCAGACTGTCCCTAAGACAAAGTGTACAATACTTCAATTATATCTCCACCAGACAGATAAAGAGTATTAAGAGCTACGATGAAGTTACCCAGGAGACGTAAAAAGCTTGCATCACCTGGTATTTCCTGGAGGTCACCCATCCAAGTACTAACCAGGCCCTGGCCCATTTAGTTTCCAAGGTCTGACGAGATCGGGCAAGTTCAGGACGGTGTGGCCACAAGCCAAGAGGCCTGGCTGCATGATGTCTCTAAAAGGCTGGAGGGTATTGACGGAAATTCCAGCAGAAAAAAAAAAGAAAAAAAAAAAAAAAGAAAAATGGATGGAAAAATATCAGTGCAGCAAAGGGTGTTGACAGTAGCTGGGTACGTGTACAATACTTCAATTATATCTCCTCCAGACAGATAGAGAGTATTAAGAGCTACGATAAAGTTACCCAGGAGACGTAAAAGCTTGCAGCACCAGGTATTTCCTGGAGGTCACCCATCCAAGTACTGACCAGGTCCTGCCCCGTTTAGCTTCCGAGATCTGACGAGATCGGGCGCGTTCAGGACGGTGTGGCCGCAAGCCGAGACGCCAGGCTGCATGATGTGTCTTAAAGGCTGGAGGGTATTGACGGAACTTCCAGCAAAAAAAAAAAGAAAAAAGAAAAATGGAGGGAAAAATATTAGTGCAGCAATGGGTGTTGAAATTAGCCGGGTACGTGTACAATTCTTCAATTATATCTCCTCCAGACTGAAAGAGAGTATTAAGAGCTACGATGAAGTTACCCAGGAGACGTAAAAAGCTCGCAGCACCTGGTATTTCCAGGAGGTCACCCATCCAAGTACTGACCAGGCCCTGCCCTGTTTAGAATCTGAGATATGACGAGATCGGGCGCGTTCAGGACGGTGTGGCCGCAAACCAAGAGGCCTGGCTGCATGATGTCTCTTAAAGGCTGGAGGGTATTGACGGAACTTCCAGCAAAAAAAAAAGAAAAAAGAAAAATGGAGGGAAAAATATCAGTGCAGCAAAGGGTGTTGAAAGTAGCCGGGTACGTGTACAATTCTTCAATTATATCTCCTCCAGACAGAAAGAGAGTATTAAGAGCTACGATGAAGTTACCCAGTAGACGTAAAAAGCTTGCAGCAGCTGGTATTTCCAGGAGGTCACCCATTCAAGCACTAACCAGGCCCTGTCCCGTTTAGCTTCCGAGATCTGACGAGATCGGGCGCGTTCAGGACGGTGTGGCCGCAAACCGAGAAGCCTGGCTGCCTGATGTCTCTTAAAGGCTGGCGGGTATTGACGGACCTTCCAGCAAAAAAAAGAGAAAAAAGAAAAATGGAGGGAAAAATATCAGTGCAGCAAAGGGTGTTAGAAAGTTGCCGGGTACGTGTACATTTCTTCAATTGTATCTCCTCCAGACAGAAAGAGATTATTAACAGCTACGATGAAGTTACCCAAGAGACGTAATAAGCTTGCAGTACCTAGTTTTTCCAGGAGGTCACCAATCCAAATACTGACCAGGCCCTGCCACGTTTTGCTTCCAAGATATGACAAGATCGGGCTCGTTCAGGACGGTGTGGCCGCAAGCCAAAAAGCCTGGCTGCATGATGTCTCTTAAAGGCTGGCGGGTATTGACGGAACTTCAAGCAAAAAAAAGAAAAATGGAGGGAAAAATATCAGTGCAGCAAAGGCTGTCGAAAGTAGCCGGGTACGTGTACAATTCTTCAATTATATCTCCTCCAGACAGAAAGAGAGTATTAAGAGCTACGATGAAGTTACCCAGGAGACGTAAAAAGCTTGCAGCACCAGGTATTTCCACGAGTTCTCACACTCAAGTACTGACCAGGCCCTGCCCCGTTTAGCTTCCGAGATCTGATGAGATCGGGCGCATTCGGGACAATGTGTCCGCATGCCAAGAGGCCTGGTTGCATGATGTCTCTTAAAGGCTGGAGGGTATTGACGGAACTTCCAGCAAAAAAAAACGAAAAAAGAAAAATGGAGGGAAAAATATCTGTGCAGTAAAGGGTGTTGAAAGTAGCCGGGTACGTGTACAATTCTTCAATTAAATCTCCTCCAGACAGAAAGAGAGTATTAAAAGCTACAACGAAGTTCCCCAGGTGACGTAAAAAGCTTGCAGCACCTGGTACTTCCAGGAGGTCTCCCATCCAAGTACTGACCAGGTCCTGCCCCGTTTAGTTTCCGAGATCTGACGAGATCGGGCGCGTTCAGGACGGTGTGGCCACAAGCCGAGACGCCTGGCTGAATGATGTCTCTTAAAGGCTGGCGGGTATTGACGGAATTTCCAGCATAAAAAAAAAAAAAAAAAAATAGAAAAATGGAGGGAAAAATATCAGTGCAGGAAAGGGTGTTGAAAGTAGCCGGGTACGTGTACAATTCTTCAATTATATCTCCTCCAGACTGAAAGAGAGTATTAAGAGCTACGATGAAGTTACCCAGGAGACGTAAAAAGCTTGCAGCACCTGGTATTTCCAGGAGGTCAACAATCCAAGTACTGACCAGGCCCTGCCCCGTTTAGCTTCCGAGATCTGACGAGATTGGGGGCATTTAGGACGGTGTGGCCGCAAGCCAAGAGGCCTGGCTGCATGATGTCTCTTTAAGGCTGGCGGGTATTGACGGAACTTCTAGCAAAGAAAAAAAAAAAAGAAAAACGGAGGCAAAAATATCAGTGCAGCAAAGGGTGTTGAAAGTTGCCGGGTACGTGTACAATGCTTCAATTATATCTCCCCCAGACAGAAAGAGAGTATTAAGAGCTACGATAAAGTTACCCAGGAGAAGTAAAAAGCTTGCAGCACCTGGTATTTCCAGGAGGTCACCCATCCAAGTACTGACCAGGCCCTGCCCCTTTTAGCTTCCGAGATCTGACGAGATCGGACGCATTCAGGACGGTGTGGCCACAAGCCAAGACGCCTGGCTGCATGATGTCTCTTAAAGGTTGGTGGGTATTGACGGAACTTCCAGCAGAAAAAAAAAAAAGAAAAAGAAAAATGGAGGCAAAAATATCAGTGCAGCAATGGGTGTTGAAAGTTGCCGGGTACGTGTACAATACCTCAATTATATCTCCTCCAGACAGAAAGAGAGTATTAAGAGCTACGATAAAGTTACCCAGGAGAAGTAAAAAGCTTGCAGCACCTGGTATTTCCAGGAGGTCTCCCATTTAAGTACTGACCAGGTCCTGCCCCGTTTAGCTTCCGAGATCTGACGAGATCGGGCGCATTCAGGACGGTGAAGCCACAAGCCGAGAAGCCTGGCTGCATGATGTCTCTTAAAGGTTGGCGGGTATTGACGGAACTTCCAGCAGAAAAAAAAAAAAAGAAAAAGAAAAATGGATGGAAAAATATCAGTGCAGCAAAGGGTGTTGAAAGTAGCCGGGTACGTGTGCAATACTTCAATTATATCTCCTCCAGACTGAAAGAGAGTATTAAGAGCTACGATGAAGTTACCCAGGAGACGTAAAAAGCTTGCAGCACCTGGTATTTCCAGGAGGTCACCCACCCAAATACTGACCAGACCCTGTCCCGTTTAGCTTCCGAGATCTGATGAGATTGGGCGCGTTCAGGACGGTGTGGCCGCAAACCAAGAGGCCTGGCTGCATGATGTCTCTTAAAGGCTGGCGGGTATTGACGGAATTTCCAGCATAAAAAAAAAAAAAAAAAAATAGAAAAATGGAGGGAAAAATATCAGTGCAGCAAAGGGTGTTGAATGTAGCCGGGTACGTGTACAATTCTCCAATTATATATCCTCCAGACTGAAAGAGAGTATTAAGAGCTACGATGAAGTTACCCAGGAGACGTAAAAAGCTTGCAGCACCTGGTATTTCCAGGAGTTCACCCTTCCAAGTACTGACCAGGCCCTGCCCCGTTTAGAATCTGAGATATGACGAGATCAGGCGCGTTCAGGACGGTGTGGCCGCAAACCAAGAGGCCTGGCTGCATGATGTCTCTTAAAGGCTGGCGGGTATTGACGGAACTTCCATCAAAAAAAAAAAAAGAAAAACGGAGGGAAAAATATCAGTGCAGCAAAGGGTGTTGAAAGTAGCCGGGTTCGTGTACAATACTTCAATTATATCTCCTCCAGACAGAAAGAGAGTATTAAGAGCTACGATGAAGTTACCCAGGAGACGAAAAAGCTTGCAGCACCTGGTATTTCCAGGAGGTCTCCCATCCAAGTACTGACCAGGCCCTGCCCCGTTTAGTTTCCGAGATCTGACGAGATCGGGCGCGTTAAGGACGGTGTGGCAGCAAGCCAAGAGGCTTGGCTGCATGATGTCTCTTAAAGGCTGGCGGGTATTGACGGAACTTCCAGCAGAAAAAAAAAGAAAAATGAAAAATGGAGGGAAAAATATCAGTGCAGCAAAGGGTGTTGAAAGTAGCCGGGTACGTGTACAATTCTTCAATTATTTATCCTCCAGACTGAAAGAGAGTATTAAGAGCTACGATGAAGTTACCCAGGAGACGTAAAAAGCTTGCAGCACCTGGTATTTCCAGTAGTTCACCCATCCAAGTACTGACCAGGCCCTGCCCCATTTAGAAACTGAGATATGACGAGATCGGGCGCGTTCAGGACGGTGTGGCCGCAAACCAAGAGGCCTGGCTGCATGATGTCTCTTAAGGGCTGGTGGGTATTGACGGAACTTCCAGACCCAAAAAAAAAAAAAAGAAAAATAGACGGAAAAATATCAGTGCAGCAAAGGGTGTTGAAAGTAGCCGGGTACGTGTACAATACTTCAATTATATCTCCTCCAGACAGAAAGAGAGTATTAAGAGCTACGATGAAGTTACCCAGGAAACGTTAAAAGCTTGCAGCACCTGGTATTTCTAGGAGGTCTCCCATCCAAGTACTGACCAGGCCCTGCCCCGTTTAGCTACCGAGATCTGACGAGATCGGGCGCATTCAGGACAGTGTGGCCACAAGCCGAGAGGCCTGGCAGCATGATGTCTCTTAAAGGTTGGCGGGTATTGATGAAACTTCCAGCAAAAAAAAAAAAAAAAAAAAAAAAGAAAAATGGATGGAAAAATATCAGTGCAGCAAAGGGTGTTGACAGTAGCTGGGTACGTGTACAATACTTAAATTATATCTCCTCCAGACAGAAAGAGAGTATTAAGAGCTACGATAAGGTTACCCAGGAGACGTAAGAAGCTTGCAGCACCTGGTATTTCCTGGATGTCACCCATCCAAATAATGACCAGGCCCTGCCACGTTTTGCTTCTATGATCTGACAAGATCGGGCGCGTTCAGGACGGTGTGGCCGCAAGCCAAGAGGCCTGGCTGCATGATGTCTCTTAAAGGCTGGCGGGTATTGACGAACTTCCAGAAAAAATAAAAAAGTAAAAGAAAAATGGAGGGAAAAATATCAGTGCATCAAAGGGAGTTGAAAGTATTCGGGTACTTGTACAATTCTTCAAATTTATCTCCTCCAGACAGAAAGAGAGTATTAAGAGCTACGATGAAGTTACCCAGGAGACGTAAAAAGCTTGCAGCACCTGGTATTTCTAGGAGGTCACCCATCCAAGTACTGACCAGGCCCTGTCCCGTTTAGCTTTTGAGATCTGATGAGATCGGGCGCGTTCAGGACGGTGTGGCTGCAAGCCAAGAGGTCTGGCTGCATGATGTCTCTTAAAGGCTGGAGGGTATTGACGGAACTTCCAGCAAAGAACAAAAGAAAAAAGAAAAATGAAGGGAAAAATATCAGTGCAGCAAAGGGTGTTGAAAGTAGCCGGGTACGTGTACAATACTTCAATTATATCTCCTCCAGACAGAAAGAGAGTATTAAGAGCTACGATGAAGTTACCCAGGAGACGAAAAAGCTTGCAGCACCTGGTATTTCCAGTAGTTCACCCATCCAAGTACTGACCAGGCCCTGCCCCATTTAGAAACTGAGATATGACGAGATCGGGCGCGTTCAGGACGGTGTGGCCGCAAGCCAAGATGCCTGGCTGCATGATGTCTCTTAAAGTCTGACGGGTATTGACGGAACTTCCAGCAAAAAAAAAAAAGATAAAAGAAAAATGGAGGGAAAAAGATCAGTGCAGCAAAGGGTGTTGAAAGTAGCCGGGTACGTGTACAATACTTCAAATATATCTCCTCCAGACAGAAAGAGAGTACTAAGAGCTACGATGAAGTTACCCAGGAGACGAAAAAGCTTGCAGCACCTGGTATTTCCAGTAGGTCACCCGTCCAAGTAGTGACCAGGCCCTGCCCCGTTTAGCTTCCGAGATCTGACGAGATCGGGCGCGTTCAGGACGGTGTGGCCGCAAGCCGAGAGTCCTGGCTGCATGATGTCTCTTAAAGGCTGGAGGGTATTGACGGAACTTCCAGCAAAGAACAAAAGAAAAAAGAAAAATGGAGGGAAAAATATCAGAGCAAGCAAAGGGTGTTGAAAGTAGCCGGGTACGTGTACAATTCTTCAATAATATCTCCTCCAGACTGAAAGAGAGTATTAAGAGCTACGATGAAGTTACCCAGGAGACGTAAAAAGCTTGCAGCACCTGGTATTTCCAGGAGGTCTTCCATCCAAGTACTGACCAGGCCCTGCCCCGTTTAGTTTCCGAGATCTGACGAGATCGGGCGCGTTCAGGACGGTGTGGCTGCAAGCCAAGAGGTCTGGCTGCATGATGTCTCTTAAAGGCTGGAGGGTATTGACGGAACTTCCAGCAAAAAAGAATTAATAAATAATTAGAAAAATGGAGGGAAAAAGATCAGTGCAGCAAAGGGTGTTGAAAGTAGCCGGGTACGTGTACAATACTTCAAATATATCTCCTCCAGACAGAAAGAGAGTATTAAGAGCTACGATGAAGTTACCCAGGAGACGTAAAAAGCTTGCAGCACCAGGTATTTCCAGGAGGTCACCCATTAAAGTACTGACCAAGCCCTGGCCCGTTTAGCTTCCGAGATCTGACGAGATCGGGCGCGTTCAGGACGGTGTGGCCGCAAGCCGAGAGTCCTGGCTGCATGATGTCTCTTAAAGGCTGGAGGGTATAGACGGAACTTCCAGCAAAGAACAAAAGAAAAAAGAAAAATGGAGGGAAAAATATCAGTGCAGCAAAGGGTGTTGAAAGTAGCCGGGTATGTGTACAATTCTTCAATAATATCTCCTCCAGACTGAAAGAGAGTATTAAGAGCTACGATGAAGTTACCCAGGAGACGTAAAAAGCTTGCAGCACCTGGTATTTCCAGGAGGTCTTCCATCCAAGTACTGACCAGGCCCTGCCCCGTTTAGTTTCCGAGATCTGACGAGATCGGGCGCGTTCAGGACGGTGTGGCTGCAAGCCAAGAGGTCTGGCTGCATGATGTCTCTTAAAGGCTGGAGGGTATTGACGGAACTTCCAGCAAAGAACAAAAGAAAAAAGAAAAATGGAGGGAAAAATATCAGAGCAAGCAAAGGGTGTTGAAAGTAGCCGGGTACGTGTACAATTCTTCAATAATATCTCCTCCAGACTGAAAGAGAGTATTAAGAGCTACGATGAAGTTACCCAGGAGACGTAAAAAGCTTGCAGCACCTGGTATTTCCAGGAGGTCTCACATTCAAGTACTGACCAGGTCCTGCCCCGTTTAGCTTCCGAGATCTGACGAGATCGGGCGCGTTCAGGACGGTGTGGCCGCAAGCCAAGAGGCCTGGCTGCATGATGTCTCTTAAAGGCTGGCGGGTATTGACTGAACTTCCAGCAAGAAAAATAAAAAAAATAAAAATGGAGGGAAAAATATCAGTGCAGCAAAGGGTGTTGAAAGTAGCCTGGTACGTGTACAATACATCAATTATATCTCCTCCAGACACATAGAGAGTATTAAGAGCTACGATAAAGTTACCCAGGAGACGTAAAAAGCTTGCAGCACCTGGTATTTCCAGGAGGTCTCACATTCAAGTACTGACCAGGTCCTGCCCCGTTTAGCTTCCGAGATCTAACGAGATCGGGCGCGTTCAGGACGGTGTGGCCGCAAGCCAAGAGGCCTGGCTGCATGATGTCTCTTAAACGCTGGAGGGAATTGATGGAACTTCCAGCAAGAAAAAAAAAAAAAAAAAATAGAAAAATGGAGGGAAAAATATCAGTGCAGCAAAGGGTGTTGAAAGCAGCTGGGTACGTGTACAATTCTTCAATTATATCTCCTGCAGACAGAAAGAGAGTATTAAGAGCTACGATGAAGTTACCCAGGAGACGTAAAAAGCTTACAGCACCTGGTATTTCTAGGAGGTCTCCAATCCAAGTACTGACCAGGCCCTGCCCCGTTTAGCTTCCGTGATCTGACGAGATCGGGCGCATTCAGGACTGTGTGGCCACAAGCCGAGAGGCCTGGCTGCATGATGTCTCTTAAAGGCTGGCGGGTATTGACGGAACATCCAAAAAAAAAAAAAAAAAAAGAAAAAAGAAAAACGGAGGGAAAAATATCAGTGCAGTAAAGGGTGTTGAAAGTAGCCGGGTACGTGTTCATTACTTCAATCATATCTCCTTCAGAAAGAAAGAGAGTATTAAGAGCTACGATGAAGTTACCCAGGAGACATAAAAAGCTTGCAGTACCTGGTTTTTCCAGGAGGTCACCCATCCAAATACTGACCAGGCCCTGCCACGTTTTGCTTCCAAGATCTAACAAGAACGGGCGCGTTCAGGACGGTGTGGCCGCAAGCCAAGCGGCCTGGCTGCATGATGTCTCTTAAAGGCTGGAGGGTAATGACGGAACTTCCAGCAAAAAAAAAAAAAAAAAAAAGAAAAATGGAGGGAAAAATATCAGTGCAGCAAAGGCTGTTGATAGTAGCTGGGTACGTGTACAATTCCTCAATTATAACACCTCCAGACAGATAGAGAGTATTAAGAGCTACGATGAAGTTACCCAGGAGACGTAAAAAGCTTGCAGCACCTGGTATTTCCAGGAGGTCACCCATCCAAGTCGTAACCAGGCCCTGTACCCTTTAGCTTCCGAGACCTGATGAGATCGGGCGCGTTCAGGATGGTGTGGCCGCAAGCCAAAAAGTCTGCCTGCATGAAGTCTCTTAAAGGCTGGCGGGTATTGACGGAACTTCTAGCAAAAAAAAAAAAAAATTAAAAAATATAAAAATGGAGGGAAAAATATCAGTGCAGCAAAGGGTGTTGAAAGTAGCCGGGTACGTGTACAATTCTTCAATTATAACACCTCCAGACAGATAGAGAGTATTAAGAGCTACGATGAAGTTACCCAGGAGACGTAAAAAGCTTGCAGCACCTGGTATTTCCAGGAGGTCACCCATCCAAGTACTGACCACGCCCTGCCCCGTTTAGCTTCAGAGATCTGACGAGATCGGGCGCGTTCAGGACGCTGTGGCCGCAAGCCAAGAAGCCCGGCTGCATGATGTATCTTAAAGGCACGAGGGTATTGACGGAACTTCCAGCAAAAAAAAAAAGAAAAAAGAAAAATCGAGGGAAAAATATCAGTGCAGCAAAGGGTGTTGAAAGTAGCCAGGTACGTGTATTTTTCTTCAATTATATCTCCTCTAGACAGATAGAGAGTATTAAGAGCTACGATGAAGTTACCCAGTAGACGTAAAAAGCTAGCAGCACCTGGCATTTCCAGGAGGTCACTCATTCAAGCACTAACCAGGTCCTGTCCCGTTTAGCTTCCGAGATCTGACGAGATCAGGCGCGTTCAGGATGGTGTGGCCGAAAGCCAAGCGGTCTGGCTGCATGATGTCCCCAAAAGGCTGGCGGGTATTGACGGAATTTCCACCTAAAAAAAGAAAAAAAGAAAAAATATAAAAATGGAGGGAAAAATATCAGTGCAGCAAAGGGTGTTGAAAGTAGCCGGGTACGTGTACAATTCTTCAATTATATCTCCTCCAGACTGAAAGACAATATTAAGAGCTACGATGAAGTTACCCAGGAGACGTAAAAAGCTTGCAGCACCAGGTATTTCCAGGACGTCACCCATCCAAGTACTGACCAGACCTTGCCCTGTTTAGCTTCCGAGATCTGACGAGATCGGGCGCATTCAGGACGGTGTGGCCGCAAGCCAAAAAGCCTGGCTGCATGATGTCTCTTAAAGGCTGGCGGGTATTGACGGAACTTCTAGCAAAAAAAAAAAAAAAATTAAAAAAAACAGAAAAACGGAGGGAAAAATATCAGTGCAGCAAAGGGTGCTGAAAGTAGCCGGGTACGTGTACAATTCTTCAATTATATCTCCTCCAGACTGAAAGAGAGTATTAAGAGCTACGATGAAGTTACCCAGGAGACGTAAAAAGCTTGCAGCACCTGGTATTTCCAGGACGTCACCCATCCAAATACTGACCACGCCCTGCCCCGTTTAGCTTCCGAGATCTGACGAGATCGGGCACGTTCAGGACGCTGTGGCCGCAAGCCAAGAAGCCCGCCTGCATGATGTATCTTAAAGGCACGAGGGTATTGACGGAACTTCCAGCAAAAAAAAAAAGAAAAAAGAAAAATCGAGGGAAAAATATCAATGCAGCAAAGGGTGTTGAAAGTAGCCAGGTACGTGTAATTTTCTTCAATTATATCTCCTCCAGACAGAAAGAGAGTATTAAGAGCTACGATGAAGTTACCCAGTAGACGTAAAAAGCTAGCAGCACCTGGCATTTCCAGGAGGTCACTCATTCAAGCACTAACCAGGTCCTGTCCCGTTTAGCTTCCGAGATCTGACAAGATCAGGCGCGTTCAGGATGGTGTGGCCGAAAGCCAAGCGGTCTGGCTGCATGATGTCCCCTAAAGGCTGGCGGGTATTGACGGAATTTCCAGCTAAAAAAAGAAAAAAAGAAAAAATATAAAAATGGAGGGAAAAATATCAGTGCAGCAAAGGGTGTTGAAAGTAGCCGGGTACGTGTACAACAATTCAATTATATCTCCTCCAGTCAGAAAGAGAGTATTAAGAGCTACGATAAAGTTACCCAGGAGACGTAAAAAGCTTGCAGCACCAGGTATTTCCAGGAGGTCTCACATTCAAGTAATGACCAGGCCCTGCCCCGATTAGCTTCCGAGATCTGACGAGATCGGGCGCGTTCAGGACGCTGTGGCCGCAAGCCAAGAAGCCCGGCTGCATGATGTATTTTAAAGGCACGAGGGTATTGATGGAACTTCCAGCAAAAAAAAAAAGAAAAAAGAAAAATCGAGGGAAAAATATCAGTGCAGCAAAGGGTGTTGAAAGTAGCCTTGTACGTGTATTTTTCTTCAATTATATCTCCTCCAGACAGAAAGAGAGTATTAAGAGCTACGATGAAGTTACCCAGTAGACGTAAAAAGCTAGCAGCACCTGGCATTTCCAGGAGGTCACTCATTCAAGCACTAACCAGGTCCTGTCCCGTTTAGCTTCCGAGATCTGACGAGATCAGGCGCGTTCAGGATGGTGTGGCCGAAAGCCAAGCGGTCTGGCTGCATGATGTCCCCAAAAGGCTGGCGGGTATTGACGGAATTTCCATATAAAAAAAGAAAAAAAGAAAAAATAAAAAAATGGAGGGAAAAATATCAGTGCAGCAAAGGGTGTTGAAAGTAGCCGGGTACGTGTACAATTCTTCAATTATATCTCCTCCAGACTGAAAGACAATATTAAGAGCTACGATGAAGTTACCCAGGAGACGTAAAAAGCTTGCAGCACCAGGTATTTCCAGGAGGTCACCCATCCAAGTACTGACCAGACCTTGCCCCGTTTAGCTTCCGAGATCTGACGAGATCGGGCGCATTCAGGACGGTGTGGCCGCAAGCCAAAAAGCCTGGCTGCATGATGTCTCTTAAAGGCTGGCGGGTATTGACGGAACTTCTAGCAAAAAAAAAAAAAAAATTAAAAAAAACAGAAAAACGGAGGGAAAAATATCAGTGCAGCAAAGGGTGCTGAAAGTAGCCGGGTACGTGTACAATTCTTCAATTATATCTCCTCCAGATTTAAAGAGAGTATTAAGAGCTACGATGAAGTTACCCAGGAGACGTAAAAAGCTTGCAGCACCTGGTATTTCCAGGATGTCACCCATCCAAGTACTGACCAGGACCTGCCCCGTTTAGCTTCCGAGATCTGACGAGATCGGGCGCGTTCAGGACGCTGTGGCCGCAAGCCGAGAAGCCTGGCTGCATGATGTATCTTAAAGGCACGAGGGTATTGACGGAACTTCTAGCAAAAAAAAAAAAAAAATTAAAAAAAACAGAAAAACGGAGGGAAAAATATCAGTGCAGCAAAGGGTGCTGAAAGTAGCCGGGTACGTGTACAATTCTTCAATTATATCTCCTCCAGATTTAAAGAGAGTATTAAGAGCTACGATGAAGTTACCCAGGAGACGTAAAAAGCTTGCAGCACCTGGTATTTCCAGGAGGTCACCCATCCAAGTACTGACCAGGACCTGCCCCATTTAGCTTCCGAGATCTGACGAGATCGGGCGCGTTCAGGACGCTGTGGCCGCAAGCCGAGAAGCCTGGCTGCATGATGTATCTTAAAGGCACGAGGGTATTGACGGAACTTCTAGCAAAAAAAAAAAAAAAAAAGAAAAATGGAGGGAAAAATATCAGTGCAGCAAAGGCTGTTGAAAGTAGCAGGGTACGTGTACAATTTCTCAATTATAACACCTCCAGACAGATAGAGAGTATTAAGAGCTACGATGAAGTTACCCAGGAGACGTAAAAGCTTGCAGCACCAGGTATTTCCAGGAGGTCTCCCATCCAAGTACTGACCAGGCCCTGCCCCGTTTAGTTTCAGAGATCTGACGAGATCGGGCGCATTCAGTACGGTGTGGCCACAAGCCGAGAGTCCTGGCTGCATGATGTCTCTAAAAGACTGGCGGGTATTGACGGAACTTCCAGCAATAAAAAAAAAAAAAAAGAAATAGAAAAATGGAGGGAAAAATATCAGTGCAGCAAAGGGTGTTGAAAGTAGCAGGGTACGTGTACAATTCTTCAATTATATCTCCTGCAGACAGAAAGAGAGTATTAAGAGCTACGATGAAGTTACCCAGGAGACGTAAAAAGCTTGCAGCACCTGGTATTTCTAGGAGGTCTCCCATCCTAGTACTGAACAGGTCCTGCCCCGTTTATCGTCTGAGATCTGACGATATTGGGCGTCTTCAGGACGGTGTGGCCTCAAGCCAAGAGGCCAGGCTGCATGATGTCTCTTAAAGGCTGGCGGGTTATGATGGAACTTCCAGCAAAAAACAAAAGAAAAAAGAAAAATGGAGGGAAAAATATCAGTGCAGCAAAGCGTGTTGAAGGTAGCCGGGTACGTGTACAATTCTTCAATTATATCTCCTCCAGACAGATAGAGAGTATTAAGAGCTACGATAAAGTTACCCAGGAGACGTAAAAGGCTTGCAGCACCTGGTATTTCTAGGAGGTCTCCCATCCAAGTACTGACCAGGCCCTGCCTCGTTTAGCTTCCAAGATCTAACGAGATCGGGCGAGTTCAGGATGGTGTGGCCGCAAGCCGAAATGCCTGGCTGCATGATGTCTCTTAAAGGTTGGCGGGTATTGACGGAACTTCCAGCAAAAAAAATAAATAAAAAAAGAAAAAAGAAAAATGGATGGAAAAATATCAGTGCAGCAAAGGGTGTTGACAGTAGCTGGATACGTGTACAATACTTCAATTATATCTCCTCCAGACAGAGAGAGAGTACTAAGAGCTACGATAAAGTTACCCAGGATACGTAAAAGCTTGCAGCACCTGGTATTTCCAGGAGGTCTCACATTCAAGTACTGACCAGGTCCTGCCCCGTTTAGCTTCCGAGATCTGACGATATCATGCGCATTCAGGACGGTGTGGCCGAAAGCCGAGAGGCCCGGCTGCATGATGTCTCTTTAAGGCTGGCGGGTATTGACGGAACTTCCAGCAAAAAAAAAAGAAAAAAGAAAAATGGAGGGAAAAATATCAGTGCAGCAAAGGGTTTTGAAAGTAGCCGGGTACGTGTACAATTCTTCAATAATATCTCCTACAGACTGAAAGAGAGTATTAAGAGCTATGATGAAGTTACCCAGGAGACGTAAAAAGCTTGCAGCACCTGGTATTTCCAGGAGGTCTCACATCCAAGTACTGACCAGGCCCTGCCCCGTTAGCTTCCGAGATCTGATGAGATCGGGCGCGTTCAGGACGGTGTGGCCGCAAGCCAAGAGGCCTGGCTGCATGATGACTCTTAAAGGCTGGCGGGTATTGACGGAACTTCCAGCAAAAAATAAAAAATAAATAAATAGAAAAATGGAGGGAAAAATATCAGTGCAGGACAGGGTGTTGAAAGTAGCCGGGTACATGTACAATTCTTCAATTATATCTCCTCCAGACTGAATGAGAGTATTAAGAGCTACGCTGAAGTTACCCAGGAGATGTAAAAAGCTTTCAGCACCTGGTATTTCCAGGAGGTCACCCATTCAATTACTGACCAGGCCCTGCCCAGTTTTTCTTCCGAGATCTGACGAGATCTTGCGTCTTCAGGACGGTGTGGCCTCAAGCCAAGAGGCCTGGCTGCATGATGTCTCTTAAAGGCTGGAGGGTATTGATGGAACTTCCAGCAAAAAACAAAAGAAAAAAGAAAAATGGAGGGAAAAATATCAGTGCAGCAAAGCGTGTTGAAGGTAGCCGGGTACGTGTACAATTCTTCAATTATATCTCCTCCAGACAGATAGAGAGTATTAAGAGCTACGATAAAGTTACCCAGGAGACGTAAAAGCTTGCAGCACCAGGTATTTCCAGGAGGTCTCACATTCAAGTACTGACCAGGTCCTGCCCCGTTTAGCTTCCGAGATCTGACGAGATCGGGCGCGTTCAGGACGATGAGGCCGCAAGCCGAGATGTCTGGCTGCATGATGTCTCTTAAAGGCTGGCGGGTATTGATGGAATTTCCAGCAAAAAAGAAAAAAAAAAAATAGAAAAATGGAGGGAAAAATATCAGTGCAGGAAAGGGTGTTGAAAGTAGCCGGGTACGTGTACAATTCTTCAATTATATCTCCTGGAGACAGAAAGAGAGTATTAAGAGCTACGATGAAGTTACCCTGGAGACGTAAAAGCTAGCAGCACCAGGTATTTCCAGGAGGTCTCACATTCATGTACTGACCAGGTCCTGCCCCATTTAGCTTCCGAGATCTGACGAGATCGGGCGCGTTCAGGATGGTGTGGCCGCAAGCCGAGATGCCTGGCTGCATGATGTCTCTGAAAGGCTGGCGGGTATTGACGGAACTGCCAGCAAAAAAAAAAAAGAAAAATAGAGGGAAATATACCAGTGCAGCAAAGGGTGTTGAAAGTAGCCGGGTACGTGTACAATTCTTCAATTATATCTCCTGGAGACAGAAAGAGAGTATTAAGAGCTACGATGAAGTTACCCAGGAGACGTAAAAAGCTTGCAGCACCTGGTATTTCTAGGAGGTCTCCCATCCAAGTACTGACCAGGCCCTGCCCCGTTTTGCTTCCGAGATCTGACGAGATCGGGCGCATTCAGGATGGTGTGGCCGCAAGCCGAGAGGCCTGGCTGCATGATGTCTCTTAAAGGTTGGCGGGTATTGACGGAACTTCCAGCAAAAAAAAAAAAAAAAAAAAATGGAAAATGGAGGGAAAAATATCAGTGCAGCAAAGGCTGTTGAAAGTAGCCGGGTACGTGTACAATTCTTCAATTATATCTCCTGGAGACAGAAAGAGAGTATTAAGAGCTACGATGAAGTTACCCTGGAGACGTAAAAGCTAGCAGCACCAGGTATTTCCAGGAGGTCTCACATTCATGTACTGACCAGGTCCTGCCCCGTTTAGCTTCCGAGATCTGACGAGATCGGGCGCGTTCAGGATGGTGTGGCCGCAAGCCGAGATGCCTGGCTGCATGATGTCTCTTAAAGGCTGGCGGGTATTGACGGAACTGCCAGCAAAAAAAAAAAAGAAAAATAGAGGGAAATATACCAGTGCAGCAAAGGGTGTTGAAAGTAGCCGGGTACGTGTACAATTCTTCAATTATATCTCCTGGAGACAGAAAGAGAGTATTAAGAGCTACGATGAAGTTACCCAGGAGACGTAAAAAGCTTGCAGCACCTGGTATTTCTAGGAGGTCTCCCATCCAAGTACTGACCAGGCCCTGCCCCGTTTTGCTTCCGAGATCTGACGAGATCGGGCGCATTCAGGATGGTGTGGCCGCAAGCCGAGAGGCCTGGCTGCATGATGTCTCTTAAAGGTTGGCGGGTATTGACGGAACTTCCAGAAAAAAAAAAAAAGAAAAAAAGAAAAAAGAAAAATGGATGGAAAAATATCAGTGCAGCAAAGGGTGTTGACAGTAGCTGGATACGTGTACAATACTTCAATTATATCTCCTCCAGACAGAGAGAGAGTATTAAGAGCTACGATAAAGTTACCCAGGAGACGTAAAAGCTTGCAGCACTAGGTATTTCCAGGAGGTCTCACATTCATGTACTGACCAGGTCCTGCCCCGTTTAGCTTCCGAGATCTGACGAGATCGGGCGCGTTCAGGATGGTGTGACCGCAAGCCGAGATGCCTGGCTGCATGATGTCTCTTAAAGGCTGGCGGGTATTGACGGAACTTCCAGCAAAAAAAAAAAAAAAAAAAAATGGAAAATGGAGGGAAAAATATCAGTGCAGCAAAGGCTGTTGAAAGTAGCCGGGTACGTGTACAATACTTCAATTATATCTCCTCCAGACAGATAGAGAGTATTAAGAGCTACGATGAAGTTTCCCAGGAGACGTAAAAAGCTTGCAGCACCAGGTATTTCCAGGAGGTCTCCCATCCAAGTACTGACGAGGCCCTGCCCCGTTTAGCTTCCGAGATCTGACGAGATCGGGCGCGTTCAGGACGGTGTGGCCGCAAGCCAAGAGGCCGGGCTGCATGATGTCTCTTAAAGGCTGGCGGGTATTGACGGAACTTCCAGCAAAAAATAAAAAATAAATAAATAGAAAAACGGAGGGAAAAATATCAGTGCAGGACAGGGTGTTGAAAGTAGCCGGGTACATGTACAATTCTTCAATTATATCTCCTCCAGACTGAATGAGAGTATTAAGAGCTACGCTGAAGTTACCCAGGAGATGTAAAAAGCTTTAAGCACCTGGTATTTCCAGGAGGTCACCCATCCAATTACTGACCAGGACCTGCCCAGTTTTTCTTCCGAGATCTGACGAGATCTTGCGTCTTCAGGACGGTGTGGCCTCAAGCCAAGAGGCCTGGCTGCATGATGTCTCTTAAAGGCTGGAGGGTATTGATGGAACTTCCAGCAAAAAACAAAAGAAAAAAGAAAAATGGAGGGAAAAATATCAGTGCAGCAAAGCGTGTTGAAGGTAGCCGGGTACGTGTACAATTCTTCAATTATATCTCCTCCAGACAGATAGAGAGTATTAAGAGCTACGATAAAGTTACCCAGGAGACGTAAAAGCTTGCAGCACCAGGTATTTCCAGGAGGTCTCACATTCAAGAAATGACCAGGTCCTGCCCCGTTTAGCTTCCGAGATCTGACGAGATCGGGCGCGTTCAGGACGGTGTGGCCGAAAGCCGAGAGGCCCGGCTGCATGATGTCTCTTTAAGGCTGGCGGGTATTGACGGAACTTCCAGCAAAAAAAAAAAGAAAAAAGAAAAATGGAGGGAAAAATATCAGTGCAGCAAAGGGTTTTGAAAGTAGCCGGGTACGTGTACAATTCTTCAATAATATCTCCTACAGACTGAAAGAGAGTATTAAGAGCTATGATGAAGTTACCCAGGAGACGTAAAAAGCTTGCAGCACCTGGTATTTCCAGGAGGTCTCACATCCAAGTACTGACCAGGCCCTGCCCCGTTAGCTTCCGAGATCTGATGAGATCGGGCGCGTTCAGGACGGTGTGGCCGCAAGCTAAGAGGCCTGGCTGCATGATGTCTCTTAAAGGCTGGCGGGTATTGACGGAACTTCCAGCAAAAAATAAAAAATAAATAAATAGAAAAATGGAGGGAAAAATATCAGTGCAGGACAGGGTGTTGAAAGTAGCCGGGTACATGTACAATTCTTCAATTATATCTCCTCCAGACTGAATGAGAGTATTAAGAGCTACGCTGAAGTTACCCAGGAGATGTAAAAAGCTTTCAGCACCTGGTATTTCCAGGAGGTCACCCATTCAATTACTGACCAGGCCCTGCCCAGTTTTTCTTCCGAGATCTGACGAGATCTTGCGTCTTCAGGACGGTGTGGCCTCAAGCCAAGAGGCCTGGCTGCATGATGTCTCTTAAAGGCTGGAGGGTATTGATGGAACTTCCAGCAAAAAACAAAAGAAAAAAGAAAAATGGAGGGAAAAATATCAGTGCAGCAAAGCGTGTTGAAGGTAGCCGGGTACGTGTACAATTCTTCAATTATATCTCCTCCAGACAGATAGAGAGTATTAAGAGCTACGATAAAGTTACCCAGGAGACGTAAAAGCTTGCAGCACCAGGTATTTCCAGGAGGTCTCACATTCAAGTACTGACCAGGTCCTGCCCCGTTTAGCTTCCGAGATCTGACGAGATCGGGCGCGTTCAGGACGGTGTGGCCGCAAGCCGAGATGTCTGGCTGCATGATGTCTCTTAAAGGCTGGCGGGTATTGATGGAATTTCCAGCAAAAAAAAAAAAAAAAAAATAGAAAAATGGAGGGAAAAATATCAGTACAGGAAAGGGTGATGAAAGTAGCCGGGTACGTGTACAATTCTTCAATTATATCTCCTGGAGACAGAAAGAGAGTATTAAGAGCTACGATGAAGTTACCCTGGAGACGTAAAAAGCTTGCAGCACCTGGTATTTCTAGGAGGTCTCCCATCCAAGTACTGACCAGGCCCTGCCCCGTTTAGCTTCCGAGATCTGACGAGATCGGGCACGTTCAGGACGGTGTGGCCACAAGCCGAAAGGGCTGGCTGCATGATGTCTCTTAAAGGTTGGCGGGTATTGACGGAACTTCCAGCAAAAAAAAAAAAAAAAAATGGATGGAAAAATATCAGTGCAGCAAGGGGTGTTGACAGTAGCTGGGTACGTGTACAATACTTTAATTATATCTCCTCCAGACAGATAGAGAGTATTAAGAGCTACGATAAAGTTACCCAGGAGACGTAAAAGCTTGCAGCACCAGGTATTTCCAGGAGGTCTCACATTCATGTACTGACCAGGTCCTGCCCCGTTTAGCTTCCGAGATCTGACGAGATCGGGCGCGTTCAGGATGGTGTGGCCGCAAGCCGAGATGCCTGGCTGCATCATGTCTCTTAAAGGCTGGCGGGTATTGACGGAACTGCCAGCAAAAAAAAAAAGAAAAATAGAGGGATATATACCAGTGCTGCAAAGGGTGTTGAAAGTAGCCGGGTACGTGTACAATTCTTCAATTATATCTTCTCCAGAGAGAAAGAGAGTATTAAGAGCTACGATGAAGTTCCCCAGGAGACATAAAAAGCTGGCAGCACCTGGTATTTCCAGGAGGTCTCACATTTAAGTACTGACCAGGTCCTGCCCCGTTTAGCTTCCGAGATCTGACAAGATCGGGCAAGATCGGGCGCGTTCAGGACGGTGTGGCCGCAAGCCGAGATGTCTGGCTGCATGATGTCTCTTAAAGGCTGGCGGGTATTGACGGAATTTCCAGCAAAAAAAAAAAAAAAAAAAAAGAAAAATGGAGGGAAAAATATCAGTGCAGGAAAGGGTGTTGAAAGTAGCCGGGTACGTGTACAATTGTTCAATTATATCTCCTGGAGACAGAAAGAGAGTATTAAGAGCTACGATGAAGTTACCCAGGAGACGTAAAAACCTTGCAGCACCTGGTATTTCTAGGAGGTCTCCCATCCAAGTACTGACCAGGCCCTGCCCCGTTTAGCTTCCGAGATCTGACGAGATCGGGCGCATTCAGGACGGTGTGGCCACAAGTCAAAAGGCCTGGCTGCATGATGTCTCTTAAAGGTTGGCAGGTATTGACGGAACTTCCAGCAAAAAACAAAAAAAAAAAAAAAAAAAGAAAAATGGATGGAAAAATATCAGTGCAGCAAAGGGTGTTGACAGTAGCTGGGTACGTGTACAATTCTTCAATTATATCTCCTCCAGACAGATAGAGAGAATTAAGAGCTACGATAAAGTTACCCAGGAGACGTAAAAGCTTGCAGCACCAGGTATTTCCAGGAGGTCTCCCATCCAAGTACTGACCAGGTCCTGCCCAGTTTAGCTTCCGAGATCTTACGAGATTGGGCGCGTTCAAGACGGTGTGGCCACAAGCCGAGAGGCCTGGCTGCATGATGTCTCTTAAAGATTGGCGGGTATTGACGGAACTTCCAGCAAAAAAAAAAAAAAAAAAAAAAAAAAAAAAGAAAAATGGATGGAAAAATATCAGTGCAGCAAAGGGTGTTGACAGTAGCTGGGTACGTGTACAATACTTCATTTATATCTCCTCCAGAAAGATAGAGAGTATTAAGAGCTACGATAAAGTTACCCAGGAGACGAAAAAGCTAGCAGCACCAGGTATTTCCAGGAGGACTCACATTCATGTACTGACCAGGTCCTGCCCCGTTTAGCTTCCGAGATCTGACGAGATCGGGCGCATTCAGGACGGTGTGGCCACAAGCCGAAAGGCCTGGCTGCATGATGTCTCTTAAAGGCTGGCGGGTATTGACGGAACTGCCAGCAAAAAAAAAAAAGAAAAATAGAGGGAAATATACCAGTGCAGCAAAGGGTGTTGAAAGTAGCCGGGTACGTGTACAATTCTTCAATTATATCTTCTCCAGACAGAAAGAGAGTATTAAGAGCTACGATGAAGTTCCCCAGGAGACGTAAAAAGCTGGCAGCACCTGGTATTTCCAGGAGGTCTCACATTTAAGTACTGACCAGGTCCTGCCCCGTTTAGCTTCCGAGATCTGACAAGATCGGGCGCGTTCAGGACGGTGTGGCCGGCAATTCGAGATATCTGGCTGCATGATGTCTCTTAAAGGCTAGCGGGTATTGACGGAATTTCCAGCAAAAAAAATAAAAATAAAAAAGAAAAATGGATGGAAAAATATCAGTGCAGCAAAGGGTGTTGACAGTAGCTGGGTACGTGTACAATACTTCAATTATATCTCCTCCAGACAGATAGAGAGTATTAAGAGCTACGATAAAGTTACCCAGGAGACGTAAAAGCTTGCAGCACCAGGTATTTCCAGGAGGTCTCACATTCATGTACTGACCAGGTCCTGCCCCGATTAGCTTCCGAGATCTGACGAGATCGGGCGCGTTCAGGATGGTGTGGCCGCAAGCCGAGATGCCTGGCTGCATGATGTCTCTTAAAGGCTGGCGGGTATTGACGGAACTGCCAGCAAAAAAAAAAAGAAAAATAGAGGGAAATATACCAGTGCAGCAAAGGGTTTTGAAAGTAGCCGGGTACGTGTACAATTCTTCAATAATATCTCCTACAGACTGAAAGAGAGTATTAAGAGCTATGATGAAGTTACCCGGGAGACGTAAAAAGCTTGCAGCTCCTGGTATTTCCAGGATGTCACCCATCCAAGTACTGACCAGGCCCTGCCCCGTTAGCTTCCAAGATCTGACGAGATCGGGCGAGTTCAGGATGGTGTGGCCGCAAGCCAAGAGGCCTGGCTGCATGATAAATCTCATAAAGGCTGGCGGGTATTGACGGAATTTCCAGCAAAAAAAAAAAAAAAAAAAATAGAAAAATGGAGGGAAAAATATCAGTACAGGAAAGGGTGTTGAAAGTAGCCGGGTACGTGTACAATTCTTCAATTATATCTGCTGGAGACAGAAAGAGAGTATTAAGAGCTACGATGAAGTTACCCAGGAGACGTAAAAGGCTCGCAGCACCTGGTATTTCTAGGAGGTCTCCCATCCAAGTACTGACCAGGCCCTGCCCCGTTTAGCTTCCGAGATCTGACGAGATCGGGCGCATTCAGGACGGTGTGGCCGCAAGCCAAAAGGCCTGGCTGCATGATGTCTCTTAAAGGTTGGCGGGTATTGACGGAACTTCCAGCAAAAAAAAAAAAAAAAAAAAAAATGGATGGAAAAATATCAGTGCAGCAAAGGGTGTTGACAGTAGCTGGATACGTGTACAATACTTCAATTATATCTCCTCCAGACAGAGAGAGAGTATTAAGAGCTACGATAAAGTTACCCAGGAGACGTAAAAGCTTGCAGCACTAGGTATTTCCAGGAGGTCTCACTTTCATGTACTGACCAGGTCCTGCCCCGTTTAGCTTCCGAGATCTGACGAGATCGGGCGCGTTCAGGATGGTGTGGCCGCAAGCCGAGATGCCTGGCTGCATCATGTCTCTTAAAGGCTGGCGGGTATTGACGGAACTGCCAGCAAAAAAAAAAAGAAAAATAGAGGGATATATACCAGTGCTGCAAAGGGTGTTGAAAGTAGCCGGGTACGTGTACAATTCTTCAATTATATCTTCTCCAGAGAGAAAGAGAGTATTAAGAGCTACGATGAAGTTCCCCAGGAGACATAAAAAGCTGGCAGCACCTGGTATTTCCAGGAGGTCTCACATTTAAGTACTGACCAGGTCCTGCCCCGTTTAGCTTCCGAGATCTGACAAGATCGGGCAAGATCGGGCGCGTTCAGGACGGTGTGGCCGCAAGCCGAGATGTCTGGCTGCATGATGTCTCTTAAAGGCTGGCGGGTATTGACGGAATTTCCAGCAAAAAAAAAAAAAAAAAAAAGAAAAATGGAGGGAAAAATATCAGTGCAGGAAAGGGTGTTGAAAGTAGCCGGGTACGTGTACAATTGTTCAATTATATCTCCTGGAGACAGAAAGAGAGTATTAAGAGCTACGATGAAGTTACCCAGGAGACGTAAAAAGCTTGCAGCACCTGGTATTTCTAGGAGGTCTCCCATCCAAGTACTGACCAGGCCCTGCCCCGTTTAGCTTCCGAGATCTGACGAGATCGGGCGCATTCAGGACGGTGTGGCCACAAGTCAAAAGGCCTGGCTGCATGATGTCTCTTAAAGGTTGGCAGGTATTGACGGAACTTCCAGCAAAAAAAAAAAAAAAAAAAAAAAAAAGAAAAATGGATGGAAAAATATCAGTGCAGCAAAGGGTGTTGACAGTAGCTGGGTACGTGTACAATTCTTCAATTATATCTCCTCCAGACAGATAGAGAGAATTAAGAGCTACGATAAAGTTACCCAGGAGACGTAAAAGCTGGCAGCACCAGGTATTTCCAGGAGGTCTCCCATCCAAGTACTGACCAGGTCCTGCCCAGTTTAGCTTCCGAGATCTTACGAGATCGGGCGCGTTCAAGACGGTGTGGCCGCAAGCCGAGAGGCCTGGCTGCATGATGTCTCTTAAAGATTGGCGGGTATTGACGGAACTTCCAGCAAAAAAAAAAAAAAAAAAAAAAAAAAAAAAGAAAAATGGATGGAAAAATATCAGTGCAGCAAAGGGTGTTGACAGTAGCTGGGTACGTGTACAATACTTCATTTATATCTCCTCCAGAAAGATAGAGAGTATTAAGAGCTACGATAAAGTTACCCAGGAGACGAAAAAGCTAGCAGCACCAGGTATTTCCAGGAGGACTCACATTCATGTACTGACCAGGTCCTGCCCCGTTTAGCTTCCGAGATCTGACGAGATCGGGCGCATTCAGGACGGTGTGGCCACAAGCCGAAAGGCCTGGCTGCATGATGTCTCTTAAAGGTTGGCGGGTATTGACGGAACTTCCAGCAAAAAAAAAAAAAAAAAATGGATGGAAAAATATCAGTGCAGCAAAGGGTGTTGACAGTAGCTGGGTACGTGTACAATACTTCAATTAAATCTCCTCCAGACAGATAGAGAGTATTAAGAGCTACGATAAAGTTACCCAGGAGACGTAAAAGCTTGCACCACGAGGTATTTCCAGGAGGACTCACATTCGTGTACAGACCAGGTCCTGCCCCGTTTAGCTTCCGAGATCTGACGAGATCGGGCGCGTTCAGGATGGTGTGGCCGCAAGCCGAGATGCCTGGCTGCATGATGTCTCTTAAAGGCTGGCGGGTATTGACATAACTGCCAGCAAAAAAAAAAAAGAAAAATAGAGGGAAAAATACCAGTGCAGCAAAGGGTGTTGAAAGTAGCCGGGTACGTTTACAATTCTTCAATTATATCTTCTCCAGACATAAAGAGAGTATTAAGAGCTACGATGAAGTTCCCCAGGAGACGTAAAAAGCTGGCAGCACCTGGTATTTCCAGGAGGTCTCACATTTAAGTACTGACCAGGTCCTGCCCCGTTTAGCTTCCGAGATCTGACAAGATCGGGCGCGTTCAGGACGGTGTGGCCGGCAAGCCGAGATGTCTGGCTGCATGATGTCTCTTAAAGGCTAGCGGGTATTGACGGAATTTCCAGCAAAAAAATAAAAAAGAAAAAAGAAAAATGGATGGAAAAATATCAGTGCAGCAAAGGGTGTTGACAGTAGTTGGGTACGTGTACAATACTTCAATTATATCTCCTCCAGACAGATAGAGAGTATTAAGAGCTACGATAAAGTTACCCAGGAGACGTAAAAGCTTGCAGCACCAGGTATTTCCAGGAGGTCTCACATTCATGTACTGACCAGGTCCTGCCCCGTTTAGCTTCCGAGATCTGACGAGATCGGGCGCGTTCAGGATGGTGTGGCCGCAAGCCGAGATGCCTGGCTGCATGATGTCTCTTAAAGGCTGGCGGGTATTGACATAACTGCCAGCAAAAAAAAAAAAGAAAAATAGAGGGAAAAATACCAGTGCAGCAAAGGGTGTTGAAAGTAGCCGGGTACGTGTACAATTCTTCAATTATATCTCCTGGAGACAGAAAGAGAGTATTAAGAGCTACGATGAAGTTACCCAGGAGACGTAAAAAGCTTGCAGCACCTGGTATTTCTAGGAGGTCTCCCATCCAAGCACTGATCAGGCCCTGCCCCGTTTAGCTTCCGAGATCTGACGAGATCAGGCGCATTCAGGACGGTGTGGCCACAAGCCGAAAGGCCTGGCTGCATGATGTCTCTAAAGGTTGGCGGGTATTGACGGAACTTCCAGCAAAAAAAAAAAAGAAAAAAAGAAAAAAGAAAAATGGATGGAAAAATATCAGTGCAGCAAAGGGTGTTGACAGTAGCTGGATACGTGTACAATACTTCAATTATATCTCCTCCAGACAGAGAGAGAGTATTAAGAGCTACGATAAAGTTACCCAGGAGATGTAAAAGCTTGCAGCACTAGGTATTTCCAGGAGGTCTCACTTTTATGTACTGACCAGGTCCTGCCCCGTTTAGCTTCCGAGATCTGACGAGATCGGGCGCGTTCTGGATGGTGTGGCCGCAAGCCGAGATGCCTGGCTGCATGATGTCTCTTAAAGGCTGGCGGGTATTGACATAACTGCCAGCAAAAAAAAAAAAGAAAAATAGAGGGAAAAATACCAGTGCAGCAAAGGGTGTTGAAAGTAGCCGGGTACGTTTACAATTCTTCAATTATATCTTCTCCAGACATAAAGAGAGTATTAAGAGCTACGATGAAGTTACCCAGGAGACGTAAAAAGCTTGCAGCACCTGGTATTTCTAGGAGGTCTCCCATCCAAGTACTGACCAGGCCCTGCCCCGTTTAGCTTCCGAGATCTGACGAGATCGGGCGCGTTCAGGATGGTGTGGCCACAAGCCGAGATGCCTGGCTGCATGATGTCTCTTAAAGGCTGGCGGGTATTGACATAACTGCCAGCAAAAAAAAAAAAGAAAAATAGAGGGAAAAATACCAGTGCAGCAAAGGGTGTTGAAAGTAGCCGGGTACGTGTACAATTCTTCAATTATATCTCCTGGAGACAGAAAGAGAGTATTAAGAGCTACGATGAAGTTACCCAGGAGACGTAAAAAGCTTGCAGCACCTGGTATTTCTAGGAGGTCTCCCATCCAAGCACTGACCAGGCCCTGCCCCGTTTAGCTTCCGAGATCTGACGAGATCGGGCGCATTCAGGACGGTGTGGCCACAAGCCGAAAGGCCTGGCTGCATGATGTCTCTAAAGGTTGGCGGGTATTGACGGAACTTCCAGCAAAAAAAAAAAAGAAAAATAGAAAAAAGAAAAATGGATGGAAAAATATCAGTGCAGCAAAGGGTGTTGACAGTAGCTGGATACGTGTACAATACTTCAATTATATCTCCTCCAGACAGAGAGAGAGTATTAAGAGCTACGATAAAGTTACCCAGGAGATGTAAAAGCTTGCAGCACTAGGTATTTCCAGGAGGTCTCACTTTCACGTACTGACCAGGTCCTGCCCCGTTTAGCTTCCGAGATCTGACGAGATCGGGCGCGTTCAGGATGGTGTGGCCGCAAGCCGAGATGCCTGGCTGCATGATGTCTCTTAAAGGCTGGCGGGTATTGACATAACTGCCAGCAAAAAAAAAAAAGAAAAATAGAGGGAAAAATACCAGTGCAGCAAAGGGTGTTGAAAGTAGCCGGGTACGTTTACAATTCTTCAATTATATCTTCTCCAGACATAAAGAGAGTATTAAGAGCTACGATGAAGTTACCCAGGAGACGTAAAAAGCTTGCAGCACCTGGTATTTCTAGGAGGTCTCCCATCCAAGTACTGACCAGGCCCTGCCCCGTTTAGCTTCCGAGATCTGACGAGATCGGGCGCGTTCAGGACGATGTGGCCGCAAGCCGAGATGCCTGGCTGCATGATGTCTCTTAAAGGCTGGCGGGTATTGACGGAACTGCCAGCAAAAAAAAAAAGAAAAATAGAGGGAAATATACCAGTGCAGCAAAGGGTGTTGAAAGTAGCCGGGTACGTGTACAATTCTTCAATTATATCTCCTGGAGACAGAAAGAGAGTATTAAGAGCTACGATGAAGTTACCCAGGAGATGTGAAAAGCTTGCAGCACCTGGTATTTCTAGGAGGTCTCCCATCCAAGTACTGACCAGGCCCTGCCCCGTTTAGCTTCCGAGATCTGACGAGATCGGGTGCATTCAGGACGGTGTGGCCACAAGCCAAAAGGCCTGGCTGCATGATGTCTCTTAAAGGTTGGCGGGTATTGACGGAACTTCCAGCAAAAAAAAAAAAAAAAAAAAGAAAAATGGATGGAAAAATATCAGTGCAGCAAAGGGTGTTGACAGTAGCTGGATACGTGTACAATACTTCAATTATATCTCCTCCAGACAGAGAGAGAGTATTAAGAGCTACGATAAAGTTACCCAGGAGACGTAAAAGCTTGCAGCACTAGGTATTTCCAGGAGGTCTCACTTTCATGTACTGACCAGGTCCTGCCCCGTTTAGCTTCCGAGATCTGACGAGATCGGGCGCGTTCAGGATGGTGTGGCCGCAAGCCGAGATGCCTGGCTGCATGATGTCTCTTAAAGGCTGGCGGGTATTGACGGAACTGCCAGCAAAAAAAAAAAGAAAAATAGAGGGAAATATACCAGTGCAGCAAAGGGTGTTGAAAGTAGCCGGGTACGTGTACAATTCTTCAATTATATCTTCTCCAGACAGAAAGAGAGTATTAAGAGCTACGATGAAGTTCCCCAGGAGACGTAAAAAGCTGGCAGCACCTGGTATTTCCAGGAGGTCTCACATTTAAGTACTGACCAGGTCCTGCCCCGTTTAGCTTCCGAGATCTGACAAGATCGGGCGCGTTCAGGACGGTGTGGCCGGCAATTCGAGATATCTGGCTGCATGATGTCTCTTAAAGGCTAGCGGGTATTGACGGAATTTCCAGCAAAAAAAAGAAAAATAAAAAAGAAAAATGGATGGAAAAATATCAGTGCAGCAAAGGGTGTTGACAGTAGCTGGGTACGTGTACAATACTTCAATTATATCTCCTCCAGACAGAGAGAGAGTATTAAGAGCTACGATAAAGTTACCCAGGAGACGTAAAAGCTTGCAGCACTAGGTATTTCCAGGAGGTCTCACTTTCATGTACTGACCAGGTCCTGCCCCGTTTAGCTTCCGAGATGTGACGAGATCGGGCGCGTTCAGGATGGTGTGGCCGCAAGCCGAGATGCCTGGCTGCATGATGTCTCTTAAAGGCTGGCGGGTATTGACGGAACTGCCAGCGAAAAAAAAAAAAGAAAAATAGAGGGAAATATACCAGTGCAGCAAAGGGTGTTGAAAGTAGCCGGGTACGTGTACAATTCTTCAATTATATCTCCTGGAGACAGAAAGAGAGTATTAAGAGCTACGATGAAGTTACCCAGGAGACGTAAAAAGCTTGCAGCACCTGGTATTTCTAGGAGGTCTCCCATCCAAGTACTGACCAGGCCCTGCCTCGTTTAGCTTCCGAGGTCTGACGAGATCGGGCGCTTTCAGGATTGTGTGGCCGCAAGCCGAGATGTCTGGCTGCATGATGTCTCTTAAAGGCTGGCGGGTATTGACGGAACTGCCAGCAAAAAAAAAAAGAAAAATAGAGGGAAATACACTCACCTAAAGGATTATTAGGAACACCATACTAATACTGTGCTTGACCCCCTTTCGCCTTCAGAACTGCCTTAATTCTACGTGGCATTGATTCAACAAGGTGCTGAAAGCATTCTTTAGAAATGTTGGCCCATATTGATAGGATAGCATCTTGCAGTTGATGGAGATTTGTGGGATGCACATCCAGGGCACGAAGCTCCCGTTCCACCACATCCCAAAGATGCTCTATTGGGTTGAGATCTGGTGACTGTGGGGGCCAGTTTAGTACAGTGAACTCATTGTCATGTTCAAGAAACCAATTTGAAATGATTCAACCTTTGTGACATGGTGCATTATCCTGCTGGAAGTAGCCATCAGAGGATGGGTACATGGTGGTCATAAAGGGATGGACATGGTCAGAAACAATGCTCAGGTAGGCCGTGGCATTTAAACGATGCCCAATTGGCACTAAGGGGCCTAAAGTGTGCCAAGAAAACATCCCCCACACCATTACACCACCACCAGCAGCCTGCACAGTGGTAACAAGGCATGATGGATCCATGTTCTCATTCTGTTTACGCCAAATTCGGACTCTACCATCTGAACGTCTCAACAGAAATCGAGACTCATCAGACCAGGCAACATTTTTCCAGTCTTCAACTGTCCAATTTTGGTGAGCTTGTGCAAATTGTAGCCTCTTTTTCCTATTTGTAGTGGAGATGAGTGGTACCCGGTGGGGTCTTCTGCTGTTGTAGCCCATCCGCCTCAAGGTTGTACATGTTGTGGCTTCACAAATGCTTTGCTGCATACCTCGGTTGTAACGAGTGGTTATTTCAGTCAAAGTTGCTCTTCTATCAGCTTGAATCAGTCGGCCCATTCTCCTCTGACCTCTAGCATCAACAAGGTATTTTCGCCCACAGGACTGCCGCATACTGGATGTTTTTCCCTTTTCACACCATTCTTTGTAAACCCTAGAAATGGTTGTGCGTGAAAATCCCAGTAACTGAGCAGATTGTGAAATACTCAGACCGGCCTGTCTGGCACCAACAACCATGCCACGCTCAAAATTGCTTAAATCACCTTTCTTTCCCATTCAGACATTCAGTTTGGAGTTCAGGAGATTGTCTTGACCAGGACCACACCCCTAAATGCATTGAAGCAACTGCCATGTGATTGGTTGATTAGATAATTGCATTAATGAGAAATTGAACAGGTGTTCCTAATAATCCTTTAGGTGAGTGTATACCAGTGCAGCAAAGGGTGTTGAAAGTAGCCGGGTACGTGTACAATTCTTCAATTATATCTCCTGGAGACAGAAAGAGAGTATTAAGAGCTACGATGAAGTTACCCAGGAGACGTAAAAAGCTTGCAGCACCTGGTATTTCTAGGAGGTCTCCCATCCAAATACTGACCAGGCCCTGCCCCGTTTAGCTTCCGAGATCTGACGAGATCGGGCGCATTCAGGACGGTGTGGCCACAAGCTGAAAGGCCTGGCTGCATGATGTCTCTTAAAGGTTGGCGGGTATTGACAGAACTTCCAGCAAAAAAAAAAAGAAAAAAAGAAAAAAGAAAAATGGATGGAAAAATATCAGTGCAGCAAAGGGTGTTGACAGTAGCTGGATACGTGTACAATACTTCAATTATATCTCCTCCAGACAGAGAGAGAGTATTAAGAGCTACGATAAAGTTACCCAGGAGACGTAAAAGCTTGCAGCACTAGGTATTTCCAGGAGGTCTCACTTTCATGTACTGACCAGGTCCTGCCCCGTTTAGCTTCCGAGATCTGACGAGATCGGGCGCGTTCAGGATGGTGTGGCCGTAAGCCGAGATGCCTGGCTGCATGATGTCTCTTAAAGGCTGGCGGGTATTGACGGAACTGCCAGCAAAAAAAAAAAAGAAAAATAGAGGGAAATATACCAGTGCAGCAAAGGGTGTTGAAAGTAGCCGGGTACGTGTACAATTCTTCAATTACATCTCCTGGAGACAGAAAGAGAGTATTAAGAGCTACGATGAAGTTACCCAGGAGACGTAAAAGCTTGCAGCACTAGGTATTTCCAGGAGGTCTCACTTTCATGTACTGACCAGGTCCTGCCCCGTTTAGCTTCCGAGATCTGACGAGATCGGGCGCGTTCAGGACGGTGTGGCCGCAAGCCAAGAGGCCTGGCTGCATGATGTCTCTTAAAGGCTGGCGGGTATTGACGGAATTTCCAGCAAAAAAAAAAAAAAAAAAAATAGAAAAATGGAGGGAAAAATATCAGTGCAGGAAAGGGTGTTGAAAGTAGCCGGGTACGTGTACAATTCTTCAATTATATCTCCTGGAGACAGAAAGAGAGTATTAAGAGCTACGATGAAGTTACCCAGGAGACGTAAAAGGTTTGCAGCACCTGGTATTTCTAGGAGGTCTCCCATCCAAGTACTGACCAGGCCCTGCCCCGTTTAGCTTCCGAGATCTGACGAGATCGAGCGCATTCAGGACGGTGTGGCCGCAAGCCAAGAGGCCTGGCTGCATGATGTCTCTTAAAGGTTGGCGGGTATTGACGGAACTTCCAGCAAAAAAAAAAAAGAAAAAAAGAAAAAAGAAAAATGGATGGAAAAATATCAGTGCAGCAAAGGGTGTTGACAGTAGCTGGATACGTGTACAATACTTCAATTATATCTCCTCCAGACAGAGAGAGAGTATTAAGAGCTACGATAAAGTTACCCAGGAGACGTAAAAGCTTGCAGCACTAGGTATTTCCAGGAGGTCTCACTTTCATGTACTGACCAGGTCCTGCCGCGTTTAGCTTCCGAGATCTGACGAGATCGGGCGCGTTCAGGATGGTGTGGCCGCAAGCCGAGATGCCTGGCTGCATGATGTTTCTTTAAGGCTGGCGGGTATTGACGGTACTTCCAGCAAAAAAAAAAAGAAAAAAGAAAAATGGAGGGAAAAATATCAGTGCAGCAAAGGGTTTTGAAAGTAGCCGGGTACGTGTACAATTCTTCAATAATATCTCCAACAGACTGAAAGAGAGTATTAAGAGCTATGATGAAGTTACCCAGGAGACGTAAAAAGCTTGCAGCACCTGGTATTTCTAGGAGGTCTCCCATCCAAGTACTGACCAGGACCTGCCCCGTTAGCTTCCGAGATTTGACGAGATCTGGCGCGTTCAGGATGGTGTGGCCGCAAGCCGAGATGCCTGGCTGCATGATGTCTCTTAAAGGCTGGCGGGTATTGACGGAACTGCCAGCAAAAAAAAAAAGAAAAATAGAGGGAAATATACCAGTGCAGCAAAGGGTGTTGAAAGTAGCCGGGTACGTGTACAATACTTCAATTATATCTCCTCCAGACAGATAGAGAGTATTAAGAGCTACGATAAAGTTACCCAGGAGACGTAAAAGCTTGCAGCACGAGCTATTTCCAGGAGGTCTCACATTCATGTACTGACCAGGTCCTGCCCCGTTAGCTTCCGAGATCTGACGAGATCGGGCGCGTTCAGGACGGTGTGGCCGCAAGCCGAGATTTCTGGCTGCATGATGTCTCTTAAAGGCATGCCGGGTATTGACGGAATTTCCAGCAAAAAAAAAAAAAAAAAAAAGAAAAATGGAGGGAAAAATATCAGTGCAGGAAAGGGTGTTGAAAGTAGCCGGGTACGTATGTGTACAATTCTTCAATTATATCTCCTGAAAACAGAAAGAGAGTATTAAGAGCTACGATGAAGTTACCCAGGAGACGTAAAAAGCTTGCAGGACCTGGTATTTCCAGGAGGTCTCCCATCAAAGTACTGACCAGGCCCTGCCCCGTTTAGCTTCCGAGATCTGACGAGATCGGGCGCGTTCAGGATGGTGTGGCCGCAAGCCAAGATGCCTGGCTGCATGATGTCTCTTAAAGGCTGGCGGGTATTGACGGAACTGCCAGCAAAAAAAAAAAAAAAAAAGAAAAATGGATGGAAAAATATCAGTGCAGCAAATAGTGTTGACAGTAGCTGGGTACGTGTACAATACTTCAATTATATCTCCTCCAGACAGATAGAGAGTATTAAGAGCTACGATGAAGTTACCCAGGAGACGTAAAAAGCTTGCAGCACCTGGTATTTCTAGGAGGTCTCCCATCCAAGTACTGACCAGGCCCTGCCCCGTTTAGCTTCCGAGATCTGACGAGATCGGGCGCATTCAGGACGGTGTGGCCACAAGCCGAAAGGCCTGGCTGCATGATGTCTCTTAAAGGTTGGCGGGTATTGACGGAACTTCCAGCAAAAAAAAAAAAAAAAAAAAATAGAAAAATGGAGGGAAAAATATCAGTGCAGGAAAGGGTGTTGAAAGTAGCCGGGTACGTGTACAATTCTTCAATTATATCTCCTGCAGACTAAAAGAGAGTATTAAGAGCTACGATAAAGTTACCCAGGAGACGTAAAAGCTTGCAGCACCTGGTATTTCCAGGAGGTCTCACATTCAAGTACTGACCAGGTCCTGCCCGTTTAGCTTCCGAGATCTGACGATATCATGCGCGTTCAGGACGGTGTGGCCGAAAGCCAAGAGGCCCGGCTGCATGATGTCTCTTTAAGGCTGGCGGGTATTGACGGAACTTCCAGCAAAAAAAAAAAGAAAAAAGAAAAATGGAGGGAAAAATATCAGTGCAGGAAAGGGTGTTGAAAGTAGCCGGGTACGTACGTGTACAATTCTTCAATTATATCTCCTGAAAACAGAAAGAGAGTATTAAGAGCTACGATGAAGTTACCTAGGAGACGTAAAAAGCTTGCAGGACCTGGTATTTCTAGGAGGTCTCCCATCAAAGTACTGACCAGGCCCTGCCCCGTTTAGCTTCCGAGATCTGACGAGATCGGGCGCGTTCAGGATGGTGTGGCCGCAAGCCAAGATGCCTGGCTGCATGATGTCTCTTAAAGGCTGGCGGGTATTGACGGAACTGCCAGCAAAAAAAAAAAAAAAAAAAGAAAAATGGATGGAAAAATATCAGTGCAGCAAATAGTGTTGACAGTAGCTGGGTACGTGTACAATACTTCAATTATATCTCCTCCAGACAGATAGAGAGTATTAAGAGCTACGATGAAGTTACCCAGGAGACGTAAAAAGCTTGCAGCACCTGGTATTTCTAGGAGGTCTCCCATCCAAGTACTGACCAGGCCCTGCCCCGTTTAGCTTCCGAGATCTGACGAGATCGGGCGCATTCAGGACGGTGTGGCCACAAGCCGAAAGGCCTGGTTGCATGATGTCTCTTAAAGGTTGGCGGGTATTGACGGAACTTCCAGCAAAAAAAAAAAAAAAAAAAAATAGAAAAATGGAGGGAAAAATATCAGTGCAGGAAAGGGTGTTGAAAGTAGCCGGGTACGTGTACAATTCTTCAATTATATCTCCTGCAGACTAAAAGAGAGTATTAAGAGCTACGATAAAGTTACCCAGGAGACGTAAAAGCTTGCAGCACCTGGTATTTCCAGGAGGTCTCACATTCAAGTACTGACCAGGTACTGCCCGTTTAGCTTCCGAGATCTGACGATATCATGCGCGTTCAGGACGGTGTGGCCGAAAGCCAAGAGGCCCGGCTGCATGATGTCTCTTTAAGGCTGGCGGGTATTGACGGAACTTCCAGCAAAAAAAAAAAGAAAAAAGAAAAATGGAGGGAAAAATATCAGTGCAGCAAAGGGTTTTGAAAGTAGCCGGGTACGTGTACAATTCTTCAATAATATCTCCTACAGACTGAAAGAGAGTATTAAGAGCTATGATGAAGTTACCCAGGAGACGTAAAAAGCTTGCAGCACCTAGTATTTCCAGGAGGTCACCCATCCAAGTACTGACCAGGCCCTGCCCCGTTAGCTTCCGAGATCTGACGACATCGGGCGCGTTCAGGACGGTGTGGCCGCAAGCCAAGAGGCCTGGCTGCATGATGTCTCTTAAAGGCTGGCGGGTATTGACGGAACTTCCAGCAAAAAAAAAAAAAAAAAAAAATGGAAAATGGAGGGAAAAATATCAGTGCAGCAAAGGCTGTTGAAAGTAGCCGGGTACGTGTACAATACTTCAATTATATCTCCTCCAGACAGATAGAGAGTATTAAGAGCTACGATGAAGTTTCCCAGGAGACGTAAAAAGCTTGCAGCACCAGGTATTTCCAGGAGGTCTCCCATCCAAGTACTGACCAGGCCTTGCCCGGCTTAGCTTCCAAGATCTGATGAGATCGGGCGTGTTCAGGACGGTGTGGCCGCAAGCCAAGAGGCCTGGCTGCATGATGTCTCTTAAAGGCTGGCGGGTATTGACGGAACTTCCAGCAAAAAATAAAAAATAAATAAATAGAAAAATGGAGGGAAAAATATCAGTGCAGGACAGGGTGTTGAAAGTAGCCGGGTACATGTACAATTCTTCAATTATATCTCCTCCAGACTGAATGAGAGTATTAAGAGCTACGCTGAAGTTACCCAGGAGATGTAAAAAGCTTTCAGCACCTGGTATTTCCAGGAGGTCAACCATCCAATTACTGACCAGGCCCTGCCCAGTTTTTCTTCCGAGATCTGACGAGATCTTGCGTCTTCAGGACGGTGTGGCCTCAAGCCAAGAGGCCTGGCTGCATGATGTCTCTTAAAGGCTGGAGGGTATTGATGGAACTTCCAGCAAGAAACAAAAGAAAAAAGAAAATTGGAGGGAAAAATATCAGTGCAGCAAAGCGTGTTGAAGGTAGCCGGGTACGTGTACAATTCTTCAATTATATCTCCTCCAGACAGATAGAGAGTATTAAGAGCTACGATAAAGTTACCCAGGAGACGTAAAAGCTTGCAGCACCAGGTATTTCCAGGAGGTCTCACATTCAAGTACTGACCAGGTCCTGCCCCGTTTAGCTTCCGAGATCTGACGAGATCGGGCGCGTTCAGGACGGTGTGGCCGCAAGCCGAGATGTCTGGCTGCATGATGTCTCTTAAAGGCTGGCGTGTATTGACGGAATTTCCAGCAAAAAAAAAAAAAAAAAAGAAAAATGGATGGAAAAATATCAGTGCAGGAAAGGGTGTTGAAAGTAGCCGGGTACGTGTACAATTCTTCAAATATATCTCCTCCAGACAGATAGAGAGTATTAAGAGCTACGATAAAGTTACCCAGGAGACGTAAAAGCTTGCAGCACCAGGTATTTCCAGGAGGTCTCACATTCATGTACTGACCAGGTCCTGCCCCGTTTAGCTTCCAAGATCTGACGAGATCGGGCGAGTTCAGGATGGTGTGGCCGCAAGCCGAGATGCCTGGCTGCATGATGTCTCTTAAAGGCTGGCGGGTATTGACGGAATTTCCAGCAAAAAAAAAAAAAAAAAAATAGAAAACTGGAGGGAAAAATATCAGTGCAGGAAAGGGTGTTGAAAGTAGCCGGGTACGTGTACAATTCTTCAAATATATCTCCTGGAGACAGAAAGAGAGTATTAAGAGCTACGATGAAGTTACCCAGGAGACGTAAAAAGTTTCCAGCACCTGGTATTTCTAGGAGGTCTCCCATCCAAGTACTGACCAGGCCCTGCCCCGTTTAGCTTCCGAGATCTGACGAGATCGGGCGCGTTCAGGATGGTGTGGCCGCAATCCGAGACGCCTGGCTGCATGATGTCTCTTAAAGGCTGGCGGGTATTGACGGAACTGCCAGCAAAAAAAAAAGAAAAAAGAAAAATGGAGGGAAAAATATCAGTGCAGCAAAGGGTGTTGAAAGTAGCCGGGTACGTGTACAATTCTTCAATTATATCTCTTCCAGACAGAAAGAGAGTATTAAGAGCTACGATGAAGTTACTCAGGAGACGTAAGATGCTTGCAGCACCTTTTATTTCCAGCAGGTCTCCCATGCAAGTACTGAACAGGCACTGCCCCGTTCAGCTTCCGAGGTCTGACGAGATTGGGGGTGTTCAGGGCGGTGTGGCCGCAAGCCGAGAGGCCTGGCTGCATGATGTGTCTTAATGGTTGGCGGGTATTGAAGGAGCTTCCAGCAAAAAAAAAAAAAAAGAAAAATGGAGGGAAAAATATCAGTGCAGCAATGGGTGTTGAAAGTAGCCGGGTACGTGTACAATACTTCAATTATATCTCCTCCAGACAGAAAGAGAGTATTAAGAGCTACGATAAACTTACCCAGCAGACGTAAAAAGCTTGCAGCACCTGGTATTTCCAGGAGGTCTCCCATCCAAGTACTGACCAGGCCCTGCCCCACTCAGTTTCCGAGATCTTACGAGATCGGACGCGTTCAGGACGGTGTGGCCGCAAGCCGAGATGCCTGGCTGCATGATGTCTCTTAAAGGCTGGCGGGTATTGACGGAACTGCCAGCAATAAAAAAAAAGAGAAATGGAGGGAGAAATACCAGTGCAGCAAAGGGTGTTGAAAGTAGCCGGGTACGTGTACAATACTTGAATTATATCTCCTCCAGACAGAAAGAGCGTATTAAGAGCTACGATGAAGTTACCCAGGAGACGTAAAAAGCTTGCAGCACCTGGTATTTCTAGGAGGTCAGCCATCCAAGTACTGACCAGGCCCTGCCCCGTTTAGCTTCCGAGATCTAACGAGATCAGGCACGTTCAGGACAATGTGGCCGCAAGCCAAGAGGCCTGGCTGCATGATGTCTCTTAATGGCTGGCGGGTATTGACGGAACTTCCAGCAAAAAAAAAAAAAAAAAAAAAAGAAAAAGAAAAATGGAGGGAAAAATATCAGTGCAGTAATGGGTTTTGAAAGTAGCCGGGTACGTGTACAATTCTTCAATTATATCTCCTCCAGACAGAAAGAGAGTATTAAGAGCTACGATGAAGTTACCCAGGAGACGTAAAAAGCTTGCAGCACCTGGCATTTCCAGGAGGTCACCCAACCAAGTACTGACCAGACCCTGCCCCGTTTTGCTTCCGAGATATGATGAGATCAGGCGCGTTCAGGACGGTGTGGCCGCAAGCCAAGAGACCTGGCTGCATGATGTCTCTTAAAGGCTGGCAAGTATTGACGGAACTTCCAGCAAAAAAAAAAAAAAAAAAAATAGAAAAAGGGAGGGAAAAATATCAGTGCAGCAAAGGGTGTTGTAAGTAGCCGGGTACATGTACAATTCTTCAATTATATCTCCTCCAGACAGAGAGAGAGTATTAAGAGCTACGATAAAGTTACCCAGGAGACGTAAAAGCTTGCAGCACTAGGTATTTCCAGGAGGTCTCACATTCATGTACTAACCAGGTCCTGCCCCGTTTAGCTTCCGAGATCTGACGAGATCGGGCGCGTTCAGTATGGTGTGGCCGAAAGCCGAGATGCCTGGCTGCATGATGTCTCTTAAAGGATGGCGGGTATTGACGGAATTTCCAGCAAAAAAAAAAAAAAAAAAAAAAAAAAAAAATGGATGGAAAAATATCAGTGCAGCAAAGGGTGTTGACAGTAGCTGGGTACGTGTACAATACTTCAATTATATCTCCTCCAGACAGATAGAGAGTATTAAGAGCTACGATAAAGTTACCCAGGAGACGTAAAAGCTTGCAGCACAAGGTATTTCCAGGAGGTCTCACATTCATGTACTGACCAGGTCCTGCCCCGTTTAGCTTCCGAGATCTGACGAGATCGGGCGCGTTCAAGATGGTGTGGCCGCAAGCCGAGATGCCTGGCTGCATGATGTCTCTTAAAGGTTGGCGGGTATTGATGGAACTTCCAGCAAAAAAAAAAAAAAAAAAGAAAAATGGATGGAAAAATATCAGTGCAGCAAAGGGTGTTGACAGTAGCTGGGTACGTGTACAATACTTCAATTATATCTCCTCCAGACAGAGAGAGAGTATTAAGAGCTACGATAAAGTTACCCAGGAGACGTAAAAGCTTGCAGCACTAGGTATTTCCAGGAGGTCTCACTTTCATGTACTGACCAGGTCCTGCCCCGTTTAGCTTCCGAGATCTGATGAGATCGGGCGCGTTCAGGATGGTGTGGCCGCAAGCCAAGATGCCTGGCTGCATGATGTCTCTTAAAGGCTGGCGGGTATTGACGGAACTGCCAGCAAAAAAAAAAATGAAAAATAGAGGGAAATATACCAGTGCAGCAAAGGGTGTTGAAAGTAGCCGGGTACGTTTACAATTCTTCAATTATATCTTCTCCAGACAGAAAGAGAGTATTAAGAGCTACGATGAAGTTCCCCAGGAGACGTAAAAAGCTGGCAGCACCTGGTATTTCCAGGAGGTCTCACATTTAAGTACTGACCAGGTCCTGCCCCGTTTAGCTTCCGAGATCTGACAAGATCGGGCGCGTTCAGGACGGTGTGGCCGGCAAGCCGAGATGTCTGGCTGCATGATGTCTCTTAAAGGCTAGCGGGTATTGACGGAATTTCCAGCAAAAAAATAAAAAAGAAAAAAGAAAAATGGATGGAAAAATATCAGTGCAGCAAAGCGTGTTGACAGTAGCTGGGTACGTGTACAATACTTCAATTATATCTCCTCCAGACAGATAGAGAGTATTAAGAGCTACGATTAAGTTACCCAGGAGACGTAAAAGCTTGCAGCACCAGGTATTTCCAGGAGGTCTCACATTCATGTACTGACCAGGTCCTGCCCCGATTAGCTTCCGAGATCTGACGAGATCGGGCGCGTTCAGGATGGTGTGGCCGCAAGCCAAGATGCCTGGCTGCATGATGTCTCTTAAAGGCTGGCGGGTATTGACGGAACTGCCGAAAAAAAAAAAAAGAAAAATAGAGGTAAATATACCAGTGCAGCAACGGGTGTTGAAAGTAGCCGGGTACGTGTACAATTCTTCAATTATATCTCCTGGAGACAGAGAGAGAGTATTAAGAGCTACGATGAAGTTACCCAGGAGACGTAAAAAGCTTGCAGCACCTGGTATTTCTAGGAGGTCTCCCATCCAAGTACTGACCAGGCCCTGCCTCGTTTAGCTTCCGAGGTCTGACGAGATCGGGCGCTTTCAGGATTGTGTGGCCGCAAGCCGAGATGTCTGGCTGCATGATGTCTCTTAAAGGCTGGCGGGAATTGACGGAACTGCCAGCAAAAAAAAAAGAAAAATAGAGGGAAATATACCAGTGCAGCAAAGGGTGTTGAAAGTAGCCGGGTACGTGTACAATTCTTCAATTATATCTCCTGGAGACAGAAAGAGAGTATTAAGAGCTACGATGAAGTTACCCAGGAGACGTAAAAAGCTTGCAGCACCTGGTATTTCTAGGAGGTCTCCCATCCAAATACTGACCAGGCCCTGCCCCGTTTAGCTTCCGAGATCTGACGAGATCGGGCGCATTCAGGACGGTGTGGCCACAAGCTGAAAGGCCTGGCTGCATGATGTCTCTTAAAGGTTGGCGGGTATTGACAGAACTTCCAGCAAAAAAAAAAAAGAAAAAAAGAAAAAAGAAAAATGGATGGAAAAAAATCAGTGCAGCAAAGGGTGTTGACAGTAGCTGGATACGTGCACAATACTTCAATTATATCTCCTCCAGACAGAGAGAGAGTATTAAGAGCTACGATAAAGTTACCCAGGAGACGTAAAAGCTTGCAGCACTAGGTATTTCCAGGAGGTCTCACTTTCATGTACTGACCAGGTCCTGCCCCGTTTAGCTTCCGAGATCTGACGAGATCGGGCGCGTTCAGGATGGTGTGGCCGTAAGCCGAGATGCCTGGCTGCATGATGTCTCTTAAAGGCTGGCGGGTATTGACGGAACTGCCAGCAAAAAAAAAAAAGAAAAATAGAGGGAAATATACCAGTGCAGCAAAGGGTGTTGAAAGTAGCCGGGTACGTGTACAATTCTTCAATTACATCTCCTGGAGACAGAAAGAGAGTATTAAGAGCTACGATGAAGTTACCCAGGAGACGTAAAAAGCTTGCAGCACCTGGTATTTCTAGGAGGTCTCCCATCCAAGTACTGACCAGGCCCTGCCCCGTTTAGCTTCCGAGATCTGACGAGATCGGGCGCGTTCAGGACGGTGTGGCCGCAAGCCAAGAGGCCTGGCTGCATGATGTCTCTTAAAGGCTGGCGGGTATTGACGGAATTTCCAGCAAAAAAAAAAAAAAAAAAAATAGAAAAATGGAGGGAAAAATATCAGTGCAGGAAAGGGTGTTGAAAGTAGCCGGGTACGTGTACAATTCTTCAATTATATCTCCTGGAGACAGAAAGAGAGTATTAAGAGCTACGATGAAGTTACCCAGGAGACGTAAAAGGCTTGCAGCACCAGGTATTTCTAGGAGGTCTCCCATCCAAGTACTGACCAGGCCCTGCCCCGTTTAGCTTCCGAGATCTGACGAGATCGGGCGCGTTCAGGATGGTGTGGCCGCAAGCCAAGAGGCCTGGCTGCATGATGTCTCTTAAAGGTTGGCGGGTATTGACGGAACTTCCAGCAAAAAAAAAAAAAAAAAAAAAATGGATGGAAAAATATCAGTGCAGCAAAGGGTGTTGACAGTAGCTGGGTACGTGTACTATACTTCAATTATATCTCCTCCAGACAGATAGAGAGTATTAAGAGCTACGATAAAGTTACCCAGGAGACGTGAAAGCTTGCAGCACTAGGTATTTCCAGGAGGTCTCACTTTCATGTACTGACCAGGTCCTGCCCCGTTTAGCTTCCGAGATCTGACGAGATCGGGCGCGTTCAGGATGGTGTGGCCGTAAGCCGAGATACCTGGCTGCATGATGTCTCTTAAAGGCTGGCGGGTATTGACGAAACTGCCAGCAAAAAAAAAAAAGAAAAATAGAGGGAAATATACCAGTGCAGCAAAGGGTGTTGAAAGTAGCCGGGTACGTGTACAATTCTTCAATTACATCTCCTGGAGACAGAAAGAGAGTATTAAGAGCTACGATGAAGTTACCCAGGAGACGTAAAAAGCTTGCAGCACCTGGTATTTCTAGGAGGTCTCCCATCCAAGTACTGACCAGGCCCTGCCCCGTTTAGCTTCTGAGATCTGACGAGATCGGGCGCGTTCAGGACGGTGTGGCCGCAAGCCAAGAGGCCTGGCTGCATGATGTCTCTTAAAGGCTGGCGGGTATTGACGGAATTTCCAGCAAAAAAAAAAAAAAAAAAAATAGAAAAATGGAGGGAAAAATATCAGTGCAGGAAAGGGTGTTGAAAGTAGCCGGGTACGTGTACAATTCTTCAATTATATCTCCTGGAGACAGAAAGAGAGTATTAAGAGCTACGATGAAGTTACCCAGGAGACGTAAAAGGCTTACAGCACCTGGTATTTCTAGGAGGTCTCCCATCCAAGTACTGACCAGGCCCTGCCCCGTTTAGCTTCCGAGATCTGACGAGATCGAGCGCATTCAGGACGGTGTGGCCGCAAGCCAAGAGGCCTGGCTGCATGATGTCTCTTAAAGGTTGGCGGGTATTGACGGAATTTCCAGCAAAAAAAAAAAAAAAAAAAAAGAAAAATGGAGGGAAAAATATCAGTGCAGGAAAAGGTGTTGAAAGTAGCCGGGTACGTGTACAATTCTTCAATTATATCTCCTGGAGACAGAAAGAGAGTATTAAGAGCTACGATGAAGTTACCCAGGAGACGTAAAAAGCTTGCAGCACCTGGTATTTCTAGGAGGTCTCCCATCCAAGTACTGACCAGGCCCTGCCCCGTTTAGCTTCCGAGATCTGACGAGATCGGGAGCATTCAGGACGTTGTGGCCACAAGTCAAAAGGCCTGGCTGCATGATGTCTCTTAAAGGTTGGCGGGTATTGACGGAACTTCCAGCAAAAAGAAAAAAAAAAAAAAATAGAAAAATGGAAGGAAAAATATCAGTGCAGGAAAGGGTGTTGAAAGTAGCCGGGTACGTGTACAATTCTTCAATTATATCTCCTGCAGACTGAAAGAGAGTATTAAGAGCTACGATAAAGTTACCCAGGAGACGTAAAAGCTTGCAGCACCTGGTATTTCCAGGAGGTCTCACATTCAAGTACTGACCAGGTCCTGCCCCGTTTAGCTTCCGAGATCTGACGATATCATGCGCATTCAGGACGGTGTGGCCGAAAGCCGAGAGGCCCAGCTGCATGATGTCTCTTAAAGGTTGGCGGGTATTGACGGAACTTCCAGCAAAAAAAAAAAAGAAAAAAAGAAAAAAGAAAAATGGATGGAAAAATATCAGTGCAGCAAAGGGTGTTGACAGTAGCTGGGTACGTGTACAATACTTCAATTATATCTCCTCCAGACAGAGAGAGAGTATTAAGAGCTACGATAAAGTTACCCAGGAGACGTAAAAGCTTGCAGCACTAGGTATTTCCAGGAGGTCTCACTTTCATGTACTGACCAGGTCCTGCCGCGTTTAGCTTCCGAGATCTGACGAGATCGGGCGCGTTCAGGATGGTGTGGCCGCAAGCCAAGATGCCTGGCTGCATGATGTCTCTTAAAGGCTGGCGGGTATTGACGGAACTGCCAGCAAAAAAAAAAAGAAAAATAGAGGGAAATATACCAGTGCAGCAAAGGGTGTTGAAAGTAGCCGGGTACGTGTACAATTCTTCAATTATATCTCCTGGAGACAGAAAGAGAGTATTAAGAGCTACGATGAAGTTACCCAGGAGACGTAAAAAGCTTGCAGCACTTGGTATTTCTAGGAGGTCTCCCATCCAAGTACTGACCAGGCCCTGGCCCGTTTAGCTTCCGAGATCTAACGAGATCGGGCGCATTCAGGACGGTGTGGCCACAAGCCGAAAGGCCTGGCTGCATGATGTCTCTTAAAGGTTGGCGGGTATTGACGGAACTTCCAGCAAAAAAAAAAAAAAAAAAAAGAAAAATGGATGGAAAAATATCAGTGCAGCAAATGGTGTTGACAGTAGCTGGGTTCGTGTACAATACTTCAATTATATCTCCTCCAGACAGAGAGAGAGTATTAAGAGCTACGATAAAGTTACCCAGGAGACGTAAAAGCTTGCAGAACTAGGTATTTCCAGGAGGTCTCACTTTCATGTACTGACCAGGTCCTGCCCCGTTTAGCTTCCGAGATCTGACGAGATCGGGCGTGTTCAGGACGGTGTGGCCGCAAGCCGAGATGCCTGGCTGCATGATGTCTCTTAAAGGCTGGCGGGTATTGACGGAACTTCCAGCAAAAAAAAAAATAAAAAAAATGGAAAATGGAGGGAAAAATATCAGTGCAGCAAAGGCTGTTGAAAGTAGCCGGGCACGTGTACAATACTTCAATTATATCTCCTCCAGACAGATAGAGAGTATTAAGAGCTACGATGAAGTTTCCCAGGAGACGTAAAAAGCTTGCAGTACCAGGTATTTCCAGGAGGTCTCCCATCCAAGTACTGACGAGGCCCTGCCCCGTTTAGCTTCCGAGATCTGACGAGATCGGGCGTGTTCAGGACGGTGTGGCCACAAGCCAAGAGGCCGGGCTGCATGATGTCTCTTAAAGGCTGGCGGGTATTGACAGAACTTCCAGCAAAAAATAAAAAATAAATAAATAGAAAAATGGAGGGAAAAATATCAGTGCAGGACAGGGTGTTGAAAGTAGCCGGGTACGTGTACAATACTTCAATTATATCTCCTCCAGACTGAATGAGAGTATTAAGAGCTACGCTGAAGTTACCCAGGAGATGTAAAAAGCTTTCAGCACCTGGTATTTCCAGGAGGTCACCCATCCAATTACTGACCAGGCCCTGCCCAGTTTTTCTTCCGAGATCTGACGAGATCTTGCGTCTTCAGGACGGTGTGGCCGCAAGCCGAGATGCCTGGCTGCATGATGTCTCTTAAAGGTTGGCGGGTATTGACGGAACTTCCAGCAAAAAAAATATATAAAAAAAGAAAAAAGAAAAATGGATGGAAAAATATCAGTGCAGCAAAGGGTGTTGACAGTAGCTGGATACGTGTACAATACTTCAATTATATCTCCTCCAGACAGAGAGAGAGTATTAAGAGCTACGATGAAGTTACCCAGGAGACGGAAAAGCTTGCAGCACCTGGTATTTCCAGGAGGTCTCACATTGAAGTACTGACCAGGTCCTGCCCCGCTTAGCTTCCGAGATCTGACGATATCATGCGCATTCAGGACGGTGTGGCCGAAAGCCGAGAGGCCCAGCTGCATGATGTCTCTTTAAGGCTGGCGGGTATTGACGGAACTTCCAGCAAAAAAAAAAAGAAAAAAGAAAAATGGAGGGAAAAATATCAGTGCAGCAAAGGGTTTTGAAAGTAGCCGGGTACGTGTACAATTCTTCAATAATATCTCCTCCAGACTGAAAGAGAGTATTAAGAGCTATGATGAAGTTACCCAGGAGACGTAAAAAGCTTGCAGCACCTGGTATTTCTAGGAGGTCTCCCATCCAAGTACTGACCAGGACCTACCCCGTTAGCTTCCGAGATTTGACGAGATCGGGCGCGTTCAGGATGGTGTGGCCGCAAGCCGAGATGCCTGGCTGCATGATGTCTCTTAAAGGCTGGCGGGTATTGACGGAACTGCCAGCAAAAAAAAAAAGAAAAATAGAGGGAAATATACCAGTGCAGCAAAGGGTGTTGAAAGTAGCCGGGTACGTGTACAATACTTCAATTATATCTCCTCCAGACAGATAGAGAGTATTAAGAGCTACGATAAAGTTACCCAGGAGACGTAAAAGCTTGCAGCACGAGGTATTTCCAGGAGGTCTCACATTCATGTTCTGACCAGGTCCTGCCCCGTTTAGCTTCCGAGATCTGACAAGATCGGGCGCGTTCAGGACGGTGTGGCCGCAAGCCGAGATGTCTGGCTGCATGATGTCTCTTAAAGGCTGGCGGGTATTGACGGAATTTCCAGCAAAAAAAAAAAAAAAAAAAAAGAAAAATGGAGGGAAAAATATCAGTGCAGGAAAGGGTGTTGAAAGTAGCCGGGTACGTACGTGTACAATTCTTCAATTATATCTCCTGGAGACAGAAAGAGAGTATTAAGAGCTACGATGAAGTTACCCAGGAGACGTAAAAAGCTTGCAGGACCTGGTATTTCCAGGAGGTCTCCCATCAAAGTACTGACCAGGCCCTGCCCCGTTTAGCTTCCGAGATCTGACGAGATCGGGCGCGTTCAGGATGGTGTGGCCGCAAGCCAAGATGCCTGGCTGCATGATGTCTCTTAAAGGCTGGCGGGTATTGACGGAACTGCCAGCAAAAAAAAAAAAAAAAAAGAAAAATGGATGGAAAAATATCAGTGCAGCAAATAGTGTTGACAGTAGCTGGGTACGTGTACAATACTTCAATTATATCTCCTCCAGACAGATAGAGAGTATTAAGAGCTACGATGAAGTTACCCAGGAGACGTAAAAAGCTTGCAGCACCTGGTATTTCTAGGAGGTCTCCCATCCAAGTACTGACCAGGCCCTGCCCCGTTTAGCTTCCGAGATCTGACGAGATCGGGCGCATTCAGGACGGTGTGGCCACAAGCCGAAAGGCCTGGCTGCATGATGTCTCTTAAAGGTTGGCGGGTATTGACGGAACTTCCAGCAAAAAAAAAAAAAAAAAAAATAGAAAAATGGAGGGAAAAATATCAGTGCAGGAAAGGGTGTTGAAAGTAGCCGGGTACGTGTACAATTCTTCAATTATATCTCCTGCAGACTGAAAGAGAGTATTAAGAGCTACGATAAAGTTACCCAGGAGACGTAAAAGCTTGCAGCACCTGGTATTTCCAGGAGGTCTCACATTCAAGTACTGACCAGGTCCTGCCCGTTTAGCTTCCGAGATCTGACGATATCATGCGCGTTCAGGACGGTGTGGCCGAAAGCCAAGAGGCCCGGCTGCATGATGTCTCTTTAAGGCTGGCGGGTATTGACGGAACTTCCAGCAAAAAAAAAAAGAAAAAAGAAAAATGGAGGGAAAAATATCAGTGCAGCAAAGGGTTTTGAAAGTAGCCGGGTACGTGTACAATTCTTCAATAATATCTCCTACAGACTGAAAGAGAGTATTAAGAGCTATGATGAAGTTACCCAGGAGACGTAAAAAGCTTGCAGCACCTGGTATTTCCAGGAGGTCACCCATCCAAGTACTGACCAGGCCCTGCCCCGTTAGCTTCCGAGATCTGACGACATCGGGCGCGTTCAGGACGGTGTGGCCGCAAGCCAAGAGGCCTGGCTGCATGATGTCTCTTAAAGGCTGGCGGGTATTGACGGAACTTCCAGCAAATAAAAAAAAAAAAAAAAATGGAAAATGGAGGGAAAAATATCAGTGCAGCAAAGGCTGTTGAAAGTAGCCGGGTACGTGTACAATACTTCAATTATATCTCCTCTAGACAGATAGAGAGTATTAAGAGCTACGATGAAGTTTCCCAGGAGACGTAAAAAGCTTGCAGCACCAGGTATTTCCAGGAGGTCTCGCATCCAAGTACTGACCAGGCCCTGCCCCGCTTAGCTACCAAGATCTGATGAGATCGGGCGTGTTCAGGACGGTGTGGCCGCAAGCCAAGAGGCCTGGCTGCATGATGTCTCTTAAAGGCTGGCGGGTATTGACGGAACTTCCAGCAAAAAATAAAAAATAAATAAATAGAAAAATGGAGGGAAAAATATCAGTGCAGGACAGGGTGTTGAAAGTAGCCGGGTACGTGTACAATTCTTCAAATATATCTCCTCCAGACAGATAGAGAGTATTAAGAGCTACGATAAAGTTACCCAGGAGACGTAAAAGCTTGCAGCACCAGGTATTTCCAGGAGGTCTCACATTCAAGTACTGACCAGGTCCTGCCCCGTTTAGCTTCCGAGATCTGACGAGATCGGGCGCGTTCAGGACGGTGTGGCCGCAAGCCGAGATTTCTGGCTGCATGATGTCTCTTAAAGGCTGGCGTGTATTGACGGAATTTCCAGCAAAAAAAAAAAAAAAAAAGAAAAATGGATGGAAAAATATCAGTGCAGGAAAGGGTGTTGAAAGTAGCCGGGTACGTGTACAATTCTTCAAATATATCTCCTCCAGACAGATAGAGAGTATTAAGAGCTACGATAAAGTTACCCAGGAGACGTAAAAGCTTGCAGCACCAGGTATTTCCAGGAGGTCTCACATTCATGTACTGACCAGGTCCTGCCCCGTTTAGCTTCCAAGATCTGACGAGATCGGGCGAGCTCAGGATGGTGTGGCCGCAAGCCGAGATGCCTGGCTGCATGATGTCTCTTAAAGGCTGGCGGGTATTGACGGAATTTCCAGCAAAAAAAAAAAAAAAAAAAATAGAAAACTGGAGGGAAAAATATCAGTGCAGGAAAGGGTGTTGAAAGTAGCCGGGGACGTGTACAATTCTTCAATTATATCTCCTCCAGACAGATAGAGAGTATTAAGAGCTACGATAAAGTTACCCAGGAGACGTAAAAGCTTGCAGCACCAGGTATTTCCAGGAGGTCTCACATTCAAGTACTGACCAGGTCCTGCCCCGTTTAGCTTCCGAGATCTGACGAGATCGGGCGCGTTCAGGACGGTGTGGCCGCAAGCCGAGATTTCTGGCTGCATGATGTCTCTTAAAGGCTGGCGTGTATTGACGGAATTTCCAGCAAAAAAAAAAAAAAAAAAAAAAATGGATGGAAAAATATCAGTGCAGGAAAGGGTGTTGACAGTAGCTGGGTACGTGTACAATTCTTAAATTATATCTCCTCCAAACAGAAAGAAAGAACTAAGAGCTACGATAAAGTTACCCAGGAGACGTAAAATCTTGCAGCACCAGGTATTTCCAGGAGGTCTCCCATCCAAGTACTGACCAGGTCCTGCCCCGTTTAGCTTCCGAGATCTTACGAGATCGGGCACGTTCAGGACGGTTTGGCCGCAAGCCGAGAAGCCTGGCTGCATGATGTCTCTTAAAGGTTGGCGGGTATTGACGGAACTTCCAGCAAAAAAAAAAAAAAAAAAAGAAAAATGGATGGAAAAATATCAGTGCAGCAAAGGGTGTTGACAGTAGCTGGGTACGTGTACAATATTTCAATTATATCTCCTCCAGACAGATAGAGAGTATTAAGAGCTACGATAAAGTTACCCAGGAGACGTAAAAGCTTGCAGTACTAGGTATTTCCAGGAGGTCTCACTTTCATTTACTGACCAGGTCCTGCCCCGTTTAGCTTCCGAGATCTGACGAGATCGGGCGCGTTCAGGATGGTGTGGCCGCAAGCCGAGATGCCTGGCTGCATGATGTCTCTTAAAGGCTGGCGGGTATTGACGGAACTGCCACCAAAAAAAAAAAAGAAAAATAGAGGGAAATATACCAGTGCAGCAAAGGGTGTTGAAAGTAGCCGGGTACGTGTACAATTCTTCAATTATATCACCTGGAGACAGAAAGAGAGTATTAAGAGCTACGATGAAGTTACCCAGGAGACGTAAAAAGCTTGCAGCACCTGGTATTTCTAGGAGGTCTCCCATCCAAGTACTGACCAGGCCCTGCCCCGTTTAGCTTCCGAGATCTGACGAGATCGGGCGCATTCAGGACGGTGTGGCCGCAAGCCAAGAGGCCTGGCTGCATGATGTCTCTTAAAGGTTGGCGGGTATTGACGGAACTTCCAGCAAAAAAAAAAAGAAAAATAGAGGGAAATATACCAGTGCAGCAAAGGGTGTTGAAAGTAGCCGGGTACGTGTACAATTCTTCAATTATATCTCCTGGAGACAGAAAGAGAGTATTAAGAGCTACGATGAAGTTACCCAGGAGACGTAAAAAGCTTGCAGCACCTGGTATTTCTAGGACGTCTCCCATCCAAGTACTGACAAGGCCCTGCCCCGTTTAGCTTCCGAGATCTGACGAGATCGGGCGCATTCAGGACGGTGTGGCCACAAGCCGAAAGGCCTGGCTGCATGATGTCTCTTAAAGGTTGGCGGGTATTGACGGAACTTCCAGCAAAAAAAAAATTTAAAAAAAGAAAAAAGAAAAATGGATGGAAAAATATCAGTGCAGCAAAGGGTGTTGACAGTAGCTGGATACGTGTACAATACTTCAATTATATCTCCTCCAGACAGAGAGAGAGTATTGAGAGCTACGATAAAGTTACCCAGGAGACGTAAAAGCTTGCAGCACTAGGTATTTCCAGGAGGTCTCACTTTCATGTACTGACCAGGTCCTGCCCCGTTTAGCTTCCGAGATGTGACGAGATCGGGCGCGTTCAGGATGGTGTGGCCGCAAGCCGAGATGCCTGGCTGCATGATGTCTCTTAAAGGCTGGAGGGTATTGACGGAACTTCCAGCAAAAAAAAAAAAGAAAAAGGAAAAATGGAGGGAAAAATATCAGTGCAGGAAAGGGTGTTGAAAGTAGCCGGGTACGTGTACAATTCTTCAATTAAATCTCCTCCAGACAGAAAGAGAGTATTAAAAGCTAAGACGAAGTTCCCCAGGTGACGTAAAAAGCTTGCAGCACCTGGTACTTCCAGGAGGTCTCCCATCCAAGTACTGACCAGGTCCTGCCCCGTTTAGTTTCCGAGATCTGACAAGATCGGGCGCGTTCAGGACGGTGTGGCCACAAGCCGAGACGCCTTGCTGCATGATGTCTCTTAAAGGCTGGCGGGTATTGACGGAATTTCCAGCATAAAAAAAAAAAAAAAAAATAGAAAAATGGAGGGAAAAATATCAGTGCAGGAAATGGTGTTGAAAGTAGCCGGGTACGTGTACAATTCTTCAATTATATCTCCTCCAGACTGAAAGAGAGTATTAAGAGCTACGATAAAGTTACCCAGGAGACGTAAAAGCTTGCAGCACCAGGAATTTCCAGGAGGGCTCACATTCAAGTACTGACCAGGTCCTGCCCCGTTTAGCTTCCGAGATCTGACGAGATCGGGCGTGTTCAGGATGGTGTGGCCGCAAGCCAAGATGCCTGGCTGCATGATGTCTCTTAAAGGCTGGCGGGTATTGACGGAATTTCCAGCAAAAAAAAAAAAAAAAGAAAAACGGAGGCAAGAATATCAGTGCAGCAAAGGGTGTTGAAAGTTGCCGGGTACGTGTACAATTCTTCAATTATATATCCTCCAGACAGAAAGAGAGAATTAAGAGCTACGATGAAGATACCCAGGAGACGTAAAAAGTTTGCAACACCTCGTATTTCCAGAAGGTCACCCATAAAAGTACTGACCAGGCCCTGCCCCGTTTAAATTCCGAGATCTGACGAGATCGGGCGCGTTCAGGACGGTGTGTCCGCAAGCCAAGAGGCCTTGCTGCATGATGTCTCTTAAAGGCTGGCGGGTATTGACGGAACTTCCAGCAAAAAAAAATAAAAAAATAAAAAGAAAAAGAAAAATGGAGGGAAAAATATCAGTGCAGCAAAGGGTGTTGAAAGTAGACGGGTACGTGTACAATACTTCAATTATATCTCCTCCAGACAGATAGAGAGTATAAAGAGCAACGATAAAGTTACCCAGGAGACGTAAAAGCTTGCAGCACTAGGTATTTCCAGGAGGTCTCACAATCAAGTACTGACCAGGTCCTGCCCCGTTTAGCTTCCGAGATCTGACGAGATCGGGCGCGTTCAGGATGGTGTGGCCGCAAGCCGAGATGCCTGGCTGCATGATGTCTCTTAAAGGCTGGCGGGTATTGACATAACTGCCAGGAAAAAAAAAAAAGAAAGATAGAGGGAAAAATACCAGTGCAGCAAAGGGTGTTGAAAGTAGCCGGGTACGTGTACAATTCTTCAATTATATATTCTCCAGACAGAAAGAGAGTATTAAGAGCTACGATGAAGTTACCCAGGAGACGTAAAAAGCTTGCAGCACCTGGTATTTCTAGGAGGTCTCCCATCCAAGTACTGACCAGGCCCTGCCCCGTTTAGCTTCTGAGATCTGACGAGATCGGGCGCATTCAGGACGGTGTGGCCGCAAGCCAAGAGGCCTGGCTGCATGATGTCTCTTAAAGGCTGACGGGTATTGACGGAACTTCCAGCAAAAAAAAAAAAAATAAATAAAGAAAAAGAAAAATGGAGGGAAAAATATCAGTGCAGTAATGGGTTTTGAAAGTAGCCGGGTACGTGTACAATTCTTCAATTATATCTCCTCCAGACAGAAAGAGAGTATTAAGAGCTACGATGAAGTTACCCAGGAGACGTAAAAAGCTTGCAGCACCTGGCATTTCCAGGAGGTCACCCATCCAAGTACTGACCAGGCCCTGCCCCGTTTAAATTCCAAGATCTGATGAGATCGGGGGCGTTCAGGACGGTGTGGCTGCAAGCCGAGAGGCCTGGCTGCATGATGTCTCTTAATGGTTGGCGGGTATTGACGGAACAGCCAGCAAATAAAAAAAAAGAGAAATGGTGGTAAAAATATCAGTGCAGCAAAGGGTGTTGAAAGTAGCCAGGTACATGTACAATTCTTCAATTATATCTCCTCCAGACAGAAAGAGAGAATTAAGAGCTACGATGAAGTTACCCAGGAGACGTAAAAAGTTTGCAGTACCTCGTATTTCCAAAAGGTCACCTATAAAAGTACTGACCAGGCCCTGCCCCGTTTAAATTCCGAGATCTGACGAGATCGGGCGCGTTCAGGACGGTGTGGCCGCAAGCCGAGAGGCCTGGCTGCATGATGTCTCTTAAAGGCTGGCGGGTATTGACGGAACTGCCAGCAAAAATAAAAAGAAAAATAGAGGGAAAAATACCAGTGCAGCAAAGGCTGTTGAAAGTAGCCGGGTACGTGTACAATTCTTCAATTATATCTCCTCCAGACTGAAAGAGAGTATTAAGAGCTACGATGAAGTTACTCAGGAGACGTAAGATGCTTGCAGCACCTTTTATTTCCAGCAGGTCTCCCATGCAAGTACTGAACAGGCACTGCCCCGTTCAGCTTCCGAGATCTTACGAGATCGGACGCGTTCAGGACGGTGTGGCCGCAAGCCGAGATGCCTGGCTGCATGATGTCTCTTAAAGGCTGGCGGGTATTGACGGAACTGCCAGCAATAAAAAAAAAGAGAAATGGAGGGAGAAATACCAGTGCAGCAAAGGGTGTTGAAAGTAGCCGGGTACGTGTACAATACTTGAATTATATCTCCTCCAGACAGAAAGAGCGTATTAAGAGCTACGATGAAGTTACCCAGGAGACGTAAAAAGCTTGCAGCACCTGGTATTTCTAGGAGGTCAGCCATCCAAGTACTGACCAGGCCCTGCCCCGTTTAGCTTCCGAGATCTTACGAGATCGGGCGCATTCAGGACGGTGTGGCCACAAGCCGAGAGGCCTGGCTGCATGATGTCTCTTAAAGGCTGGCGGGTATTGACGGAATTTCCAGCAAATAAAAAAAAAAAAAAAAATAGAAAAATGGAGGGAAAAATATCAGTGCAGGAAAGGGTGTTGAAAGTAGCCGGGTACGTGTACAATTCTTCAATTATATCTCCTCCAGACAGAAAGAGAGTATTAAGAGCTACGATGAAGTTACCCAGGAGACGTAAAAGGCTTGCAGCACCAGGTATTTCCAGGAGGTCTCACATTCAAGTACTGACCAGGTCCCGCCCCGTTTAGCTTCCGAGATCTGACGAGATCGGGCGCGTTCAGGATGGTGTGGCCGCAAGCCGAGACGCCTGGCTGCATGATGTCTCTTAAAGGCTGGCGGGTATTGACGGAACTTCCAGCAAAAAAAAAAAAGAAAAATAGAGGGAGAAATACCAGTGCAGCAAAGGCTGATGAAAGTAGCCGGGTACGTGTACAATTCCTCAATTATAACACCTCCAGACAGATAGAGAGTATTAAGAGCTACGATTAAGTTTCCCAGGAGACGTAAAAAGCTTGCAGCACCAGGTATTTCCTGGAGGTCTCCCATCCAATAACTGATCAGGCCCTGCCCCGTTTAGCTTCCGAGATCTAACGAGATCAGGCACGTTCAGGACAATGTGGCCGCAAGCCAAGAGGCCTGGCTGCATGATGTCTCTTAATGGCTGGCGGGTATTGACGGAACTTCCAGCAAAAAAAAAAAAAAAAAAAATGAAAAAGAAAAATGGAGGGAAAAATATCAGTGCAGTAATGGGTTTTGAAAGTAGCCGGGTACGTGTACAATTCTTCAATTATATCTCCTCCAGACAGAAAGAGAGTATTAAGAGCTACGATGAAGTTACCCAGGAGACGTAAAAAGCTTGCAGCACCTGGCATTTCCAGGAGGTCACCCAACCAAGTACTGACCAGACCCTGCCCCGTTTTGCTTCCGAGATATGATGAGATCAGGCGCGTTCAGGACGGTGTGGCCGCAAGCCAAGAGACCTGGCTGCATGATGTCTCTTAAAGGCTGGCAAGTATTGACGGAACTTCCAGCAAAAAAAAAAAAAAAAAAAATAGAAAAAGGGAGGGAAAAATATCAGTGCAGCAAAGGGTGTTGAAAGTAGCCGGGTACGTGTACAATTCTTCAATTATATCTCCTGGAGACAGAAAGAGAGTATTAAGAGCTACGATGAAGTTACCCAGGAGACGTAAAAAGCTTGCAGCACCTGGTATTTCTAGGAGGTCTCCCATCCAAGTACTGACCAGGCCCTGCCCCGTTTAGCTTTCGAGATCTGACGAGATCGGGCGCATTCAGGACTGTGTGGCCACAAGCCGAAAGGCCTGGCTGCATGATGTCTCTTAAAGGCTGGCGGGTATTGACGGAACTGCCAGCAAAAAAAAAAAGAAAAATAGAGGGAAATATACCAGTGCAGCAAAGGGTGTTGAAATTAGCCGGGTACGTGTACAATTCTTCAATTATATCTCCTGGAGACAGAAAGAGAGTATTAAGAGCTACGATGAAGTTACCCAGGAGACGTAAAAAGCTTGCAGCACCTGGTATTTCCAGGAGGTCACACATCCAAGTATTGACCAGGCCCTGCCCCGTTTAGCTTCCGAAATCTGATATGATCGGGCGCGTTCAGGACAGTGTGACTACAAGCCAAGAGGCCTGGCTGCATGATGTCTCTTAAAGGCTGGCGGATATTGACGGAACTTCCAGCAAAAAAATAAAATAAAAAGAAAAATGGAGGGAAAAATATCAGTGCAGCAAAGGGTGTTGAAAGTAGCCTAGTACGTGTACAATTCTTCAATTATATCTCCTGGAGACAGAAAGAGAGTATTAAGAGCTACGATGAAGTTACCCAGGAGACGTAAAAGGCTTGCAGCACCTGGTATTTCTAGGAGGTCTCCCATCCAAGTACTGACCAGGCCCTGCCCCGTTTAGCTTCCGAGATCTGACGAGATCGGGCGCATTCAGGACGGTGTGGCCGCAAGCCAAGAGGCCTGGCTGCATGATGTCTCTTAAAGGTTGGCGGGTATTGACGGAACTTCCAGCAAAAAAAAAAAAAAAAAAGAAAAATGGATGGAAAAATATCAGTGCAGCAAAGGGTGTTGACAGTAGCTGGGTACGTGTACAATACTTCAATTATATCTCCTCCAGACAGATAGAGAGTATTAAGAGCTACGATAAAGTTACCCAGGAGACGTAAAAGGCTTGCAGCACCAGGTATTTCCAGGAGGTCTCACATTCATGTACCGACCAGGTCCTGTCCCGTTTAGCTTCCAAGATCTGACGAGACCGGGCGAGTTCATGATGGTGTGGCCGCAAGCCGAGATGCCTGGCTGCATGATGTCTCTTAAAGGCTGGCGGGTATTGACGGAACTGCCAGCAAAAAAAAAAAAGAAAAATAGAGGGAAATATACCAGTGCAGCAAAGGGTGTTGAAAGTAGCCGGGTTCGTGTACAATTCTTCAATTATATCTCCTGGAGACAGAAAGAGAGTATTAAGAGCTACGATGAAGTTACCCAGGAGACGTAAAAAGCTTGCAGCACCTGGTATTTCTAGGAGGTCTCCCATCCATGTACTGACCAGGTCCTGCCCCGTTTAGCTTCCGAGATCTGACGAGATCGGGCGCATTCAGGACGGTGTGGCCACAAGCCGAAAGGCCTGGCTGCATGATGTCTCTTAAAGGTTGGCGGGTATTAACGGAACTTCCAGCAAAAAAAAAAAAAAAAAAAAGAAAAAAGAAAAATGGATGGAAAAATATCAGTGCAGCAAAGGGTGTTGACAGTAGCTGGATACGTGTACAATACTTCAATTATATCTCCTCCAGACAGAGAGAGAGTATTAAGAGCTACGATAAAGTTACCCAGGAGACGTAAAAGCTTGCAGCACTAGGTATTTCCAGGAGGTCTCACATTCATGTACTGACCAGGTCCTGCCCCATTTAGCTTCCGAGATCTGACGAGATCGGGCGCGTTCAGGATGGTGTGGCCGCAAGCCGAGATGCCTGGCTGCATGATGTCTCTTAAAGGCTGGCGGGTATTGACGGAACTGCCAGCAAAAAAAAAAAAGAAAAATAGAGGGAAATATACCAGTGCAGCAAAGGGTGTTGAAAGTAGCCGGGTACGTGTACAATTCTTCAATTATATCTCCTGGAGACAGAAAGAGAGTATTAAGAGCTACGATGAAGTTACCCAGGAGACGTAAAAAGCTTGCAGCACCTGGTATTTCTAGGAGGTCTCCCATCCAAGTACTGACCAGGCCCTGCCCCGTTTAGCTTCCGAGATCTGACGAAATCGGGCGCATTCAGGACGGTGTGGCCACAAGCCGAAATGCCTGGCTGCATGATGTCTCTTAAAGGTTGGCGGGTATTGACGGAACTTCCAGCAAAAAAAAAAAAAAAAAAATAGAAAAATGGAGGGAAAAATATCAGTGCAGGAAAGGGTGTTGAAAGTAGCCGGGTACGTGTACAATTCTTCAATAATATCTCCTGCAGACTGAAAGAGAGTATTAAGAGCTACGATAAAGTTACCCAGGAGACGTAAAAAGCTTGCAGCACCTGGTATTTCCAGGAGGTCACCCATCCAAGTACTGACCAGGCCCTGCCCCGTTAGCTTCCGAGATCTGACGAGATCGGGCGCGTTCAGGACGGTGTGGCCGCAAGCTAAGAAGCCTGGCTGCATGATGTCTCTTAAAGGCTGGCGGGTATTGACGGAACTTCCAGCAAAAAATAAAAAATAAATAAATAGAAAAATGGAGGGAAAAATATCAGTGCAGGACAGGGTGTTGAAAGTAGCCGGGTACATGTACAATTCTACAATTATATCTCCTCCAGACTGAATGAGAGTATTAAGAGCTACGATGAAGTTACCCAGGAGATGTAAAAAGCTTTCAGCACCTGGTATTTCCAGGAGGTCACCCATCCAATTACTGACCAGGCCCTGCCCAGTTTTTCTTCCGAGATCTGACGAGATCTTGCGTCTTCAGGACGGTGTGGCCTCAAGCCAAGAGGCCTGGCTGCATGATGTCTCTTAAAGGCTGGAGGGTATTGATGGAACTTCCAGCAAGAAACAAAAGAAAAAAGAAAAATGGAGGGACAAATATCAGTGCAGCAAAGCGTGTTGAAGGTAGCCGGGTACGTGTACAATTCTTCAATTATATCTCCTCCAGACAGATAGAGAGTATTAAGAGCTACGATAAAGTTACCCAGGAGACGTAAAAGCTTGCAGCACGAGGTATTTCCAGGAGGTCTCACATTTATGTACTGACCAGGTCCTGCCCCGTTTAGCTTCCGAGATCTGACGAGATCGGGCGAGTTCAGGATGGTGTGGCCGCAAGCCGAGATGCCTGGCTGCATGATGTCTCTTAAAGGCTGGCGGGTATTCACGGAATTTCCAGAAAAAAAAAAAAAAAAAAATAGAAAAATGGAGGGAAAAATATCAGTGCAGGAAAGGCTGTTGAAAGTAGCCGGGTACGTGTACAATTCTTCAATTATATCACCTGGAGACAGAAAGAGAGTATTAAGAGCTACGATGAAGTTACCCAGGAGACGTAAAAAGCTTGCAGCACCTGGTATTTCTAGGAGGTCTCCCATCCAATTACAGACCAGGCCCTGCCCCGTTTAGCTTCCGAGATCTGACGAGATCGGGCGCATTCAGGACGGTGTGGCCACAAGCCGAAAGGCCTGCCTGCATGATGTCTCTTAAAGGTTGGCGGGTATTGACGGAACTTCCAGCAAAAAAAAAAAAAAAAATGGATGGAAAAATATCAGTGCAGCAAAGGGTGTTGACAGTAGCTGGGTACGTGTACAATACTTCAATTATATCTCCTCCAGACAGATAGAGAGTATTAAGAGCTACGATAAAGTTACCCAGGAGACGTAAAAGCTTGCAGCACAAGGTATTTCCAGGAGGTCTCACATTCATGTACTGACCAGGTCCTGCCCCGTTTAGCTTCCGAGATCTGACGAGATCGGGCGCGTTCAGGATGGTGTGGCCGCAAGCCAAGATGCCTGGCTGCATGATGTCTCTTAAAGGCTGGCGGGTATTGACGGAACTGCCAGCAAAACAAAAAAAGAAAAATAGAGGGAAAAATACCAGTGCAGCAAAGGGTGTTGAAAGTAGACGGGTACGTGTACAATTCTTCAATTATATCTTCTCCAGACAGAAAGAGAGTATTAAGAGCTACGATAAAGTTACCCAGGAGACGTAAAAGCTTGCAGCACTAGGTATTTCCAGGAGGTCTCACTTCCATGTACTGACCAGGTCCTGCCCCGTTTAGCTTCCAAGATCTGACGAGATCGGCCGCGTTCAGGATGGTGTGGCCGCAAGCCAAGATGCCTGGCTGCATGATGTCTCTTAAAGGCTGGCGGGTATTGACGGAACTGCCAGCAAAAAAAAAAAGAAAAATAGAGGTAAATATACCAGTGAAGCAAAGGGTGTTGAAAGTAGCCGGGTACGTGTACAATTCTTCAATTATATCTCCTGGAGACAGAAAGAGAGTATTAAGAGCTACGATGAAGTTACCCTGGAGACGTAAAAAGCTTGCAGTACCTGGTATTTCTAGGAGGTCTCCCATCCAAGTACTGACCAGGCCCTGCCCCATTTAGCTTCCGAGATCTGACGAGATCGGGCGCGTTCAGGATGGTGTGGCCGCAAGCCGAGATGCCTGGCTGCATGATGTCTCTTAAAGGCTGGCGGGTATTGACGGAACTGCCAGCAAAAAAAAAAAGAAAAATAGAGGGAAATATACCAGTGCAGCAAAGGGTGTTGAAAGTAGCCGGGTACGTGTACAATTCTTCAATTACATCTCCTCCAGACAGAGAGAGAGTATTAAGAGCTACGATGAAGTTACCCAGGAGACGTAAAAAGCTTGCAGCACCTGGTATTTCTAGGAGGTCTCCCATCCAAGTACTGACCAGGTCCTGCCCCGTTTAGCTTCCGAGATCTGACGAGATCGGGCGCATTCAGGACGGTGTGGCCGCAAGCCGAGAGGCCTGGCTGCATGATGTCTCTTAAAGGTTGGCGGGTATTGACGGAACTGCCAGCAAAAAAAAAAAAAAAAAAAGAAAAATGGATGGAAAAATATCAGTGCAGCAAAGGGTGTTGAAAGTAGCCGGGTACGTGTACAATTCTTCAATTATATCTCCTGGAGACAGAAAGAGAGTATTAAGAGCTACGATGAAGTTACCCAGGAGACGTAAAAAGCTTGCAGCACCTGGTATTTCTAGGAGGTCTCCCATCCAAGTACTGACCAGGCCCTGCCCCGTTAAGCTTCCGAGATCTGACGAGATCGGGCGCATTCAGGACGGTGTGGCCACAAGCCGAAAGGCCTGGCTGCATGATGTCTCTTAAAGGTTGGCGGGTATTGACGGAACTTCCAGCAAAAAAAAAAAAAGAAAAAAAGAAAAAAGAAAAATGGATGGAAAAATATCAGTGCAGCAAAGGGTGTTGACAGTAGCTGGATACGTGTACAATACTTCAATTATATCTCCTCCAGACAGAGAGAGAGTATTAAGAGCTACGATGAAGTTACCCAGGAGACGTAAAAAGCTTGCAGCACCTGGTATTTCTAGGAGGTCTCCCATCCAAGTACTGACCAGGTCCTGCCCCGTTTAGCTTCCGAGATCTGACGAGATCGGGTGCATTCAGGACGGTGTGGCCGCAAGCCGAGAGGCCTGGCTGCATGATGTCTCTTAAAGGTTGGCGGGTATTGACGGAACTTCCAGCAAAAAAAAAAAAAAAAAAGAAAAATGGATGGAAAAATATCAGTGCAGCAAAGGGTGTTGACAGTAGCTGGGTACGTGTACAATACTTCAATTATATCTCCTCCAGACAGATAGAGAGTATTAAGAGCTACGATAAAGTTACCCAGAAGACGTAAAAGCTTGCAGCACCAGGTATTTCCAGGAGGTCTCACATTCATGTACTGACCAGGTCCTGCCCCGTTTAGCTTCCGAGATCTGACGAGATCGGGCGCGTTCAGGATGGTGTGGCCGCAAGCCGAGATGCATGGCTGCATGATGTCTCTTAAAGGCTGGCGGGTATTGACGGAATTTCCAGCAAAAAAAAAAAGAAAAAAAATAGAAAAATGGAGGGAAAAATATCAGTGCAGGAAAGGGTGTTGAAAGTAGCTGGATACGTGTACAATACTTCAATTATATCTCCTCCAGACAGAGAGAGAGTATTAAGAGCTACGATGAAGTTACCCAGGAGACGTAAAAAGCTTGCAGCACCTGGTATTTCCAGGAGGTCACCCATCCAAGTACTGACCAGGCCCTGCCCCGTTAGCTTCCGAGATCTGACGAGATCGGGCGCGCTCAGGACGGTGTGGCCGCAAGCCAAGAGGCCTGGCTGCATGATGTCTCTTAAAGGCTGGCGGGTATTGACGGAACTTCCAGCAAAAAAAAAAAAAAAAAAAATGGAAAATGGAGGGAAAAATATCAGTGCAGCAAAGGCTGTTGAAAATAGCCGGGTACGTGTACAATACTTCAATTATATCTCCTCCAGACAGATAGAGAGTATTAAGAGCTACGATGAAGTTTCCCAGGAGACGTAAAAAGCTTGCAGCACCAGTTATTTCCAGGAGGTCTCCCATCCAAGTACTGACCAGGCCCTGCCCCGTTTAGCTTCCGAGATCTGACGAGATCGGGCGTGTTCAGGACGGTGTGGCCGCAAGCCAAGAGGCCTGGCTGTATGATGTCTCTTAAAGGCTGGCGGGTATTGACGGAACTGCCAGCAAAAAAAAAAAAGAAAAATAGAGGGAAAAATACCAGTGCAGCAAAGGGTGTTGAAAGTACCCGGGTACGTGTACAATTCTTCAATTATATCTCCTCCAGACAGAAAGAGAGTATTAAGAGCTACGATGAAGTTACCCAGGAGACGTAAAAAGCTTGCAGCACCTGGCATTTCCAGGAGGTCACCCATCCAAGTACTGACCAGGCCCTGCCCCGTTTAAATTCCAAGATCTGATGAGATCGGGGGCGTTCAGGACGGTGTGGCTGCAAGCCAAGAGGCCTGGCTGCATGATGTCTCTTAATGGCTGGCGGGTATTGACGGAACATCCAGCAAATAAAAAACAAGAGAAATGGTGGTAAAAATATCAGTGCAGCAAAGGGTGTTGAAAGTAGCCAGGTACGTGTACAATTCTTCAATTATATCTCCTCCAGACTGAAAGAGAGTATTAAGAGCAACGATGAAGTTACCCAGGAGACGTAAAAAGCTTGCAGCACCTGGCATTTTCAGGAGGTCACCCATCCAAGTACTGACCAGGCCCTGCCCCGTTTAAATTCCAAGATCTGATGAGATCGGGGGCGTTCAGGACGGTGTGGCTGCAAGCCAAGAGGCCTGGCTGCATGATGTCTCTTAATGGTTGGCGGGTTTTGACGGAACATCCAGCAAATAAAAATAAGAGAAATGGAGGGAGAAATACCAGTGCAGCAAAGGGTGTTGAAAGTAGCCGGGTACGTGTACAATTCTTCAATTATATCTCCTGCAGACAGAAAGAGAGTATTAAGAGCTACGATGAAGTTACCCAGGAGACGTAAAAAGCTTGCAGCACCTGGTATTTCTAGGAGGTCAGCCATCCAAGTACTGACCAGGCCCTGCCCCGTTTAGCTTCCGAGATCTTACGAGATCGGGCGGATTCAGGACGGTGTGGCCACAAGCCGAGAGGCCTGGCTGCATGATGTCTCTTAAAGGTTGGCGGGTATTGACGGAACTTCCAGCAAAAAAAAAAAAAAAAAAAAGAAAAATGGAGGGAAAAATATCAGTGCAGCAAAGGCTGTTGAAAGTAGCCGGGTACGTGTACAATTCTTCAATAATATCTCCTCCAGACTGAAAGAGAGTATTAAGAGCTACGATGAAGTTACCCAGGAGACGTAAAAAGCTTGCAGCACCTGGTATTTCCAGGAAGTCACCCAACCAAATACTGACCAGGTCCTTCCCCGTTTAGCTTCCGAGATCTGACGAGATCGGGCGCGTTCAGGATGGTGTGGCCGCAAGCCAAGATGCCTGGCTGCATGATGTCTCTTAAAGGATGGCGGGTATTGACGGAATTTCCAGCAAAAAAAAAAAAAAAAAAATAGAAAAATGGAGGGAAAAATATCAGTGCAGCAAAGGGTGTTGAAAGTAGCCGGGTACGTGTACAATTCTTCAATAATATCTCCTCCAGACAGAAAGAGAGAATTAAGAGCTACGATAAAGTTACCCAGGAGACGTAAAAGCTTGCATCACCAGGTATTTCCAGGAGGTCTCCCATCCAAGTACTGACCAGGTCCTGCCCCGTTCAGTTTCCGAGATCTGACGAGATCGGGCGCGTTCAGGATGGTGTGGCCGCAAGCCGAGATGGCTGGCTGCATGATGTCTCTTAAAGGCTGGCGGGTATTGACGGAACTGCCAGCAAAAAAAAAAAAGAAAAATAGAGGGAAATATACCAGTGCAGGAAAGGGTGATGAAAGTAGCCGGGTACGTGTACAATTCTTCAATTATATCTCCTCCAGACAGATAGAGAGTATTAAGAGCTACGATGAAGTTACCCAGGAGACGTAAAAAGCTTGCAGCACCTGGCATTTCCAGGAGGTCACCCATCCAAGTACTGACCAGGCCCTGCCCCGTTTAAATTCCAAGATCTGATGAGATCGGGGGCGTTCAGGACGGTGTGGCTGCAAGCCAAGAGGCCGGGCTGCATGATGTCTCTTAATGGTTGGCGGGTTTTGACGGAACATCCAGCAAAAAAAAAAAGAGAAATGGAGGGAGAAATTCCAGTGCAGCAATGGGTGTTGACAGTAGCTGGGTACGTGTACAATACTTCAATTATATCTCCTCCAGACAGATAGAGAGTATTAAGAGCTACGATAAAGTTACCCAGAAGACGTAAAAGCTTGCAGCACCAGGTATTTCCAGGAGGTCTCACATTCATGTACTGACCAGGTCCTGCCCCGTTTAGCTTCCGAGATCTGACGAGATCGGGCGCGTTCAGGATGGTGTGGCCGCAAGCCGAGATGCATGGCTGCATGATGTCTCTTAAAGGCTGGCGGGTATTGACGGAATTTCCAGCAAAAAAAAAAAGAAAAAAAATAGAAAAATGGAGGGAAAAATATCAGTGCAGGAAAGGGTGTTGAAAGTAGCTGGATACGTGTACAATACTTCAATTATATCTCCTCCAGACAGAGAGAGAGTATTAAGAGCTACGATGAAGTTACCCAGGAGACGTAAAAAGCTTGCAGCACCTGGTATTTCCAGGAGGTCACCCATCCAAGTACTGACCAGGCCCTGCCCCGTTAGCTTCCGAGATCTGACGAGATCGGGCGCGCTCAGGACGGTGTGGCCGCAAGCCAAGAGGCCTGGCTGCATGATGTCTCTTAAAGGCTGGCGGGTATTGACGGAACTTCCAGCAAAAAAAAAAAAAAAAAAAATGGAAAATGGAGGGAAAAATATCAGTGCAGCAAAGGCTGTTGAAAATAGCCGGGTACGTGTACAATACTTCAATTATATCTCCTCCAGACAGATAGAGAGTATTAAGAGCTACGATGAAGTTTCCCAGGAGACGTAAAAAGCTTGCAGCACCAGGTATTTCCAGGAGGTCTCCCATCCAAGTACTGACCAGGCCCTGCCCCGTTTAGCTTCCGAGATCTGACGAGATCGGGCGTGTTCAGGACGGTGTGGCCGCAAGCCAAGAGGCCTGGCTGTATGATGTCTCTTAAAGGCTGGCGGGTATTGACGGAACTGCCAGCAAAAAAAAAAAAGAAAAATAGAGGGAAAAATACCAGTGCAGCAAAGGGTGTTGAAAGTACCCGGGTACGTGTACAATTCTTCAATTATATCTCCTCCAGACAGAAAGAGAGTATTAAGAGCTACGATGAAGTTACCCAGGAGACGTAAAAAGCTTGCAGCACCTGGCATTTCCAGGAGGTCACCCATCCAAGTACTGACCAGGCCCTGCCCCGTTTAAATTCCAAGATCTGATGAGATCGGGGGCGTTCAGGACGGTGTGGCTGCAAGCCAAGAGGCCTGGCTGCATGATGTCTCTTAATGGCTGGCGGGTATTGACGGAACATCCAGCAAATAAAAAACAAGAGAAATGGTGGTAAAAATATCAGTGCAGCAAAGGGTGTTGAAAGTAGCCAGGTACGTGTACAATTCTTCAATTATATCTCCTCCAGACTGAAAGAGAGTATTAAGAGCAACGATGAAGTTACCCAGGAGACGTAAAAAGCTTGCAGCACCTGGCATTTTCAGGAGGTCACCCATCCAAGTACTGACCAGGCCCTGCCCCGTTTAAATTCCAAGATCTGATGAGATCGGGGGCGTTCAGGACGGTGTGGCTGCAAGCCAAGAGGCCTGGCTGCATGATGTCTCTTAATGGTTGGCGGGTTTTGACGGAACATCCAGCAAATAAAAATAAGAGAAATGGAGGGAGAAATACCAGTGCAGCAAAGGGTGTTGAAAGTAGCCGGGTACGTGTACAATTCTTCAATTATATCTCCTGCAGACAGAAAGAGAGTATTAAGAGCTACGATTAAGTTACCCAGGAGACGTAAAAAGCTTGCAGCACCTGGTATTTCTAGGAGGTCAGCCATCCAAGTACTGACCAGGCCCTGCCCCGTTTAGCTTCCGAGATCTTACGAGATCGGGCGGATTCAGGACGGTGTGGCCACAAGCCGAGAGGCCTGGCTGCATGATGTCTCTTAAAGGTTGGCGGGTATTGACGGAACTTCCAGCAAAAAAAAAAAAAAAAAAAAGAAAAATGGAGGGAAAAATATCAGTGCAGCAAAGGCTGTTGAAAGTAGCCGGGTACGTGTACAATTCTTCAATAATATCTCCTCCAGACTGAAAGAGAGTATTAAGAGCTACGATGAAGTTACCCAGGAGACGTAAAAAGCTTGCAGCACCTGGTATTTCCAGGAAGTCACCCAACCAAATACTGACCAGGTCCTTCCCCGTTTAGCTTCCGAGATCTGACGAGATCGGGCGCGTTCAGGATGGTGTGGCCGCAAGCCAAGATGCCTGGCTGCATGATGTCTCTTAAAGGATGGCGGGTATTGACGGAATTTCCAGCAAAAAAAAAAAAAAAAAAATAGAAAAATGGAGGGAAAAATATCAGTGCAGCAAAGGGTGTTGAAAGTAGCCGGGTACGTGTACAATTCTTCAATAATATCTCCTCCAGACAGAAAGAGAGAATTAAGAGCTACGATAAAGTTACCCAGGAGACGTAAAAGCTTGCATCACCAGGTATTTCCAGGAGGTCTCCCATCCAAGTACTGACCAGGTCCTGCCCCGTTCAGTTTCCGAGATCTGACGAGATCGGGCGCGTTCAGGATGGTGTGGCCGCAAGCCGAGATGGCTGGCTGCATGATGTCTCTTAAAGGCTGGCGGGTATTGACGGAACTGCCAGCAAAAAAAAAAAAGAAAAATAGAGGGAAATATACCAGTGCAGGAAAGGGTGATGAAAGTAGCCGGGTACGTGTACAATTCTTCAATTATATCTCCTCCAGACAGATAGAGAGTATTAAGAGCTACGATGAAGTTACCCAGGAGACGTAAAAAGCTTGCAGCACCTGGCATTTCCAGGAGGTCACCCATCCAAGTACTGACCAGGCCCTGCCCCGTTTAAATTCCAAGATCTGATGAGATCGGGGGCGTTCAGGACGGTGTGGCTGCAAGCCAAGAGGCCGGGCTGCATGATGTCTCTTAATGGTTGGCGGGTTTTGACGGAACATCCAGCAAAAAAAAAAAGAGAAATGGAGGGAGAAATTCCAGTGCAGCAATGGGTGTTGAAAGTAGCCGGGTATGTGTACAATTCTTCAATTATGTCTCCTCCAGACAGAAAGAGAGTATTAAGAGCTACGATGAAGTTACCCAGGAGACGTAAAAAGCTTGCAGCACCTGGTATTTCTAGGAGGTCAGCCATCCAAGTACTGACCAGGCCCTGCCCCGTTTAGCTTCCGAGATCTTACGAGATCGGGCGCATTCAGGACGGTGTGGCCACAAGCCGAGAGGCCTGGCTGCATGATGTCTCTTAAAGGTTGGCGGATATTGACGGAACTTCCAGCAAAAAAAAAAAGAAAAATGGAGGGAAAAATATCAGTGCAGCAAAGGCTGTTGAAAGTAGCCAGGTACGTGTACAATACTTCAATTATATCTCCTCCAGACAGAAAGAGAGTACTAAGAGCTACGATGAAGTTACCCAGGAGACAAAAAAGCTTGCAGCACCAGGTATTTCCAGGAGGTCACCCATCCAAGTACTGACCAGGCCCTGCCCCTTTTACCTTCCGAGATCTGACGAGATCGGGCGCGTTCAGGACGGTGTGGCCGCAAGCCAAAAGGCCTGGCTGCATGATGTCTCTTAAAGGCTGGCGGGTATTGACGGAACTTCCAGCAAAAAAAAACAAAAAAAAAAGGAAAATGGAGGTAAAAATATCAGTGCAGGAAAGGGTGTTGAAAGTAGCCGGGTACGTGTACAATACTTCAATTATATCTCCTCCAGACAGATAGAGAGTATTAAGAGCTACGATGAAGTTTCACAGGAGACGTAAAAAGCTTGCAGCACCAGGTATTTCCAGGAGGTCTCCCATCCAAGTACTGACCAGGTCCTGCCCCGTTTAGCTTCCAAGATCTGACGAGATCGGGCGAGTTCAGGATGGTGTGGCCGCAAGCCGAGATGCCTGGCTGCATGATGTCTCTTATAGGCTGGCGGGTATTGACGGAATTTCCAGCAAAAAAAAAAAAAAAAAAAAAAAAAAAAAAAAAATGGATGGAAAAATATCAGTGCAGCAAAGGGTGTTGACAGTAGCTGGGTACGTGTACAATACTTCAATTATATCTCCTCCAGACAGATAGAGAGTATTAAGAGCTACAATAAAGTTACCCAGGAGACGTAAAAGCTTGCAGCACGAGGTATTTCCAGGAGGTCTCACATTCATGTACTGACCAGGTCCTGCCCCGTTTAGCTTCCGAGATCTGACGAGATCGGGCGCGTTCAGGATGGTGTGGCCGCAAGCCGAGAGGCCTGGCTGCATGATGTCTCTTAAAGGCTGGCGGGTATTGACGGAACTGGCAGCAAAAAAAAAAAAAGAAAAATAGAGGGAAAAATACCAGTGCAGCAAAGGGTGTTGAAAGTAGCCGGGTACGTGTACAATTCTTCAATTATATCTTCTCCAGACAGAAAGAGAGTATAAAGAGCTACGATGAAGTTCCCCAGGAGACGTAAAAAGCTGGCAGCACCTGGTATTTCCTGGAGGTCTCACATTTAAGTACTGACCAGGTCCTGCCCCGTTTAGCTTCCGAGATCTGACAAGATCGGGCACGTTCAGGACGGTGTGGCCGCAAGAGGAGATGTCTGGCTGCATGATGTCTCTTAAAGGCTGGCGGGTATTGACGGAATTTCCAGCAAGAAAAAAAAAAAAAAAAAAGAAAAAAGGAGGGAAAAATACCAGTGCAGCAAAGGGTGTTGAAAGTAGCCGGGTACGTGTACAATTCTTCAATTATATCTTCTCCAGACAGAAAGAGAGTATAAAGAGCTACGATGAAGTTCCCCAGGAGACGTAAAAAGCTGGCAGCACCTGGTATTTCCTGGAGGTCTCACATTTAAGTACTGACCAGGTCCTGCCCCGTTTAGCTTCCGAGATCTGACAAGATCGGGCACGTTCAGGACGGTGTGGCCGCAAGAGGAGATGTCTGGCTGCATGATGTCTCTTAAAGGCTGGCGGGTATTGACGGAATTTCCAGCAAGAAAAAAAAAAAAAAAAAAGAAAAAAGGAGGGAAAAATATCAGTGCAGGAAAGGGTGTTGAAAGTAGCCGGGTACGTGTACACTTCTTCAATTATATCTCCTGGAGACAGAAAGAGAGTATTAAGAGCTACGATGAAGTTACCCAGGAGACGTAAAAAGCTTGCAGCACCTGGTATTTCTAGGAGGTCTCCCATCCAAGTACTGACCAGGCCCTGCCCCGTTTAACTTCCGAAATCTGACGAGATTGGGCGCATTCAGGACGGTGTGGCCACAAGCCAAGAGGCCTGGCTGCATGATGTCTCTTAAAGGCTGGCGGGTATTGACGGAACTTCCAGCAAAAAAAAACAAAAAAAAAAGGAAAATGGAGGGAAAAATATCAGTGCAGGAAAGGGTGTTGAAGGTAGCCGGGTACGTGTACAATACTTCAATTATATCTCCTCCAGACAGAAAGAGAGTTTTAAGAGCTACGATGAACTCACCTAAAGGATTATTAGGAACACCATACTAATACTGTGTTTGACCCCCTTTCGCCTTCAGAACTGCTTTAATTCTACGTGGCATTGCTTCAACAAGGTGCTGAAAGCATTCTTTAGAAATGTTGGCCCATATTGATAGGATAGCATCTTGCAGTTGATGGAGATTTGTGGAATGCACATCCAGGGCACGAAGCTCCCGTTCCACCACATCCCAAAGATGCTCTATTGGGTTGAGATCTGGTGACTGTGGGGGCCAGTTTAGTACAGTGAACTCATTGTCATGTTCAAGAAACCAATTTGAAATGATTCGACCTTTGTGACATGGTGCATTATCCTGCTGGAAGTAGCCATCAGAGGATGGGTACATGGTGGTCAAGAAGGGATGGACATGGTCAGAAACAATGCTCAGGTAGGCCGTAGCATTTAAACGATGACCAATTGGCACTAAGGGGCCTAAAGTGTGCCAAGAAGACATCCCCCACACCATTACACCACCACCACCAGCCTGCACAGTGGTAACAAGACATGATGGATCCATGTTCTCATTCTGTTTACGCCAAATTCTGACTCTACCATCTGAATGTCTCACCTCTTTTTCCTATTTGTAGTGGAGATGAGTGGTACCCGGTGGGGTCTTCTGCTGTTGTAGCCCATCCGCCTCAAGGTTGTACGTGTTGTGGCTTCACAAATGCTTTGCTGCATACCTCGTTTGTAACGAGTGGTTATTTCAGTCAAAGTTGCTCTTCTATCAGCTTGAATCAGTCGGCCCATTCTCCTCTGACCTCTAGCATCAACAAGGCATTTTCGCCCACAGGACTGCCGCATACTGGATGTTTTTCCCTTTTCACACCATTCTTTGTAAACCCTAGAAATGGTTGTGCGTGAAAATCCCAGTAACTGAGCAGATTGTGAAATACTCAGAACGGCCCGTCTGGCACCAACAACCATGCCACGCTCAAAATTGCTTAAATCACCTTTCATTCCCATTCAGACATTCAGTTTGGAGTTCAGGAGATTGTCTTGACCAGGACCACACCCCTAAATGCATTGAAGCAACTGCCATGTGATTGGTTGATTAGATAATTGCATTAATGAGAAATTGAACAGGTGTTCCTAATAATCCTTTAGGTGAGTGTATATGTATGTATGTGTATGTATGTCCAATTGCTTTGACAATACAAATGAAATGAATTGAGAGAGAGAGAGAGAGAGAGAGAGAGAGAGAGAGAGAGAGAGAGAGAGAGAGAGAGAGAGAGGAATATGAGCTCCTAAAAAACATTTGTTTTTATACATAAGCGGATTTAATTTGTGATTTACAAATGAATATATAGCACTATAAACATACACAGAAGACATGGAATAGAAATTCAGAAGAAAAAGTATTCAAAAAATAATAATTTTAAGAGAAACACAAAAAGAAGAAAGCAGAGAGACAGTTCAGAAGAGAAAAGCTTAAGACAAGAATTGGAGGTAAGAGACAAATAATTAAACAAAAAAATATGTATTAATAAAATAAATAAGCATTCTCAGTAGTTGACTCAGCCAATGAAAATGCAGAGCTCCGATTTGAATAGAGTGACAGTAGGAGAGAGCCCAACTGCCACTGAGACTGATAGAAATCTATCGAACAGCAGTCTGACTGCAGAGCTGCCTTTTGAAATCCGATACCCTGAAGACATTCGCTCTGCACAGGCTAAGAAGGACTACAAACAAGCTGTGATGAGAGCATCTCCTTAGACCCTCATCCTAGACTACACCGGTAAAGGAGAAAACAGGGTCAAGAACAATCTACTGTTCTACACCGCCTTTCACAAAACCCTGTGCCAGACATACCCCAATAACAACAAGAGGGGCATTAGCAGAGGCAGGCAGATCTCAGTGCTGGTAGAGAAAGACACAGACAGTGTGATGCTCACTTTTAATGTATACCACAACGGGACCATCATGGTGCAGGGCAGCGAGAGCAGCCTGGACCAATTAGCTCTCGGCTTCCACACCTCAAAGCAGCAGACTGAGGTAGAGAAACAAGAGCCAGAGCCGGCCACCCTGCAGTCTGCCCCCAGCCACACGGAGCCAGACAGTGCCCCATCTCCCACAGACTGCCCCCCTGTCTCCCCAAAACTCTCCAGCAACATTAAAACACTAAAGGAATGCCTATCAGTGCTGGAGCTGGAGTTTGCGGAGTTCAGGGAGCAGACCTTGAGCACCCTGGCCCAGACCTCCTTGTGCGATCAGCTCCGGGATGAGATGCACAGACTAAAGATGCAGCACAAGGCTGAGATCCATGAGCTGAGAGCAGCAGTGAGAGACCTGGAGGAGCAGAGCCAAACCCTGAGGACGGAGCTGCGCAGAGCGAGGGAGGAGCTGACCTGGACACCCCAGCACAGCCAGCTAAGGAGCCTGCAGAGCCAGCTGGAGGAGCTAAGAGAGGAGCTACACATCACTGGAGCACAGAGACTGCACTGCACTGACCCCACAACACCTCCAACCCCTGACGCACCCACTGATCCACCCACACTCCCCACCACTCCTGACACACCCACTATCACCAGACCTGCCACTAATACACAACCCCCTGAAACGCCACTCCCCCAAAACACACCCGCTGCCCCCACCACTCCCGACGCAAACCCGGAGTGGCAGGGCAACACAGAGGTGGTCATTCTGAGCGAATCCAATGGGAAGTTCCTGGTTGAGAGGCGCCTCTTCCCTGGGCGAAAAGTGAAAAAGCTTTGGTGCTCCACAGCACAGAGAGCCCTGGAGCTGCTCTCCAAGAGGAGGCTTTGCCAAGTCAAACACATCCTCATCCACACCGGCACTAACGACCTGAGTGCCCGCAGGGGCGATGTGGCCTCAGCCCTGAGACAGGTAGCAACGAAAGCCACAGAGGAATTCCCAACTGCCAAAATTTCCATCTCCACACTGCTGCCCCGCACAGACGTGCCCCTGCACATCATCCAGGCCATCAACGCAGAAGTGTCCCGAAGATGTGCCCTCCTCCCCAACGTCCACCTGGCACACCACTGAGACATCCAGCCACATCACCTGTATGACCACGTCCACCTCAACAAGACGGGTGTGAGGATCATCTCAAAGGTCCTCAAGGACACAACCCTGGGCCGAAACCCCACACACCCCCACCTCGAGACCAGGAGCAACCCCCCCAGCCCCCGGCCACATCCCCAGCCACCGGCTCCACCCCAGCCCCAGCCCCTGAGACCCCGCGGCCCCATTCCCCACCCCCCCATCCCCAGAGGGCCCGTCCAGCACAGCAGAGCGGACAGCCGGGGACCAGCACAGCCACACAGCCACGCAGCAGCGGCTTCCAGAGCCTGGAGGCCCGATGCTGCCCAGCTGGCCCAGATAAGGCAACTCCTCAGTGTCATCTGTACCACACTGCTGAGTTAACTGAGCCTCAACACACATATATATGGTTGTGGAGATGGAGAGTAAGAAAAAATGTGATTTAATTATTCTGATATTTTGATGCAAAGATAAAATCTTTGTGTGATTATTATGTATATCCATATATAATTATTAATAGTAATATAATATCAGTTGTAGACCACAAATTAAACTTTCTTATGTAGAAGAGACAAGTATAATAAAATATATTAACATGTCCTTTAAAATAAGCAGTTGGAATATGCAGGGTTTACGCTCCTCAACTTTTGGAATGAAGAGCACAGGCCCTGAACTGATCAACACTGTAAATAGTTCAGATGTTTTCATTCTTGTAGAGACTTGGTGCTGTGCAGATATGTCTATACACTGGATGGATACAATGGATACAGGGAGCTGATTGTGCCCTCCTATAAAAAACCCAAAGTCAGGTGTGGCAGGGCCTCGTGGGGGATTATCGTGTGGTACAGGGAGGAGCTCCGAGCAGCCCTATGCCCAGTACAGAGAGGAGACACACACCTGTGGATGAAAATCAGAAAAGACACCCTACAAAATAACACAGATATATACCTATGTGCAATTTATATGCCACCCGCAGACTCCCCCTACTATAATGAGGAAGGCTTTCATGAGCTTCAAAACGAAATCTGCCACTTCCAGACCCTGGGCTCTGTACTGCTGTGTGGCGATCTCAATGCCAGGACTGGCAGAGAGATGGACTACATCAATACAGAGGGGAACACACACCTGTTCGGAGACTCCCCGCTGTGCCACACACACACCTCCACACTGACACAGCCACGACAGCGTGGTAAACAAGAGCAGGAAGCAGGTAGTGCGCCTATGTAAAAGCCTGGGTCTATATATCATCAATGGCAGGACCAGGGGGTACTCTCTGGGGAGATTCACATACTGCTCGGCTCTGGGCAGCAGTGTGGTGGACTACGCCATAACTGACCTGGACCCACAAGCCAACAATGCGTTTATAGTCAGACAACAATCTCCACTATCAGACCACAGCCAAATAACACTTTACCTAAAAAGATCAGCGCAGCCACAAGTCAGAGCCAAACTTCCCACAAAACTGGTCTCCCTGCCACCCAGTTAGAGATGGTCAGAGCCCAGCACAGAGAACTACACAAGAGCCCTGAATAGTGATGAGATTGAAAACATGTTAGACAGATATCAATCCTCACACTATCAAATAAACCAAAACGGAATAAACTCAGCCACCAAAACACTGAATGAAATATTTGAGAGACTGGCTTTAAAATCAAACATTAAAACAATTAAAAACCAAAATATGAAATCGTCTAAAAGAAAAAAAGAACAGTGGTGTGACCAGGAGTGTGAAACTTCTAGGAAACACCTGAGACATCTCTCCAACACTAAACACAGAGAGCCCGACAACCAGGAGGCTCGCCTCAGCTACTGCCAGGCCCTGCGGCACTACAAGCAACTCCTCAGTAAGAAAAAAGACCACTATATGGGCAGAATAAATACCCCAAAAACAAAAAATGAAATACCAATTCAAAATGGAGAAATCTGGAAAACACACTTTGAAAAACTTTACCAAAATGTTGAAAACAATCCAAAGCCAGAACAGGTTAAAATATTAAAAAACCTAAATAAATTGGAAGAAATCATTAAGAATAACCAAAATCCCTTAGATAACCCATTTACAATACAGGAACTAAAACATCAACTCAAAATCCTCAAACCCAGGAAAGCCAGCGGCCCCGACAGCATCAGCCCTGAGATGCTGAAGCACAGCAGCCCGCAGCTGCAGGAGGCTCTGCTCAAACTCTTTAACCTGGTGCTGAGAGCCGGGTGTTTCCCTGAGGTCGGGAATCAAGGATTGATCACCCCGATTTTTAAAAGTGGAGACAAATTAGACCCCAATAACTACTGGGGCAGCTGTGTGAGCAGTAACCTGGGGAAGGTGTTCTGCAGTATCATCAACACCCAGATACTGGCCTTCCTTACCAAGCACAGTGTCCTGAATAAGAGTCAGATTGGCTTCCTACCAAAACACAGCACAACCGATCATATTTACACTCTACACACCCTCATAAATAAATATACCCAAAACAATAAAGGAAAAATATTTGCCTGTTTTGTAGACTTTAGAAAGGCATTTGACTCAATCTGGCACAAGGGATTATTTTATAAACTTCTACAGAGTGGTGTAGGGGGTAAAGTTTATGACATCATTAAATCAATGTATTCTGAAAACAAATGCGGAGTTCAAATTGGCAACTCAAGAACAGAGTTCTTCACTCAGGGGCGGGGAGTGAGACAGGGCTGCAGTCTGAGTCCAACACTGTTCAACATCTACATCATCGAGTTGGCCACAGTGTTGGAGCAGTCTGACGCCCGCAGCCTAACTCTCCATGACACAGAGATCAAGTTCCTGCTCTACGCAGACGACCTGGTGCTGCTGTCGCCCACAGAGCAGGGGCTTCAGCAGAACCTGGCGCTGCTAGAGCAGTACTGTCAGAAATGGGCCCTGGCAGTCAATCTGGACAAGACCAGAGTTATGGTTTTCCAGAAAAAAGCCCCATCTCAGGGAAACAGGTACCGCTTCACTCTGGGCAGCACTGGATTAGAGCACTGCACCAGATACAACTACCTTGGCCTGACCATCAGTGCGTCAGGGAGCTTCAGCCTGGCTATAAACGCATTAAAAGACAAGGCACGCCGGGCATTTTATGCCATAAAGACACAATTTGGGAAAACAACAATACCAATAACTATTTGGATTAAAATATTAAACTCCATCATCCAACCAATCCTGCTATATGGGAGCGAAGTGTGGGGTCCCCTCATGAACCTCAATAACAACAATTGGGACAAAAGCCCCATGGAAATATTCCACCTAGAATTTAATAAAAACATCTTACACGTACACAGAAACGCCCCCACGGCTCTGAGGCTCACAGAGCCCGAACACACAATGACCAAAACAACAACAATTGGGAAAATTGACATGTACCTGAAAAGCAAATACACAAAAGATTAGAGACACGAATTAGAATTACAAAACAAATTGGAATGCTACCGGGCCCTGAATAGAAACATTACATTGGCTGAATACTTAAAAATCCAAAATATAAAAGAGAGACAAAATCTAACTAAATACAGGCTCAGTGACCACAGCCTCGCCATTGAAAAAGGCCGCTACAGAAAATTCTGGGTTGCCAGAGAAGAGCGGCTGTGCAGCCAGTGTGACCTAGGGGAGGTCGAAACACAGGCGCATTTCCTGCTGTCCTGCCCTAAATACACAAAAATCAGGGAGACATACTTTAAAATATTAAAAATGCATATCCCTGAGTTCAGCATGATCCCCGATTGCTGCAAACTCCCCGTCCTGCTGGGAGAGGAGGAGCGCACTGCCTTCTTAGCAGCGCAATATGTATCCACCTGCCACAGCCTGCGAGACAGTGTGTAGACACCAGCCTGTGGCACTCCATTTGCAAAACAAAATAAAAACAGTGATTTTTCTGATGTCATGACACAAATTTTGATACAAACAACAAATATGGTTTATATCCTACTTAATTTTATTTCAATGTGTACTATATTTGTTCCACTGAATCTTGTATTGCAATGTTTTGTCTTGATTGATAGAACATTTGTATCTGCTTTGGCAATATTGTGATAGATCATGCCAATAAAGCACCTTTGAATTGAATTGAAATGAATTGACAGACAGACAGACACACGCACACACACACACACACACACACACACACACACACAGAGCCAGCCAGCCAGACAGCCAGCCAGCTCAGCCATGACATCACGAGCCTCTCTCAGCTGACTGCTATGACATCACAGAGCACGTACATTCCGTTGCTTGCCGTCTGTCAACCACTCAGTCACTGCCAGCCAGACTGGCTGGCTGGCTGGATGGGGGGGCTGCTTGCTGCTGCTGCGTATCTTAGCAAGCTAATTTGCCTGACCGGCCTTCCTACTCCTATGCCCAAATGCCCACCTAAGCCCGATCTACTGTTCACCTGGATCACAGCTCCGCCCCAACAAGGCAGATCCTCCCAAAAATGGTACAAACTGATCCACGTTCCCCTCCACGGAAAGCTTTAGCCCAAAATAAGGGACACATTCTGTAACAACATAACGAATGCCCACCCAACCTGTGACAAAACTGAGAAAAAAGAAAAACGCTCAGTCCTCCTGGTGGAGGGACACACAGCCACCCTGGCTGCCCATTATGTCAGCGCCTACCACAGCCTGAGGGACACAGTGACACACGAGCACCGGCTGTAAATATAATGTAAATACTCGTTTGTTATGCATGTCATTGTATTTCAAAAAGGAATCTGGAAATAGTAAACCTATTTTCTTTATTTGAATGTATTAAAGATCACATTTTATTACATTTTCTTTTTCTGTACTTCATTACATTATATTGAGATTCATAATTCTATTATTTATTTTCCGTATGTATGTATGTATGTATGTATTATTGTATGGAAGGAAAGTTAGAAATTATTTTCTCAAACCCGTTTTGCTCTCTTGTATACTTAAGAAAGATAAGGTCAAGCTAGAAGGTCAGGCGGCCATAAGGTAGTTTGATTTCTGTTTGTTATTTACGATGAGAACCTTGGAGACAATGTCAAACGGTATGACCTACGTGCCTGTTCCTTAAAACCATGTGTAGATCTATGAACTCTGTTCTATAATGAAATATGTTCTGCTTAGTTAGCCTTTAAGATAACATAGTAATGATTTTCTAGCATGTATGTATGTATGTATGTATGTCCAATTGCTTTGACAATACAAATGAATTGAATTGAGAGGGAGAGAGAGAGAGAGAGAGAGAGACAGACAGACTGACAAACACAAACAGACACACACACACACACACACACACACACACACACAGACACACACACAGCCAGCCAGCCAGCCAGCCAGCCAGCTCAGCGATGACATCACAAGCCTCTCTCAGCTGACTGCTATGACATCACAGAGCATGAACATTCCGTTGCTTGCCGTCTGTCAACCACTCAGTCACTGCCAGCCAGACTGGCTGGCTGGCTGGATGGGGGGGCTGCTTGCTGCTGCTGTGTACCTTAGCAAGCTTATTTGCTTGACCGGCCTTCCTACTCCTCTGCCCACATGCCCACCTATGCCCGATCTGCTGTTCACCTGGATCACAGCTCCGCCCCAACAAGGCAGATCCTCCCAAAAATGGTACAAACTGATCCACGTTCCCCTCCACAGAAAGCTTTAGCCCAAAATAAGGGACACATTCTGCCCAATATGTCAGCGCCAACCACAGCCTGAGGGACACAGTGACACACGAGCACCGGCTGTAAATATAATGTAAATACTCGTTTGTAATGCATGTCATTGTATTTCAAAAAAGGAATCTGGAAATGGTATACCTATTTTCTTTATTTGTATGTATTAAAGATCACATTTTATTACATTTTCTTTTTCTGTACGTCATTACATCTTATTGTGATTCATAATTCTATTATTTATTTTCCGTGTATATGTATGTATGTATGTATTGTGACAAACCAAGGGGCAGGGTCATACATGGCAGATATGTCAGGCCAGGTCTGCTGCAAGGTGTGTACTCTAGGGTAGAATACCGACCCTAGGCAACTACACTCCCCAGAAACCCTCAGGCAGCCATTCTAGCACCTAATGTGGTCACTTGGTGTTACTTCCTCAATTATTCACCAGGTATATAAGGCGGGCCTGAGAGAGAGAGAAGTGAGAGACAATAGGGTGAGTTATCTGGAAAACAGAGGTAGCTCATAAGGAGAAAGCCAAGACTTATTTATTCCAGACTTTGTTTAAAATAGAATGATTATGTAAGATTAGTTACAACTCCAGTGTGAGTTAGGTTTTGTTTTCAGATTTGTTTTGTTTGAAGTAAACATACAGGCACAGCCCTGTATTTGCAACCTCCTCCCTGGGTCATGACTGGTTTTTACTCCTAAGAAGATCACAGAGAAGACCCGCACATGTGTACAGCCAAGGCGTTTTGTCACATTTGGTGTAGAATGCGGGCAGCACCTCATGAAACCCAGACTGGCTGAGTGAATTTTTTTATCCAAAAAAAATAAAACTACAGGCTGTAATAGCCCAACAGGAAGCGACCAGGGTGCAGCAGGTGGCTCACCAGGATGCTATGCGGATGCATCAGGAAGCACTGCAGGTCCAGCATGATACAAATAAAATGTTTAGAGAAGAGCAGGAAAAGGTGACTAAAGAGCTGAAAGAGAGTGTTGAAGCACTTGCAACCAGGATTGGGCCACAGGGGGCTGCAACCCATTCCACTCCCCGCACCAATCACTTTCTGCAGAAAATGACAAAACAGGACGATGTTGAGGCCTTCCTTATGACCTTTGAGAGGACAGCAGAGAGAGGGATGGCCAAAAGATTCCTGGGCAGGGCTTGTGGCACCTTATCTGGCAGGGGATGCACAGAAAGCGTACTTTGATCTGGAGCTGAAGGACGCCCAGGACTATGATAAATTGAAAGCGGAGATAATGACCCGATTGGGCGTGACCACCGCAGTGAGGGCACATCGGTTTCAGCAGTGGGCCTACCAACCAGGACAACCAATCCGAACGCAGATGTTTGATCTGATCCATCTGGCCAGGAAATGGCTACAGCCAGAGGTCCATTCATCAGCCGAGGTGGTGGAGGCCATAGTCCTTGACAACTACCAACGCTGTTTGCCCAAGGACGTTCGACGCTGGGTTGGCCAGAATGAGGTGCTGTCCGCTGACACCTTGGTGGCCATTGTAGAGCGGTTCTATACAGCCGGAGCAGCAGAGCATGTACCGGAGGTTAAAAACTCGTTCCCCAGGCCATGACGAACCAGCGGACCGGGTAAGATGGTTCCAAAGTACTCTGGGAAACATGACGCGCTGGGTTGGAAGAAAAGAGCAAGAATGGGGGGGGCAAAGGTGGGGCCTAAAGCCGAGACTAAGGGTTATAGGGGGTCACCATCACAACCAATTGTCTGCTACAATTGTGACAAAGTAGGACATATTGCGGCCCACTGCCCAGGTAGAGAGGAACCAATGCAATGTAATGTGTGTGATATGGGGAAAGAGAAACCGGTATTTTATGCCTGCCCTGTTGGGACGGATGTTTTCATAGGCGGAGTACCTAATCCAAAACACATGTGTACAGTGATAGTCGATGAGAAAGAAGTGGCTGCTCTACTCGACTCTGGCAGTATGGTTACACTGGTCACAGAAAAATTAGTAGCGACCAACAAGCTGGATAGACATCAGGAGCTCAGTATCACATGCACACATGGTGACACACGCCCCTATCCCACAGCCCTTGTAAACATACAGACAGAGGCCGGGAAACTAGATTACGAAGTCGGTGTGGTACCCAACATGCCATATGATGTGATACTGGGACGATATTTTCCTAATTTTGGAAAACTAGATAGAAAACATAGTAAATTGGAAATGCACACTGAAAACTGTAAGCCAGAAGTTGCCTCGATCCCACAACTAGAGCTAAAAGTAGACCTGGTTCCAGTTGAGTCGACAGTGAAGGTTTTGGTTGGGGAAAATTAAACTGAAAACATAAGGGTGGAATGTAGTGACGTAGATGACCCTATGGAGGGTGAGGAACCCAGCACTAGCAGGGTGGGTGAGAATCCATTCATAGAGACCCCTGAAGCTGACAATGTAGAAGTGTCAGTGTTAGAGGGACTCCCCACTGATTTTGGCAGCGCACAGGTGCGAGATCTCACTCTACACTATGCTAAAGAAAATGTGAAGGTAGTAAATGGGACCCCTATGACTACTGCAGACCCGCCAACAGCTTATCCTTATTTTATGGTAAAAAATGACCTATTGTACCGTGTAAATAAGATAGGGGTGGACATTGTGGAGCAATTGCTAGTTCCCACCCCATTCAGACGAACAGTTCTCAATCTGGCACATGGGCATATCCTGGGGGGACATCTGGGGATGGACAAAACCAAGGATAGACTCCTGAGGAGGTTTTACTGGCCAGGCGTACATGCAGACGTGACAGAACATTGTAGCTCATGTCCTGAATGTCAACTACATGCTCCTAAACCAGCCTTCAGAAGCCCACTGGTCCCTTTGCCCATCATAGAGACCCCCTTTGCTAGGATAGCTATGGATGTGGTGGGACCTCTCCCGAAATCAGCCAGAGGGCATCAGTATATACTGGTTATTTTGGATTATGCCACCAGGTACCCAGAAGCCATTCCACTGCGGACCATGGCTTCAAAAGGTATTGCAAAAGAGCTAATGTTGATGTGTAGTAGGGTGGGGATACCGAGGGAGATATTAACAGATCAGGGCACACCCTTTATGTCTAAGGTTATGACCGATCTGTGTAAATTGTTGCAGGTTAAGCAGTTGAGAACATCAGTCTACCACCCACAAACAGATGGGTTGGTTGAGAGATTTAATAGGACCCTGAAGTCCATGCTAAGAAAGGTAATCGATAAGGATGGGAAAAATTGGGAATTCATGCTGCCCTACTTGATGTCTGCCATTAGGGAAGTCCCACAGGCTTCCCTGGGCTTTTCGCCTTTTGAACTGTTATATGGGAGGCACCCCAGGGGGATATTAGACATAGCCCGTGAAACGTGGGAACACGAGTCCACTCCTTTCCGGAGTGTAGTCGAGCACATCAATGCTATGCAAGAGAGAATAGCCACAGTCACTCCCATTGTGAGAGAGCACCTAAGGCAGGCACAGGAACACCAACAATTCGCCTATAATCGTCAGGCTACACTGAGGGTGTTCCAGCCTGGTGATAGGGTGTTGGTGTTGGTTCCCACTGTAGAATGTAAATTTCTGGCTACGTGGATGGGACCTTATGAGATTATAGAGCGAATACGGGAAGTGAACTATAAGGTTCAGCAACCCGGCCGCCGACCCCCAGAACAAATATATCATGTCAACTTAATAAAAGCCTGGAAGGACAGGGAAGTGTTGATGTTGACTTACCCCCCTCAGCCACTAGGGACACCGAAGGTGAATATTGCAGCTGCCTTGTCACCTGACCAGTTGAAGGAGGTGAACGACTTGATAATACGTAATAGGGAAGTTTTCTCAGGCATACCGGGGCGTACCCATTTAGTCTCTCACAACATTGTGTCTCTCCCAGGAAAGAAGGTAAATATGAGGCCTTACAGGGTACCAGAAGCTCGCAGGAACACTATTAGAAATGAGGTTAAGGAAATGCTGGAGGCAGGGGTTATTGAAGAATCCCACAGTGAGTGGTCCAGCCCTATAGTCATGGTTTCCAAACCTGATGGCTCCTGGAGATTCTGTAATGATTTTAGAAAGGTTAATGAAATTTCAAAGTTTGATGCATACCCAATGCCCCGAGTAGATGAATTGTTAGAGAATATTGGGAATGCTCGCTATATTTCAACTATTGACTTAGCCAAGGGCTACTGGCAGATTCCCTTGACCCCGGGTGCCAAAGAAAAAACAGCCTTTGCAACCCCAGATGGTCTGTTTCACTACACAGTGATGCCCTTTGGCCTGCATGGTGCTCCTGCCACCTTTCAAAGGTTGATGGACCACATACTTAGACCACACAGGACGTATGCGGCAGCATATTTAGATGATGTGGTCATTCACAGTCCAGATTGGGAATCACATTTGTCTCAGCTCCAAGCGGTATTGGATTCAATACATGCAGCAGGCCTGATGGCTAATCCAACCAAATGCAATTTGGGGTTGGAAGAGGCCAAATACTTGGGCTATACAGTAGGGAGGGGTATGGTGAAACCCCAAATATCCAAGGTTGAAGCCATAAACTCTTGGCCTAGGCCTGTCAATAAAAAGCAGGTTAGGGCATTTTTAGGGTTAACTGGGTATTACCGGAGGTTTATTCCCAACTATGCTACCTTAGCGGCCCCTCTGACTGATATGACTAAGGCTACAGAACCCAATATGGTTAGATGGGGTGATACAGCAAACCGGGCTTTCCGGAGCCTACAGGAGGCGCTCTGCCGCAACCCCGTTTTAATGGTACCTGACTTTCAGAAAGAATTTATAGTCCAGACGGACGCCTCTGAGGTGGGGATCGGAGTGGTTTTGTCCCAAAGAATGGGTGATCACGAACACCCGGTGTTGTTCCTTAGCAGAAAGTTGGAATCCAATGAAATAAATTATTTGGTAGTTGAAAAAGAATGTTTGGCAGTGAAGTGGGCTTTGGACAGTCTTCGATACTATTTGTTGGGCAGGCACTTCACCCTGATCACTGACCATGCCCCCCTCACTTGGATGCATCGTTCGAAAGACAGGAATGCCCGTGTGATGAGGTGGTTTTTGAGTCTCCAACATTTTCATTTCACCCTGCAGCACAGGCCAGGGAAGGCCATGGGGAATGTTGATGGGCTGTCCCGGGTGCATGCTTTTTTGCGGCTGTCGCTCGACCTATGGGGTCGCAGCTGGGGGGGAGGATGTGGGACAAACCAAGGGGCAGGGTCATACATGGCAGATATGTCAGGCCAGGTCTGCTGCAAGGTCTGCACTCTAGGGAAGAAAACCGACCCTAGACAACTACACTCCCCAGAAACCCTCAGGCAGCCTAATGTGGTCACTTGGTGCTACTTCCTCAATTATTCACCAAGTATATAAGGCGGAAAGATAGAGTCAAGCTAGAAGGTCAGGCCAGAAGCTAGTTTGATTTCTGTTTGTTATTTACGATGAGAACCTTGGAAACAATGTCAAACGGTATGACCTACGTGCCTGTTCCCTAAAACCATGTGTAGACCTATGGACTCTGTTCTATAATGATATATGTTCTGCTTAGTTAGCCTTTAAGATAACATAGTAATGACTTTCTAGCATGTATGCATGTATGTATGTATATATATATATATATATATATATATATATATATGTATGTATGAATGTATGTATGTCCAATTGCTTTGACAATACAAATGAATTGAATTGAGAGGGAGAGAGAGAGAGAGAGAGAGAGAGAGAGAGAGAGAGAGAGAGACAGACAGACTGAAAAACAGACAAACAGACACACACACACACACACAGACATACACACACACACACAGAGCCAGCCAGCCAGCCAGCTCAGCGATGACATCACGAGCCTCTCTCAGCTGACTGCTATGACATCACAGAGCACGTACATTCCGTTGCTTGCCGTCTGACAACCACTCAGTCACTGCCAGCCAGACTGGCTGGCTGGCTGGATGTGGGGGATGCTTGCTGCTGCTGCGTACCTTAGCAAGCTTATTTGCTTGACCGGCCTTCCAACTCCTCTGCCCACATGCCCACCTATGCCCGATCTGCTGTTCACCTGGTCACAGCTCCGCCCCAACAAGGCAGATTCTCCCAAAAATGGTACAAACTGATCCACGTTCCCCTCCACGGAAAGCTTTAGCCCAAAATAAGGGACAAATTCTGTAACAACATAATGGATGCCCACCCAACCTGTGACAAAACTGAGAAAAAAGAAAAACGCCAGTCCTCCTGGGGGAGGGACACACAGCCACCCTGGCTGCCCAATATGTCAGCGCCTACCACAGCCTGAGGGACACAGTGACACACGAGCACCGGCTGTAAATATAATGTAAATACTTGTTTGTTATGCATGTCATTGTATTTCAAAAAAGGAATCTGGAAATTTTTTTACATTTTCATTTTCTGTACTTCATTACATCTTATTGTGATTCATAATTCTATTATTTATTTTCCGTGTAGATGTATGTATGTATGTATGTATGTATGTATGTATGTATGTATGTATGTATGTATATGTATGTATGTCCAATTGCTTTGACAATACAAATGAATTGAATTGAGAGGGAGAGAGAGAAAGAGAGCGAGAGAGAGAGAGAGAGAGAGAGAGAGAGAGAGAGAGAGAGAGAGAGAGGAATATGAGCTCCTAAAAAACATTTGTTTTTATACATAAGCGGATTTAATTTGTGATTTACAAATGAATATATAGCACTATAAACATACACAGAAGACATGGAATAGAAATTCAGAAGAAAAAGTATTCAAAAAATAATAATTTTAAGAGAAACACAAAAAGAAGAAAGCAGAGAGACAGTTCAGGAAGAAAAGTCAGAAAAGAAAAGCTGAAGACAAGAATTGGAGGTAAGAGACAAATAATTAAACAAAAAAATATGTATTAATAAAATAAATAAGCATTCTCAGTAGTTGACTCAGCCAATGAAAATGCAGAGCTCCGATTTGAATAGAGTGACAGTAGGAGAGAGCCCAATTGCCACTGAGACTGATAGAAATCTATCGAACAGCAGTCTGACTGCAGAGCTGCCTTTTGAAATCCGATACCCTGAAGACATTCGCTCTGCACAGGCTAAGAAGGACTACAAACAAGCTGTGATGAGAGCATCTCCTCAGACCCTCATCCTAGACTACACCGGTAAAGGAGAAAACAGGGTCAAGAACAATCTACTGTTCTACACCGCCTTTCACAAAACCCTGTGCCAGACATACCCCAATAACAACAAGAGGGGCATTAGCAGAGGCAGGCAGATCTCAGTGCTGGTAGAGAAAGACACAGACAGTGTGATGCTCACTTTTAATGTATACCACAACGGGACCATCATGGTGCAGGGCAGCGAGAGCAGCCTGGACCAATTAGCTCTCGGCTTCCACACCTCAAAGCAGCAGACTGAGGTAGAGAAACAAGAGCCAGAGCCGGCCACCCTGCAGTCTGCCCCCAGCCACACGGAGCCAGACAGTGCCCCATCTCCCACAGACTGCCCCCCTGTCTCCCCAAAACTCTCCAGCAACATTAAAACACTAAAGGAATGCCTATCAGTGCTGGAGCTGGAGTTTGCGGAGTTCAGGGAGCAGACCTTGAGCACCCTGGCCCAGACCTCCTTGTGCAATCAGCTCCGGGATGAGATGCACAGACTAAAGATGCAGCACAAGGCTGAGATCCATGAGCTGAGAGCAGCAGTGAGAGACCTGGAGGAGCAGAGCCAAACCCTGAGGACGGAGCTGCGCAGAGCGAGGGAGGAGCTGACCAGGACACCCCAGCACAGCTAGCTGAGGAGCCTGCAGAGCCAGCTGGAGGAGCTAAGAGAGGAGCTACACATCACTGGAGCACAGAGACTGCACTGCACTGACCCCACAACACCTCCAACCCCTGACGCACCCACTGATCCACCCACACTCCCCACCACTCCTGACACACCCACTATCACCAGACCTGCCACTAATACACAACCCCCTGAAACGCCACTCCCCCAAAACACACCCGCTGCCCCCACCACTCCCGACGCAAACCCGGAGTGGCAGGTCAACGCAGAGGTGGTCATTCTGAGCGAATCCAATGGGAAGTTCCTGGTTGAGAGGCGCCTCTTCCCTGGGCGAAAAGTGAAAAAGCTTTGGTGCTCCACAGCACAGAGAGCCCTGGAGCTGCTCTCCAAGAGGAGGCTTTGCCAAGTCAAACACATCCTCATCCACACCGGCACTAACGACCTGAGTGCCCGCAGGGGCGATGTGGCCTCAGCCCTGAGACAGGTAGCAACGAAAGCCACAGAGGAATTCCCAACTGCCAAAATTTCCATCTCCACACTGCTGCCCCGCACAGACGTGCCCCTGCACATCATCCAGGCCATCAACGCAGAAGTGTCCCGAAGATGTGCCCTCCTCCCCAACGTCCACCTGGCACACCACTGAGACATCCAGCCACATCACCTGTATGACCACGTCCACCTCAACAAGACGGGTGTGAGGATCATCTCAAAGGTCCTCAAGGACACAACCCTGGGCCGAAACCCCACACACCCCCACCTCGAGACCAGGAGCAACCCCCCCAGCCCCCGGCCACATCCCCAGCCACCGGCTCCACCCCAGCCCCAGCCCCTGAGACCCCGCGGCCCCATTCCCCACCCCCCCATCCCCAGAGGGCCCGTCCAGCACAGCAGAGCGGACAGCCGGGGACCAGCACAGCCACACAGCCACGCAGCAGCGGCTTCCAGAGCCTGGAGGCCCGATGCTGCCCAGCTGGCCCAGATAAGGCAACTCCTCAGTGTCATCTGTACCACACTGCTGAGTTAACTGAGCCTCAACACACATATATATGGTTGTGGAGATGGAGAGTAAGAAAAAATGTGATTTAATTATTCTGATATTTTGATGCAAAGATAAAATCTTTGTGTGATTATTATGTATATCCATATATAATTATTAATAGTAATATAATATCAGTTGTAGACCACAAATTAAACTTTCTTATGTAGAAGAGACAAGTATAATAAAATATATTAACATGTCCTTTAAAATAAGCAGTTGGAATATGCAGGGTTTACGCTCCTCAACTTTTGGAATGAAGAGCACAGGCCCTGAACTGATCAACACTGTAAATAGTTCAGATGTTTTCATTCTTGTAGAGACTTGGTGCTGTGCAGATATGTCTATACACTGGATGGATACAATGGATACAGGGAGCTGATTGTGCCCTCCTATAAAAAACCCAAAGTCAGGTGTGGCAGGGCCTCGTGGGGGATTATCGTGTGGTACAGGGAGGAGCTCCGAGCAGCCCTATGCCCAGTACAGAGAGGAGACACACACCTGTGGATGAAAATCAGAAAAGACACCCTACAAAATAACACAGATATATACCTATGTGCAATTTATATGCCACCCGCAGACTCCCCCTACTATAATGAGGAAGGCTTTCATGAGCTTCAAAACGAAATCTGCCACTTCCAGACCCTGGGCTCTGTACTGCTGTGTGGCGATCTCAATGCCAGGACTGGCAGAGAGATGGACTACATCAATACAGAGGGGAACACACACCTGTTCGGAGACTCCCCGCTGTGCCACACACACACCTCCACACTGACACAGCCACGACAGCGTGGTAAACAAGAGCAGGAAGCAGGTAGTGCGCCTATGTAAAAGCCTGGGTCTATATATCATCAATGGCAGGACCAGGGGGTACTCTCTGGGGAGATTCACATACTGCTCGGCTCTGGGCAGCAGTGTGGTGGACTACGCCATAACTGACCTGGACCCACAAGCCAACAATGCGTTTATAGTCAGACAACAATCTCCACTATCAGACCACAGCCAAATAACACTTTACCTAAAAAGATCAGCGCAGCCACAAGTCAGAGCCAAACTTCCCACAAAACTGGTCTCCCTGCCACCCAGTTAGAGATGGTCAGAGCCCAGCACAGAGAACTACACAAGAGCCCTGAATAGTGATGAGATTGAAAACATGTTAGACAGATATCAATCCTCACACTATCAAATAAACCAAAACGGAATAAACTCAGCCACCAAAACACTGAATGAAATATTTGAGAGACTGGCTTTAAAATCAAACATTAAAACAATTAAAAACCAAAATATGAAATCGTCTAAAAGAAAAAAAGAACAGTGGTGTGACCAGGAGTGTGAAACTTCTAGGAAACACCTGAGACATCTCTCCAACACTAAACACAGAGAGCCCGACAACCAGGAGGCTCGCCTCAGCTACTGCCAGGCCCTGCGGCACTACAAGCAACTCCTCAGTAAGAAAAAAGACCACTATATGGGCAGAATAAATACCCCAAAAACAAAAAATGAAATACCAATTCAAAATGGAGAAATCTGGAAAACACACTTTGAAAAACTTTACCAAAATGTTGAAAACAATCCAAAGCCAGAACAGGTTAAAATATTAAAAAACCTAAATAAATTGGAAGAAATCATTAAGAATAACCAAAATCCCTTAGATAACCCATTTACAATACAGGAACTAAAACATCAACTCAAAATCCTCAAACCCAGGAAAGCCAGCGGCCCCGACAGCATCAGCCCTGAGATGCTGAAGCACAGCAGCCCGCAGCTGCAGGAGGCTCTGCTCAAACTCTTTAACCTGGTGCTGAGAGCCGGGTGTTTCCCTGAGGTCGGGAATCAAGGATTGATCACCCCGATTTTTAAAAGTGGAGACAAATTAGACCCCAATAACTACTGGGGCAGCTGTGTGAGCAGTAACCTGGGGAAGGTGTTCTGCAGTATCATCAACGCCCAGATACTGGCCTTCCTTACCAAGCACAGTGTCCTGAATAAGAGTCAGATTGGCTTCCTACCAAAACACCGCACAACCGATCATATTTACACTCTACACACCCTCATAAATAAATATACCCAAAACAATAAAGGAAAAATATTTGCCTGTTTTGTAGACTTTAGAAAGGCATTTGACTCAATCTGGCACAAGGGATTATTTTATAAACTTCTACAGAGTGGTGTAGGGGGTAAAGTTTATGACATCATTAAATCAATGTATTCTGAAAACAAATGCGGAGTTCAAATTGGCAACTCAAGAACAGAGTTCTTCACTCAGGGGCGGGGAGTGAGACAGGGCTGCAGTCTGAGTCCAACACTGTTCAACATCTACATCATCGAGTTGGCCACAGTGTTGGAGCAGTCTGACGCCCGCAGCCTAACTCTCCATGACACAGAGATCAAGTTCCTGCTCTACGCAGACGACCTGGTGCTGCTGTCGCCCACAGAGCAGGGGCTTCAGCAGAACCTGGCGCTGCTAGAGCAGTACTGTCAGAAATGGGCCCTGGCAGTCAATCTGGACAAGACCAGAGTTATGGTTTTCCAGAAAAAAGCCCCATCTCAGGGAAACAGGTACCGCTTCACTCTGGGCAGCACTGGATTAGAGCACTGCACCAGATACAACTACCTTGGCCTGACCATCAGTGCGTCAGGGAGCTTCAGCCTGGCTATAAACGCATTAAAAGACAAGGCACGCCGGGCATTTTATGCCATAAAGACACAATTTGGGAAAACAACAATACCAATAACTATTTGGATTAAAATATTAAACTCCATCATCCAACCAATCCTGCTATATGGGAGCGAAGTGTGGGGTCCCCTCATGAACCTCAATAACAACAATTGGGACAAAAGCCCCATGGAAATATTCCACCTAGAATTTAATAAAAACATCTTACACGTACACAGAAACGCCCCCACGGCTCTGAGGCTCACAGAGCCCGAACACACAATGACCAAAACAACAACAATTGGGAAAATTGACATGTACCTGAAAAGCAAATACACAAAAGATTAGACACACGAATTAGAATTACAAAACAAATTGGAATGCTACCGGGCCCTGAATAGAAACATTACATTGGCTGAATACTTAAAAATCCAAAATATAAAAGAGAGACAAAATCTAACTAAATACAGGCTCAGTGACCACAGCCTCGCCATTGAAAAAGGCCGCTACAGAAAATTCTGGGTTGCCAGAGAAGAGCGGCTGTGCAGCCAGTGTGACCTAGGGGAGGTCGAAACACAGGCGCATTTCCTGCTGTCCTGCCCTAAATACACAAAAATCAGGGAGACATACTTTAAAATATTAAAAATGCATATCCCTGAGTTCAGCATGATCCCCGATTGCTGCAAACTCCCCGTCCTGCTGGGAGAGGAGGAGCGCACTGCCTTCTTAGCAGCGCAATATGTATCCACCTGCCACAGCCTGCGAGACAGCGTGTAGACACCAGCCTGTGGCACTCCATTTGCAAAACAAAATAAAAACAGTGATTTTTCTGATGTCATGACACAAATTTTGATACAAACAACAAATATGGTTTATATCCTACTTAATTT